>NC_135499.1:107434456-107734456 GCF_052857255.1 Amblyomma americanum
AAGACGTAAGCTCGCGCCAAGGACACCGTTTGGTGGCCTACAGTGGCCAAAGACATCGCAACCACGATAAAACATTGTCTAGAATGTGTCAAGACGGCTGGCGGGCGTCTCGCCCGCGTGCCGGCATTCGCTGAGCTGGAATAAAGCTGCCCGGTTGGCGTCTCAACGCTCTGGTTTTCCTCAACCCAACACCTACCACCGCAACTTACCGTACGTATTGTATGTCGACCTATTTTTTAAATTTGGAAATCCGAAAACAATCGATGCCAAAACATGGCACCATAGAGGTGATGCAAACGAGATATCAGGGATGCTACAGTGTGGTTGCATTTTTGCTGCGGGGTTCCGTTCCATCTCTCTTGGAGCTGGCTTTCAGCAGCTGCTCGGTCAACGCGCAGAACCAGCACCCCCTCTTGCGCGCGGCGGTCGATGGCGGCTGTCGATAAGCGGCGAACTGGCAACCCCCTCCACCCCCTCCCGAGCGTGACCAACTTTACCAGAACAAACTCAAGGTCCGTTCGATTCACCTGCACTACGTGAACTGGATCTGTAGTGCTGCACTTCGCCATTTGTTTCAGCGGAGCAAGATGGCGTCATCTGCACGACGCCATTCGTTTCAAAAAAGTGCAGACGTTGTGCAGGCCTAGTTCAGGAAAACTGCACCTGCAGACGACGGCTTGCGCTTTGCGATAAACGGCGGAGATACTCAAATTATTCCACTCGTCAATGAGAACGGCGCCTCACACGGGCCCGCCGACTCATGGAATGTGACTGGCCACCCGAGATGGCGGCGACGGAGGTGGGCACGGTGGCCCTCGACGGCACCTTGCATCTCGACCATAGTGCTCTCGACGGACCCGTAACCGGCGTCTTTCCTTTCTAATAATAAAATTATATTAGGACTCGAAGCCGGTTATGTTAGCTAAAAAGTAAACACGTGCATGCAACGCGTGATGCACGTTGTTGCAACACCAAGTCGGCGCGCGCACACCCCAGTCGTGTGCAGTAAAAGAATACTCGTGCCTTTCGCTTAGCTGCCGCGAGGTTGTATCGAGGCTGATTCATAGCAACACTTCCCTGCGGTGTAATAATAATGGTTTTGGGGGGGAAAGGAAATGGCGCAGTATCTGTCTCATATATCGTTGGACACCTGAACCGCGCCGTAAGGGAAGGGTAAAGGAGGGAGTGAAAGAAGAAAGGAAGAGAGGTGCCGTAGTGGAGGGCTCCGGAATAATTTCGACCACCTGGGGATCTTTAACGTGCACTGACATCGCACAGCGCACGGGCGCCTTAGCGTTTTTCCTCCATAAAAACGCAGCCGCCGCGGTCGGGTTCGAACCCGGGAACTCCGGATCAGTAGTCGAGCGCCCTAACCACTGAGCCACCGCGGCGGGGTCCCTGCGGTGTGCTGTTTGAAAATTCTTCACGCAGTTCGGGATGTTTGCAGCCGTTGATTTGGGCGCCACGCTGCTGGCTGCAATTTGGTGGCGACGATAAAGCTAGTAGACGGCCAGGCCTGCACTCGACTATTCGTTTTGGAAGCAGCCAGTGCCAAGCAGCACTTAAACTGCTGGAACTGGCGCTGCACGCTCGCGGCACAGCTGCTGAACTTTACAGAACTGGTGCAGAGATTGCAGGCGGTCGAGTCTTGCTTATACCCCTGTTACACGGGCGTTTTCAACGGCAGTTCAGTTGATTCTCAGTTGAACTGAACGGCAGTTAGCGGTGTTACACGGCAGTGCTAACTGCCGCTGAAATCTCAACGGCAGTTGAGTTCGACTGAGATCGGGGATACCAGTTGAACGGCCAACTGACAAGATGGCGACCTACAGACCGAAAAACATGCCCTCTTACTGGATTGTCTTGGCTCAGTGTGCTTCGAACCCGCAAATTTCTACCGCAAAGCAAAAAGTACACAAAAATAATTGTCACTATAGTAAAAAATATATACACTACGATCATTTACAACAAGAAAAAATGCACACACTGCTTTTTTTCTTATTTAAACTTCGCTCTAGACGCGAGGACATGTGGTTAGAGTGCTAACTGAACTGAACGCGAAGTGCTCGTGTAACAGCTGGCGATTCCAGTTGAGTTCAACGGCAGTTGAAATCCTTAACTGGCGGTTAACTGAACTGTCGTTTAAAACGCCCGTGTAACACGGGTATTAGTCTTGCTCCCTCGCTGCCGTTCACTGGCCGCTCTGCTGGGGCCCATGCTCGTGGCCACTTCTGCGCCTTGGTTAATCGCGCCTTGAGCCGTTTCTGCTCCTTGGTTAAACGCTCATGGGCCGCTTTTGCGCCTTGTTAAACGCGTGCTCGCCACCGCCGCTGCGCGTCGTCTGCTTTTCGGTTTAATTTGTTTTAGAGCGAAGCTCCACTTCTCGCATGCAGAGCTGAAGGTCAGATCTCTTCCTGAAATGACCTCGAACGGGAGGCGCTCCACCGCCCAAAAATTGGCATCCTCGGCGTCCTCTACCTCACCTCATGAGGATTTCACTCGGTGAGGTGAGAAAGGATGGGCGGATGAAAATACATGAGGACGAGGGTGGGGGAGGAGACATGCTGAGGTGAGGGCAAGGGAGGGAAGAGATGATGGGGTGAGGGAGGGCAGAATTCACTGAGGGCGAGGGTGGTGGCCCGAACGTATTCCGGGCTAAAGCTTTTGTCTGTGCCGCCCGTTATGAATTCTTGTTTTACGCCGCTACTTCTTAGGGTGAAGGTTCCCGGGAAAGACAGTTTCTGCACTCTGGAGGTACACGAGGCGAATACGAAACGCGGGTGCAACACACCTTCTCCGTCGCCGTGATGTACTACACCGCCGAAAAAAGCGCTCTTCTTATTCAAAAATCTTTTTCAAAAATTGTGGAAAGTATTCGCTGAAACACTCTGTATAGTGGGCTAACAAGGAGCCACTGGCCAGGACGTGCTGGTGGCCGCCAGTCCAACGGGAACCATGGTACCGCAGTCAAAATGTTCATTATCAGCCCGGAGTCTGTCGGATGATCAGAGTGTAGAGTAAAACACGTAAAAATTACACCTAGTAAAGCTGTTTAATTCCCAAGTTCTAGGCCTTCTTTGTCGGAACGAAGTCAGATTTCAGCTCACTGAGGTTTCAAAGAATTGGCTGCAGCGCAAAAAAAAATGCTTTTGCGAAATTCCACTGTCAAATCAAAGCCTGTTGGCGGCGTTGGTGTGGAAATCTGTTAGGAATCAGATAGACGATTTAGAAAACAGAGGCAGGAGAAATAACCTGATCATTTACGGAATAAAACAGCTTGGCGAGGAGACTAGCGACGAACTGGAAAAGGAAGTAATTGAAGGTGTTTGTTTTCTGGAACAAGGTTTAACAGTGAGTGGTATCAAAAGATGGCACAGGGTGGGCAAAAAGGAAATACGCGTGCATAAGCCACGACCAGTCGTTTTGAAACTCCTTGACTTCTGTGAAAAAATTTCAGTATTGCGATCATGCTATTAACTCAAAAACACCCAAAAGGCTCAAAATCATTAGCAGATGACTTTTGTAAACGAGTTAGGGAAATACGGAGACAGCAGTGGAAAAGCTGTGAAGAAGAGGTGAAAGAGGGCGCCAAGCTTTAAAGCTAATCAACCGTTAATCGCGTACTGTATGGTTGGGATGAAACAAGAGCTCCTCGCTTTAGGCTTAGAAAGAAATCAAACTGACTCCGGACTAAGAGATCTCAGACCCTGAAAATACTAAATGTTAATTGCAGAAGTGTCATAAACAAGACAACTGAGTTTGGAGGCGATCGTGATGGTAGAGGTGATGTCAGCATTCGGTTTAAATCATCCCTGCGAATTTTACCAATGCCTGATATACCCAATGTAGAGCGCATTTTTTGCACAACGTACTTTGGAAACGTTAGATATATTATTGGTGCAATGTACAGATCCCCCCAACTCTACCGTTGCCTAATTATAAGAACTTAAACAATATTTGTGTGCGAATGTTAAACCCGATAATCATATACTGTCGGATATTTTAGTTTGCCTGAAGTAGATTGGTCAAGTTTTTCAGTTAAAAAGCATGACCCCTAAGCTGAAGTTATGTTGGGCATTGCTTTTGCCTTCGACTTATTGCAAATTGTACAAGGAAATACCATATTTCGGGGCAATTTTCAATCAATGCTCTGCCACTTTTTTGTTAGCGGATAAATTACTGACAAAACAAAAAGCCAGATAGTAGATAGAATATCGAACCACACAGCTCTACTGCAAATGCCGCTTTAGATAAGAAACCTAAATATTCCTCCTATCGAAACTTTTCTCGAGCTTTTCGCGAGATACATTATAAGTATCTCGGACTCTTGATCACTAACAACTTCACTTGAACTAAGCACATTGACTACATATTGGCTAATGTTAATTCGAAGTTCTTTCTGAGGAGAGCTTTGAGGCTTTCTACTCCTTCTGTCCGACTGCCCGCATACAAAAACGTAATTCTGCCGATACCAGACTATGCATGCGCTGTTTGGGAAACTTTCACTAAAACTTACACTAATAAGATAGAAATGGTGCAACGAAAAGCAGCTCGCTTCATGTATAATAGATTGGGACGTACATCAGTGACAGGACTCTTAACTAAAGCGGACTTGCCCCCATTAACGCAAACAAAAGAAGCCGTGTGTCACGACTAAAATTCCTCTTTTAATTTATTAACGGCCACTATAAGACAAACCTCACAAGAACAATTTCTTTTTGATCTGGTTGCGCCACTAGGCAAAGACATAGCCGCACAGTAACGCCATTTACCACACGTAATATCCGTTTTAAGTATTTTTTCTTTCCACGAACAGTAATTAAACGGGATCTCCTAACCAATGACCACGTTTCGAAATCATCTATGTCGGCATTTCTTTCCAGCATTGTTTAAAAATATGTTGTGTATTCTTGTTTTCCAAAATTTTCAAGCTACATTATTTTACTATGTTCTTGTGTTCACTGCCTGTGTTATTACGTTGTGTTTACTTATCTGTATCCCACCCTGCTAAAATCCCCAGTGTGGATTGCAGTATAAGGAAAATAAATATAGATAACAATGAAACGTTATAAGTTCAGGGCACATGTATGCAAGCAGTGCGTGCCAGCAGTAAAGGCAGAGTGATATTTTGGGGCCCAACTCGTTAACTGTGTCGGTTTTGTCTCACGTATTAGCTCAAACAGCTAACAGTATATAAGCATCTACCCTCTCGTTCAACAGAGCCTCGAGAACACAGATGGCGACTTCCGCGCAAGAAGTGCGCGGCTACGACCCTGAGGCGATGTTGTGGACCTCGGTGCCCACCACCGGAGATTCAAATTCGACGGTTACTCCCAAAATTCGGAGTCAAGCTTTGCTTCAAGCGGCTGCACGCCGCTCCCAAGACAAAGCCCAGATGGCGGCGTTCGGCGCCGCCCCGGCCGCCGGTTCGTCGGTCGGAAACGTGAACGCTCCCGCGACGCGCGCCATGGGAAGCAAGGACAAGGCGTTCTCGAAGTGGAAGCCGCGTCCGATGCCCAAACCGACACCCGAAGACTACGTCATAGTTATAAAGCCCAGAGAAAGCGTTTCTCTTCACGAGGCGTTCACAGAAACCGGCTACGGCACTGCCATTTCAGCGTACCTCGGGTTGAAACGGGCCCGCGCCATCTCCGTTCTACCCTCACAAGAGCAAAACCTCATCATTGTGCATACCCCGGACATCGAGGTGGCCGACCAGCTTATCGGGGACTTCGCAGTAAATTCCGACAATGGGTCGATCCCGCTTCGGGGTTACCTAAGACAAGACGGCGGCAACATGTGCCACGGCGTGATCGTGGTCCGTAACTCGGACACCACGGAAACTCTTAAAGACCGAGTGTGCTGGCGCGCCGGCACCATCCTGGAAATCCGGAAGTTCGGGACATCCAACAAAGCACGCATCACTTTCGCGGGTAAGGAGAAGCCCCGTTACGTACATTATGACAACATGGTCGTCTCTGTGAGAAACTACTACAAAACTATCCCGGCGTGCGGCCAGTGTGGGGTCGTCGGGCATCGCGCTGATGCGTGTCCAAACCTGCGATCGAACACCTGTGGACTCTGCGGATTCCAAGCTCCGCTAGTGGAGGGGGTGCGGGCTCCTCACAACTGTGTTCCCCGGTGTTCTCTGTGCGGTGGCTCCCATGCCACCAACTCTCGTGACTGTGCTGCAAAATTCCGCACACCCAAGACGAAAAAGAAAAAAGACGGCGTCCAAGAAGAAAAGCCGCTATCTTGGGCCTCCCGGCGATCAGCATGGCCAGGAAATCTCCAACACCGAGAACCCACCTACCGGAGGCGCTGCAAAACAACCATCCAAGGTGTCGCCACCACACGGCGGACTGGCGAAACAGTCGACAGAAACGCGCGGTGATACCAGGGCCTGGGTCAACGCAGTCAAAAATGGCCACCAGGTGAGCGGTTCGGGTGGGGCTGCTTCTCTCTCCCCCTTTCCACTCCCTTTCCAAGGGCGCATAGCGCCGAGCAAGATCAAATAGCAGCACTCAGGGCCCAAAATGAGATGCTGCTAAAGAAAATTAACGAATTGGAATCTAAAATCAACCAGTCTTCTTCTCCTCCCTCGCCTCCCGCGGCTGAGGTAATGGAGAGTGAGCTCGTGGTACCGAAGGCGGTAACAAGTTTGGAGGCCGCATTCGAGGCCCGCCTCGGGGCCACAGAGGCCCGATTCGCCGCTATAGAAAATCAAATTTCAATGATGGTAAACGCCATCTCCAAATTGCAAGAGACAATCCCCGCGATGATTGCCCAACAAATTGCGAATTCCTTGCGCTCCTCGCGCAGGCCCGGCGATCCCTTACCCGGCCGCCCTCACAAAACTTCTAGACGCACCCCCGAGGTAGCCGACGACGACAACTGCTCACTCTCTGGTATGGAGGATACCCCCCTTCCTGCGAGTGTTGGCTCCGGAGCAGTGTCAGTACAACCCCTCCTCAATCTAAATGACCATGGCGAGCAGCCCTAAGATCAGGCGCTCCCCAAGAACCAATTCGGCCACCCCGTTCAAATTGTCCAGTGGAACTGTCGGGGCTTCCGTTCTCGCGCAAAGAGGGCGGATCTCCGACTTTACCTTTCAACTTTAGATTCTCTTCCCGCGGTGGTTGCCCTCCAGGAGCCAGGGAGTGGCGTCACCCTCACAAATTACATCCCCTTTCAGCAGGACCCCTCTTCCTGCGTCTGCGTGCATAAAAATTATACGACTAATCTAGTTGACTTGGAACTTTACACAGAATATTCCTATGTGATGGTGACACTTCTTCCGCTCAAGAAACAAGATGCACCACTCCACGTACTCAACATATTCTGTTCCCCCAAACTCAAAAATGTAACGTTCGCAGCACTATTTAGCCGCGCTCTAGAGGCTGCGGGCAGGGACCCCCTGGTGATTGTGGGCGATTTCAACGCCCACAGTACACTATGGGGATACGTGCGTGAAGAGAAGCGGGGACGCAAGCTGGCGGAACTCGCGTCCACGCTGGGCCTGACTCTTCTCACTGACCCTGCATATCCAACGCGGCTGGGTAATTCCGTGACCCGGGATACATGTCCGGATCTCACCTTTACCAAAAACATTGTACACGCAGAATGGATCAACACCGAGGAAGAAGTGTCATAAACAAGACAACTGAGTTTGGAGGCGATCGTGATGGTAGAGGTGATGTCAGCATTCGGTTTAAATCATCCCTGCGAATTTTACCAATGCCTGATATACCCAATGTAGAGCGCATTTTTTGCACAACGTACTTTGGAAACGTTAGATATATTATTGGTGCAATGTACAGATCCCCCCAACTCTACCGTTGCCTAATTATAAGAACTTAAACAATATTTGTGTGCGAATGTTAAACCCGATAATCATATACTGTCGGATATTTTAGTTTGCCTGAAGTAGATTGGTCAAGTTTTTCAGTTAAAAAGCATGACCCCTAAGCTGAAGTTATGTTGGGCATTGCTTTTGCCTTCGACTTATTGCAAATTGTACAAGGAAATACCATATTTCGGGGCAATTTTCAATCAATGCTCTGCCACTTTTTTGTTAGCGGATAAATTACTGACAAAACAAAAAGCCAGATAGTAGATAGAATATCGAACCACACAGCTCTACTGCAAATGCCGCTTTAGATAAGAAACCTAAATATTCCTCCTATCGAAACTTTTCTCGAGCTTTTCGCGAGATACATTATAAGTATCTCGGACTCTTGATCACTAACAACTTCACTTGAACTAAGCACATTGACTACATATTGGCTAATGTTAATTCGAAGTTCTTTCTGAGGAGAGCTTTGAGGCTTTCTACTCCTTCTGTCCGACTGCCCGCATACAAAAACGTAATTCTGCCGATACCAGACTATGCATGCGCTGTTTGGGAAACTTTCACTAAAACTTACACTAATAAGATAGAAATGGTGCAACGAAAAGCAGCTCGCTTCATGTATAATAGATTGGGACGTACATCAGTGACAGGACTCTTAACTAAAGCGGACTTGCCCCCATTAACGCAAACAAAAGAAGCCGTGTGTCACGACTAAAATTCCTCTTTTAATTTATTAACGGCCACTATAAGACAAACCTCACAAGAACAATTTCTTTTTGATCTGGTTGCGCCACTAGGCAAAGACATAGCCGCACAGTAACGCCATTTACCACACGTAATATCCGTTTTAAGTATTTTTTCTTTCCACGAACAGTAATTAAACGGGATCTCCTAACCAATGACCACGTTTCGAAATCATCTATGTCGGCATTTCTTTCCAGCATTGTTTAAAAATATGTTGTGTATTCTTGTTTTCCAAAATTTTCAAGCTACATTATTTTACTATGTTCTTGTGTTCACTGCCTGTGTTATTACGTTGTGTTTACTTATCTGTATCCCACCCTGCTAAAATCCCCAGTGTGGATTGCAGTATAAGGAAAATAAATATAGATAACAATGAAACGTTATAAGTTCAGGGCACATGTATGCAAGCAGTGCGTGCCAGCAGTAAAGGCAGAGTGATATTTTGGGGCCCAACTCGTTAACTGTGTCGGTTTTGTCTCACGTATTAGCTCAAACAGCTAACAGTATATAAGCATCTACCCTCTCGTTCAACAGAGCCTCGAGAACACAGATGGCGACTTCCGCGCAAGAAGTGCGCGGCTACGACCCTGAGGCGATGTTGTGGACCTCGGTGCCCACCACCGGAGATTCAAATTCGACGGTTACTCCCAAAATTCGGAGTCAAGCTTTGCTTCAAGCGGCTGCACGCCGCTCCCAAGACAAAGCCCAGATGGCGGCGTTCGGCGCCGCCCCGGCCGCCGGTTCGTCGGTCGGAAACGTGAACGCTCCCGCGACGCGCGCCATGGGAAGCAAGGACAAGGCGTTCTCGAAGTGGAAGCCGCGTCCGATGCCCAAACCGACACCCGAAGACTACGTCATAGTTATAAAGCCCAGAGAAAGCGTTTCTCTTCACGAGGCGTTCACAGAAACCGGCTACGGCACTGCCATTTCAGCGTACCTCGGGTTGAAACGGGCCCGCGCCATCTCCGTTCTACCCTCACAAGAGCAAAACCTCATCATTGTGCATACCCCGGACATCGAGGTGGCCGACCAGCTTATCGGGGACTTCGCAGTAAATTCCGACAATGGGTCGATCCCGCTTCGGGGTTACCTAAGACAAGACGGCGGCAACATGTGCCACGGCGTGATCGTGGTCCGTAACTCGGACACCACGGAAACTCTTAAAGACCGAGTGTGCTGGCGCGCCGGCACCATCCTGGAAATCCGGAAGTTCGGGACATCCAACAAAGCACGCATCACTTTCGCGGGTAAGGAGAAGCCCCGTTACGTACATTATGACAACATGGTCGTCTCTGTGAGAAACTACTACAAAACTATCCCGGCGTGCGGCCAGTGTGGGGTCGTCGGGCATCGCGCTGATGCGTGTCCAAACCTGCGATCGAACACCTGTGGACTCTGCGGATTCCAAGCTCCGCTAGTGGAGGGGGTGCGGGCTCCTCACAACTGTGTTCCCCGGTGTTCTCTGTGCGGTGGCTCCCATGCCACCAACTCTCGTGACTGTGCTGCAAAATTCCGCACACCCAAGACGAAAAAGAAAAAAGACGGCGTCCAAGAAGAAAAGCCGCTATCTTGGGCCTCCCGGCGATCAGCATGGCCAGGAAATCTCCAACACCGAGAACCCACCTACCGGAGGCGCTGCAAAACAACCATCCAAGGTGTCGCCACCACACGGCGGACTGGCGAAACAGTCGACAGAAACGCGCGGTGATACCAGGGCCTGGGTCAACGCAGTCAAAAATGGCCACCAGGTGAGCGGTTCGGGTGGGGCTGCTTCTCTCTCCCCCTTTCCACTCCCTTTCCAAGGGCGCATAGCGCCGAGCAAGATCAAATAGCAGCACTCAGGGCCCAAAATGAGATGCTGCTAAAGAAAATTAACGAATTGGAATCTAAAATCAACCAGTCTTCTTCTCCTCCCTCGCCTCCCGCGGCTGAGGTAATGGAGAGTGAGCTCGTGGTACCGAAGGCGGTAACAAGTTTGGAGGCCGCATTCGAGGCCCGCCTCGGGGCCACAGAGGCCCGATTCGCCGCTATAGAAAATCAAATTTCAATGATGGTAAACGCCATCTCCAAATTGCAAGAGACAATCCCCGCGATGATTGCCCAACAAATTGCGAATTCCTTGCGCTCCTCGCGCAGGCCCGGCGATCCCTTACCCGGCCGCCCTCACAAAACTTCTAGACGCACCCCCGAGGTAGCCGACGACGACAACTGCTCACTCTCTGGTATGGAGGATACCCCCCTTCCTGCGAGTGTTGGCTCCGGAGCAGTGTCAGTACAACCCCTCCTCAATCTAAATGACCATGGCGAGCAGCCCTAAGATCAGGCGCTCCCCAAGAACCAATTCGGCCACCCCGTTCAAATTGTCCAGTGGAACTGTCGGGGCTTCCGTTCTCGCGCAAAGAGGGCGGATCTCCGACTTTACCTTTCAACTTTAGATTCTCTTCCCGCGGTGGTTGCCCTCCAGGAGCCAGGGAGTGGCGTCACCCTCACAAATTACATCCCCTTTCAGCAGGACCCCTCTTCCTGCGTCTGCGTGCATAAAAATTATACGACTAATCTAGTTGACTTGGAACTTTACACAGAATATTCCTATGTGATGGTGACACTTCTTCCGCTCAAGAAACAAGATGCACCACTCCACGTACTCAACATATTCTGTTCCCCCAAACTCAAAAATGTAACGTTCGCAGCACTATTTAGCCGCGCTCTAGAGGCTGCGGGCAGGGACCCCCTGGTGATTGTGGGCGATTTCAACGCCCACAGTACACTATGGGGATACGTGCGTGAAGAGAAGCGGGGACGCAAGCTGGCGGAACTCGCGTCCACGCTGGGCCTGACTCTTCTCACTGACCCTGCATATCCAACGCGGCTGGGTAATTCCGTGACCCGGGATACATGTCCGGATCTCACCTTTACCAAAAACATTGTACACGCAGAATGGATCAACACCGAGGAAGAAGTGTCATAAACAAGACAACTGAGTTTGGAGGCGATCGTGATGGTAGAGGTGATGTCAGCATTCGGTTTAAATCATCCCTGCGAATTTTACCAATGCCTGATATACCCAATGTAGAGCGCATTTTTTGCACAACGTACTTTGGAAACGTTAGATATATTATTGGTGCAATGTACAGATCCCCCCAACTCTACCGTTGCCTAATTATAAGAACTTAAACAATATTTGTGTGCGAATGTTAAACCCGATAATCATATACTGTCGGATATTTTAGTTTGCCTGAAGTAGATTGGTCAAGTTTTTCAGTTAAAAAGCATGACCCCTAAGCTGAAGTTATGTTGGGCATTGCTTTTGCCTTCGACTTATTGCAAATTGTACAAGGAAATACCATATTTCGGGGCAATTTTCAATCAATGCTCTGCCACTTTTTTGTTAGCGGATAAATTACTGACAAAACAAAAAGCCAGATAGTAGATAGAATATCGAACCACACAGCTCTACTGCAAATGCCGCTTTAGATAAGAAACCTAAATATTCCTCCTATCGAAACTTTTCTCGAGCTTTTCGCGAGATACATTATAAGTATCTCGGACTCTTGATCACTAACAACTTCACTTGAACTAAGCACATTGACTACATATTGGCTAATGTTAATTCGAAGTTCTTTCTGAGGAGAGCTTTGAGGCTTTCTACTCCTTCTGTCCGACTGCCCGCATACAAAAACGTAATTCTGCCGATACCAGACTATGCATGCGCTGTTTGGGAAACTTTCACTAAAACTTACACTAATAAGATAGAAATGGTGCAACGAAAAGCAGCTCGCTTCATGTATAATAGATTGGGACGTACATCAGTGACAGGACTCTTAACTAAAGCGGACTTGCCCCCATTAACGCAAACAAAAGAAGCCGTGTGTCACGACTAAAATTCCTCTTTTAATTTATTAACGGCCACTATAAGACAAACCTCACAAGAACAATTTCTTTTTGATCTGGTTGCGCCACTAGGCAAAGACATAGCCGCACAGTAACGCCATTTACCACACGTAATATCCGTTTTAAGTATTTTTTCTTTCCACGAACAGTAATTAAACGGGATCTCCTAACCAATGACCACGTTTCGAAATCATCTATGTCGGCATTTCTTTCCAGCATTGTTTAAAAATATGTTGTGTATTCTTGTTTTCCAAAATTTTCAAGCTACATTATTTTACTATGTTCTTGTGTTCACTGCCTGTGTTATTACGTTGTGTTTACTTATCTGTATCCCACCCTGCTAAAATCCCCAGTGTGGATTGCAGTATAAGGAAAATAAATATAGATAACAATGAAACGTTATAAGTTCAGGGCACATGTATGCAAGCAGTGCGTGCCAGCAGTAAAGGCAGAGTGATATTTTGGGGCCCAACTCGTTAACTGTGTCGGTTTTGTCTCACGTATTAGCTCAAACAGCTAACAGTATATAAGCATCTACCCTCTCGTTCAACAGAGCCTCGAGAACACAGATGGCGACTTCCGCGCAAGAAGTGCGCGGCTACGACCCTGAGGCGATGTTGTGGACCTCGGTGCCCACCACCGGAGATTCAAATTCGACGGTTACTCCCAAAATTCGGAGTCAAGCTTTGCTTCAAGCGGCTGCACGCCGCTCCCAAGACAAAGCCCAGATGGCGGCGTTCGGCGCCGCCCCGGCCGCCGGTTCGTCGGTCGGAAACGTGAACGCTCCCGCGACGCGCGCCATGGGAAGCAAGGACAAGGCGTTCTCGAAGTGGAAGCCGCGTCCGATGCCCAAACCGACACCCGAAGACTACGTCATAGTTATAAAGCCCAGAGAAAGCGTTTCTCTTCACGAGGCGTTCACAGAAACCGGCTACGGCACTGCCATTTCAGCGTACCTCGGGTTGAAACGGGCCCGCGCCATCTCCGTTCTACCCTCACAAGAGCAAAACCTCATCATTGTGCATACCCCGGACATCGAGGTGGCCGACCAGCTTATCGGGGACTTCGCAGTAAATTCCGACAATGGGTCGATCCCGCTTCGGGGTTACCTAAGACAAGACGGCGGCAACATGTGCCACGGCGTGATCGTGGTCCGTAACTCGGACACCACGGAAACTCTTAAAGACCGAGTGTGCTGGCGCGCCGGCACCATCCTGGAAATCCGGAAGTTCGGGACATCCAACAAAGCACGCATCACTTTCGCGGGTAAGGAGAAGCCCCGTTACGTACATTATGACAACATGGTCGTCTCTGTGAGAAACTACTACAAAACTATCCCGGCGTGCGGCCAGTGTGGGGTCGTCGGGCATCGCGCTGATGCGTGTCCAAACCTGCGATCGAACACCTGTGGACTCTGCGGATTCCAAGCTCCGCTAGTGGAGGGGGTGCGGGCTCCTCACAACTGTGTTCCCCGGTGTTCTCTGTGCGGTGGCTCCCATGCCACCAACTCTCGTGACTGTGCTGCAAAATTCCGCACACCCAAGACGAAAAAGAAAAAAGACGGCGTCCAAGAAGAAAAGCCGCTATCTTGGGCCTCCCGGCGATCAGCATGGCCAGGAAATCTCCAACACCGAGAACCCACCTACCGGAGGCGCTGCAAAACAACCATCCAAGGTGTCGCCACCACACGGCGGACTGGCGAAACAGTCGACAGAAACGCGCGGTGATACCAGGGCCTGGGTCAACGCAGTCAAAAATGGCCACCAGGTGAGCGGTTCGGGTGGGGCTGCTTCTCTCTCCCCCTTTCCACTCCCTTTCCAAGGGCGCATAGCGCCGAGCAAGATCAAATAGCAGCACTCAGGGCCCAAAATGAGATGCTGCTAAAGAAAATTAACGAATTGGAATCTAAAATCAACCAGTCTTCTTCTCCTCCCTCGCCTCCCGCGGCTGAGGTAATGGAGAGTGAGCTCGTGGTACCGAAGGCGGTAACAAGTTTGGAGGCCGCATTCGAGGCCCGCCTCGGGGCCACAGAGGCCCGATTCGCCGCTATAGAAAATCAAATTTCAATGATGGTAAACGCCATCTCCAAATTGCAAGAGACAATCCCCGCGATGATTGCCCAACAAATTGCGAATTCCTTGCGCTCCTCGCGCAGGCCCGGCGATCCCTTACCCGGCCGCCCTCACAAAACTTCTAGACGCACCCCCGAGGTAGCCGACGACGACAACTGCTCACTCTCTGGTATGGAGGATACCCCCCTTCCTGCGAGTGTTGGCTCCGGAGCAGTGTCAGTACAACCCCTCCTCAATCTAAATGACCATGGCGAGCAGCCCTAAGATCAGGCGCTCCCCAAGAACCAATTCGGCCACCCCGTTCAAATTGTCCAGTGGAACTGTCGGGGCTTCCGTTCTCGCGCAAAGAGGGCGGATCTCCGACTTTACCTTTCAACTTTAGATTCTCTTCCCGCGGTGGTTGCCCTCCAGGAGCCAGGGAGTGGCGTCACCCTCACAAATTACATCCCCTTTCAGCAGGACCCCTCTTCCTGCGTCTGCGTGCATAAAAATTATACGACTAATCTAGTTGACTTGGAACTTTACACAGAATATTCCTATGTGATGGTGACACTTCTTCCGCTCAAGAAACAAGATGCACCACTCCACGTACTCAACATATTCTGTTCCCCCAAACTCAAAAATGTAACGTTCGCAGCACTATTTAGCCGCGCTCTAGAGGCTGCGGGCAGGGACCCCCTGGTGATTGTGGGCGATTTCAACGCCCACAGTACACTATGGGGATACGTGCGTGAAGAGAAGCGGGGACGCAAGCTGGCGGAACTCGCGTCCACGCTGGGCCTGACTCTTCTCACTGACCCTGCATATCCAACGCGGCTGGGTAATTCCGTGACCCGGGATACATGTCCGGATCTCACCTTTACCAAAAACATTGTACACGCAGAATGGATCAACACCGAGGAAACCCTCGGTAGTGACCACTGCCTTATCAATACCACCGTAAGGACAACCATTGGCAAGACCCCACGCACAAGCTCGGCTTCCAGACTGGAATAAGTTCCGGCAAAACTACATCAATTCGGCGTCTATCCACGAACAAGGCTACCACGCGTGGGCACCAGGATTGGTTACACACCTTCGTTCAGTGGAAACACAAATTCAGCTCTCGGAGGCCACTCCGGAGGTGGACAACCACCTTCTGCACCTCTGGGAGGCGCGGCACAGCCTCGTCCGCAGATGGCGCCGCCAAAAACGTAACAGAAAGCTCAAAATTCGTATCGCCGAGCTCACCCAGCGAGCGGCAGAGTACGCGGCCCAACTCGCCGACTCGAACTGGGTAGACCGCTGCAACACGGCGGCCAGACAAATGTCGAGCCGGAGCACGTGGCGCCTTTTCCGCGTCCTAATTGACCCGACTCAAACCCGCGCCGAGACACAAAAACATCTCCAACGAGCTATTCATAGCTTCGATGGAAATACATCAAAATTAGCATGCAAACTGCGCGACCAGTATCTTTGCACTAAGCAGGACCCCGGAGGACCCGCGTTCTCGTATGCAGGTTCAGAGAACGCGAATCTGGATCAACCGTTCCAGTTGCATGACCTCAAGGCGGCCCTAGCTAAAATGGAACGAGGAACGGCACCGGGCAGGGACAAGATAACTGTGAAAATGCTTGCTAATCTTCCCGATCCCGCCTACGAAACCCTCCTCGCTTTCATCAACTCGATCTGGCTTGGTGAGGCACCTCTACCAATTGAATGGAAGACCGCCCTGGTAACTTTCATTCCGAAAGCCGGCAAAGCCTTAAACACAGATAACCTCCGCCCTATCTCCCTCACGTCTTGCGCGGGAAAGCTGATGGAGACAGTTGAGTTTCCCCTTCCAGTGTCGACTGCGCCAGTTGCGATCCTGTCTCGACTGCGCCAGTTGAGATCCCCTTTCTGGTGGCGATGAGAGGAAACTACTTGATGATGAAATCGGGGTTTCTTGATGACCCGGTGGTTCTACTCGCAAACATTCACATTACTCAAGGAAAGGACAAGGTTAACTATTTATTTACAACATAGGTAAAAAAACGAGAAGAAACAAAGCAAGGAGAAAACTATTTACATGACTAAATCGTGGATCAGACGAATTCAGCCCCCGCTCAACCCAGAGCGCTTGGTTTTAAACCCTCTGTCTCCGCCCTTAGCGGGGACAGCAACCAATAAGATAACAAACGACCCATCTCGCCAATCAGTGGTTAGGGAAAGGAAAATAAGGTCCGCCCACTGATCAGATTGGGGAAAGAGTACTGATTAAACATTTGGGAAAGGAGAGGTTGCAATCAAATAGACAAACAACACAAATGCGACTTCCGTTCCCCACGCCACCCACGGCACCACAGACGCTAGAAACATGTGCCGACGAGGCGATGACTCAGGTTGTTGACAGCAACAAAGAGAACACAGTCGTTAAGGGATGTAGACAGTCGTTACAGGAATAGTGGGTTTCCGGTCACTCGGCTAATATCTCGTGCGCCCCCGAAACCTCGTCAACCCCTTAACAACCACATGTCGTTAGCTGTACTTGGTTCGCGTTTTTCCCGGCGGGTCATCCCCGTGACGGCGCGGCGTAAACGAGGACATCCGCTACACAAAGGGGAGGCAGGGACGTGACGGGCCCCTTTGTTGGAGACTTCCGACCCTACTGGAGCGGCTTTCCTTGCGAACACAAGATCAACGAGTTCGCGGAAAGGTCAGCGAACTCCACAGAGACCATGGTGCGGGATAGGCTGTCTGGGTTTCTGGAAAATGAACGTACATTCGCAGACACCATGTTCGGTTTCCGCCCGCAGAGGTCCGCTCAAGATGTTATGCTTCAACTCGACCGAGAAATTCTCAACCCTGTCGAATATCCCTTCAACGATAAGGCGGTACTCGCCCTTGACTTGAAGGGGGCTTTCGACAATGTCACACACGAAATCATCCTGCAACATCTCTCCCAAACGAACTGTGGACATAACACGTTTCATTACATCAAGCAATTTCTCTCGGATCGACGAAGTTTCATCCGAATACAAGACGAAGAACACGGCCCATATAAACTGGGAACGAGAGGAACCCCACAGGGTGCGGTCCTCTCGCCATTACTTTTCAATCTGGCCATGATGAAACTCCCGGCTCAGCTGGCGAAGGTCGAAGGCATCCAGCACGCGCTGTACGCCGACGACATAACCATCTGGGCCAAACACGGATCGGTTGGAGACATTGAGGCCAACCTGCAGCAAGCGGCGGAGATCGTGGACGCTTACGCCCGCCGCTGCGGCCTTCAGTGCTCACCGTCCAAATCCGAATTTGTGCACATTCGCCCGTCGCTTCAGTGCGCCACCAAAATGGAACTATCTCTGGCCAGCGGCCCGATACCCGAACACGATGAGATTAGACTACTTGGTCTCCTTATCCACAAACATCGACGGGCTGATACCACACTAGCAAAACTGCGCAAGGTGGGGGACCAGGTGGGCCGGATGGTCCGCCGGGTTTCCAACAAACGCGGGGGATTACGGTGCAGAGACGCTTTGCGGCTGGCGCATGCATTCGTGACCAGTCGAGTCCTCTACTCGACTCCTTACCTCCACCTGCGCAAGTTTGATGAGAACGCCCTCGAAGTGATTCTCAGAAAGATGTACAAGCGTGCCCTCGATCTCCCGATCACCACATCCAACCAGCGTCTCATGGGCCTGGGGATGGTTAACACATTCGCGGAGCTCCGGGAGGCGCACTTGACAAATCAATACACAAGGCTTTCAAAAACGCCGTCGGGTCGCCGCCTATTAGCCCGACTACACATCCACCACCCAACACTTACGGAAGAGCGCGTACGCATTCATGAAATCTGGAGATACGCCCTGCACGTACGCCCTCTTCCGGCCAACATGACACGTGACGACCACAGTGGCAGGCGCCTTGCGCGGGCGGAGGCACTGGCCCGTCACTATGGGAACAAACATGGCATCTTCTACGTGGACGCCTCAGGCCCTCACCATGGGGGGTGGTACACGGCCGCAGTCGTCCACCAAAAAATCGTGGTGAATGGCCTAACGTTCCGAGCTCAAGACATAACACATGCGGAAGAAGTTGCCACCGCGTTAGCCGCCGCAGACCAGGAGTAGCGAGTGATCGTCACCGACTCGAGAGGGGCCTGCAGAAATATTAAACAGGGGTACATTCCTCTCTTTGCGCATCGCATCCTTCAAAACAGTAACTACCTCGGGGCCCCCGCGTCTCGAACGATTGTATGGGCTCCAGCTCATATGGGCCTCGAAGGCAATGAAACGGCAGACGCCGCCGCCCGCGCGCTCACTCTCCGGGCAACGCCTTCAGACCCTTTGGATACGGATCCCGAACCCAATCCGGCCCTCACTTTTCGAGAAATTACTGAATTATTCCAATTCGGCCATGCAATTTATCACAAGCCTTGTAAGGGCCTCACAAAGGTGGAGGAACGCACACTCCTCCGCCTTTCCACCAAAACGCTGCTGTGCCCGGCAGTTTTAAAACACTTTGATCCTGCCTGTACAGGAGAATGCCCACACTGTGCGGAGAAGTCTTCGGACATCTTTCACATGGTGTGGGCATGCCAGTCAACCCCGAACCTCGCCCCCAAACCCAACCCCACCCGGGAGGACTGGGAGGCAGCCCTGCTCGGCTGCTCGGACCTAGCAAGCCAACCCACCGAGCCCGAGTCGCGGCGGTCGCCAATGGGCTCCTGTAATGAGGAGCCCACCTAGAGATTGCGAGAGGTTGCTCCGGCTACCTCAAGCTTCCTCCCTGAAATAAAGTTTTTCACACACACAGAACATGCCTTGCATGTTTATTACTCAGTAATGTCACCGGAAGTTCCAGACTAGAAAATACAACTCGTGTTTTAAAATGACTGTTAGTGAGGGTGAGGACGAGTGAGGACAAGCAAATTTTCCGAAGTGAGGGCGAGCGAGGGCCGGATAACTTTTCAAAATGAAGGTGAGGGAGGGCCATGGATTCAAAAGTGAGGGTGAGGGAGAAAAAGTAAAAATGAGGGCGTTTGCCCACCTCTGCCGCCGCCACAGCTGCGCGCTTCGCAGTCGTGTCCGCCCATCGTCCGCCGCTGTGCCGACCGCAGCTCCAACCGTTCGCTTTGGCCAATTGTGTCACGCGGTTCACCCAGTGACTCGCTCTTGCTAGATGGAAGCGCAGCGCTCGACGGACAGCGGGGGAGGGCTGCTGCTCCTGGCCCTACGGGACTCGGAACTCAAGGCCTGAGCAGCTTGTGGCGGGGTCCTCTTGCTGCCACGTGCACCTGTTGTGCATGCCGTCGTCGCCCTTGCCGCTTCGCCGGCTAGACGATGGCTGTTGCGAGGCGCGTTTCCTTTCTCTGTCCTCTCTTTCTCCTCGCTCCCCTATGCTCTAACTTCTCTATCCGCAAGAGACAGCGGAGGTGTCTCAGCACAGTGGCAGTTGGCAGGCTCGTGCAACGACAACAACAGCCTAGAAAACGCACAGATATGGAGCCAGCACCGTTTGCCGGGGCGAGTTCTTCGGTCGACAGAGCTATGGAGGCGCCACGGGCTGCTTCTAGCGATCCCGAGTACAGAGAGCGGCACGAAGCCGCGTTGGCTAGCTTCGCTCCGTATAACCTGGCTTAGCTGAGTTGAGCCACAGCAATTTTTTTTGTATTTTTGTGACGTCGGGCGCCTCCATGCCGATCTGTTCTGCACCGGGGTGCAATAGCGGGCATCGCAACGATGACTATGAGTGCAGTCATTTCTTCGGGCCGCTGAAAGACCACGTCGAGTGTAAGAGATGGGAGCATATGCTCTTTGCAGGAAAGATCGAAAACTGACTTCGAAATTCAAAATTAAGTTTGTGATCTGCATTTCGATGAAGACCTCAAAAGCACTGTCGCCCTGTAGTTCAAGGTACGTAAGTGCTTTTGGGAGAGGATAATGGATGTACCAGGCACTGTTTCGAGGTTGTTTACTTCATTGGCGGCGCATATCTAATAATAATAATAATTGGTTTTTGGGGAAAGGAAATGGCGCAGTATCTGTCATATATCGTTGGACACCTGAACCGCGCCGTAAGGGAAGGGATAAAGGAGGGAGTGAAAGAAGAAAGGAAGAATTGGAGGTGCCGTAGTGGAGGGCTCCGGAATAATTTCGACCACCTGGGGATCTTAAACGTGCACTGACATCGCACAGCAGACGGGTGCCTTAGCGTTTTTCCTCCATAAAAACGCAGCCGCCGCGGTCGGGTTCGAACCCGGGAACTCCGGATCAGTAGCCGAGCGCCCTAACCACTGAGCCACCGCGGCGGGCCGGCGCATATCTCAAAGCGTAATTTAAACGCACTACGCCGAAGGGAAAAGCCAATGGATCGCGCTGCCCTATGTGTGGTGACAGCAATGCCGGAAGAGAACTTGTAGGATTCCGAGAGCATATCATTTTTTAGTGTTTTTTTTATTAAAATAATAGTAAAAAGGAACGAAAAGATTTTTGCTAGCCCCGGCATCTGCCATCGATACTGAAGCACCTGAGCTGGGGCAGCGGAAATGAAGGATAGCAGACAGAATGTAGAAATGAAATGAAAGAGGTGAGGGGACAGGAAGAGAGGATAGGAGGGAGAAGTAATATATACAAACTATTTACACAATATCATTGCAGTCCGAACCGAGAGCTGCGCTGCGAAAATCGATTTTAATGTTGATCATCTCAAGTCCGCTTCATTACTGACAACGCAGTGCAAATTGAGTATTTTAATTAGCGATGAGGAAACGGAAGAAAGGTGCGGGATATTCTGCACTAGCCGTCTAATGTAGGGTGACTATAGCTGAGAATACCATTGTGATTGATGAGCGACTATCATATGTATACAGTGAACGTGTACAGCAAGATGCACAAAAATTTGTCATATCGCGTTAAAAGTGCTAGCTGGTGACGTATGAAGATCTTCTGAAACAGGTCAATGAAATAAAATTGTGCGAGGGAGGGCCAGAAATTTTTGCGCCACAGCGCCAATCGAGCGCAATTGCGTTTTCGATATTCTAAAAAACTGATGCGACTGCCATCGGCAGCTATAAACTTCTAATTAAAGCCTCGCGCTTAAATGCAGTAGTCAAAAGTTATAATATAGTTAGCCAGGTCACTATTCGTAGTTAACACGATTTACCTGCTTTCTGCTGTCCGCCAACAAAGGTATGCTTATGCCCCCGAAGCCATCTTGATACTTTAAAAGGCTTAGTTTTAGAAATTACTGACGGGCGTCGTTGTAACATCCGATGGAACACCCGGCGTGCACAGACGCGCTAAATTACTCCGAGGCATATGGCTGCAAGCGTTCGTCCGCGATGTCGCGGAATAGGATGGATATGCCACACACATTCCTCGCTTAAGAGACTGTTTCTCAACATTGACGACATACAACACTTGTGCCGTTCATAGCATGAACAAAAATGAAACTGATTATATGTGGGCAACTCACATTATGGCTTCGTATGGCTGCCGTATGGGAGGTATATGGCTGCGCTTGGGTGGATGCCAATGAGTAGTTACTCCCTTATTACAAATCTACTCTACCTTGGGGAATCCCTCTAAAGATTTGAACATTATGGATTATGTTTGAACAAAAACCTGTGCTCTGCAAGTCAAAACCTAGACATGGCACTTTTCTGCATTTAGTTTAAATAAATTCTTGTACAAAATAGAAACTATACATACAAAACGTGCATTAAAGCCAATGCAAACTGAGGATAAATTAACATGAAAAAAAAGATATACGCGCAATATCACATTAATTATCTTTTTGGGACTGTGCAAGAAAATTCACGAATGACTCGAGGAACCAGATATTCCGAATTAACCGGATTAAACAGGGAAGGCATAGCATATAATTTAGCGCTTGGAGCCCATAACTGGTGCGAGAAAGTTAGAGATAGCAGTGCGTGTGATGAAGAGTCATGCGGTAGTGTGTCCTCGCGCCAGTCAGTGGTTTCTTGCAGGAGCTGCACTCGGTTTTCGGTTAGAGACTCGTACAGTTGGAGTAGAAGGAGATCATAGAAACAGGTAACTTTCATTATGTGAAGTAATCCCCCTTTTCCCCGTCCGTAAAGAAAAATATAATATAAAAACACTATTCGGAATATTACATAACTGCCTTTAATTGCACGATTGCACAGTCCCATGCAATCGACCGTGCCCTGAACGGAGACAATTAGGCCATGAGTGCAGACCGATCTACTGCAGAGAGCGGCGTTGAGCAAGAAAATGTAGCACTTTCGTCCTCTCGCTAACATGCAAACCATTGGGTTATGCGCGCATTCAACCATTAGCAAGTGTCAGCCAGGACGGCCGCATGCAGCATGCCGGAAGGCGAACGACTGTGCATACATTACAGAGGGCACTTAAGGTTATTTAAGTGCTTTGAATGCAAAAACAGCTTTTAGTTCCTTGTTTACTTTTATTATTCTTATTTTATCTTCCTTTCTGATGACGCACCTACTCATTAGCATACAGTCGTAGGGCAACGCTTATATTCTATAGTTCACCTTTATTCGCCAAGAGGCAACACGGTCTTGTGGCCTACGGGTTGCCGTGCTCGCCTCGCAATTCTGAAAGTCCTGGGTTCAGTTCCCCACACCTTCGGGAGAACTTCGTTTTTCTTTGATGCCGCGGTTACATTATCCGGTATTTTTAGGACCACTGCTGCTGGTCAACGCCAACGCCGGCTTCCGTTGCCGATGAAGCATTTAATGTTTTCGCGTAAATAATTCCGCAGTATAGCCCACATGGCAGAGGCTTAGCTTATCAGCACATTGTACTTGAAGGACAACGCCATCCAATTGTTGCTATCAGTAAAAACTGATTCTCTGACTCTTTCTGGCTATGTTGACGTTTTGTCCGGCAGTAAAATACACATTTCTCGCCTAGTAAATTGGACCTAGAGATCTTCGCGCCATTTGATTCGAACTCGTGACGTCCTCACTGAAAGGACCTCTGGTGTCGACGCACGCATTTTGCTTGCGTTATCGGCCTCTGATGGCGACACTCGTATAACAGCCCCGTTTACAGTGGGCGTGTGGTATCTTTAATTGCGGATAGAACGCGGCACCCTATCGATACAGGCCAACTGCTGTTTTCCTTCAGCGACTCTTTAAGAAGACTCCATGGGACAGACAACAGCACATGGACTACACTCCTTAACACCCCAGCGGAGGTCCATGAAACTCTTTTGCCTCCTTGATGATAGCACAGCCAGAAGTGTTTTTTTTTTCATGGAACGGCAGAGGATTGTGGACTGCCTCGCAATTTCTTTCTTTTGGTTTAGGGATGGGGATGATCTGAGGAGGAAACAGCGTTGCTATATACTTGGGTCCGGTATTGCATGCACCATGTCCCGGGAGCGTCTGCGAGCTTCAACGAAAGATATCGCGCACTGTCACATCCTGCCACGCTGTTAATAACGCGACAGCGTTAGAGCGGACGTTCGGAGGAAGAGCAGTGCGCGTTGTCACACTAAATGAGGATTGGTCGGCGGAGGGGTTGACGTCACACATTCAGTTGTGGAGTGAAAATGATTAAACTTCTAGGTAAACTGCGACTATGAGGTCGTAGCATGGCTTAAATGTCATTATATCATGTAAATATGTAAAGAAAATTAATTTTGCTGAAAAGAAAATTTGAGAAATTTGTTGAGAATCGAACCTTGGTTTTCGAGGCATACATGTGCACGTTACGCCTAAGGCCATTAAAGGGAGAGCTTGGATGCCTTGTGGTGTGTCACGTAGTCTAGTATGCCTGCTATGTATTCTGATTAGTGTGCGTAAATAAAAGATGTACTAAATAAAAAAGAAAGCAGCAAATAACCACTAACGATGTCGCGTCCTACCCTTAAGTCTAACTTAAGTGCCCCCCGTGAGTTTTTTTGTTCGTTCTTTTTCTAGCCCTCTTTAACGTAAGTTAGGCATTGTGACCCCGGAGGTGGTCTCGTGACGCCAAAGTAGAAACGATATAATTTGAATTTCGAAAGAGAAATTTGTTTTATTTTAGAGGATAAAGCAAGCACTCAGTAACCTCCAAGGCGACTCCAAGTTGACCAAGGCGAGCTGGTCTACCAGCTGCACCGACAACAGCCAGGCACTCCAGGAGGGAAGATGAGGGGCAGGAAAAAAAAGGGAGGGGGAGTGGATAGGCGAAAATAGCGCCCTAGATTTGCATAGGCAGCGGGTGCAGTTGAGATGGGAGCGGTCAGAGCGGTGTCGAGAAACGATGCAAGGGCTGGCGGTATACCGACACGCGCACGAAGCAGGAAACCGTTGGGGGCAGGGAATGGAGATTCGTTACGCAGCGATGACTGCACGAAAAGACAAACAAAACGAGGCAAGGAGAACGCGGAGTGCCGATGGGACAAAGCGCTCCGAAGTAGGCGATGGCTTAACCGGCCTAGGAGGGGGCCCAGGAGCTGAAGGGATTACTTTGTTACCCGGGCGCATCCAGGCACTCTTTACTTCGGCTGGCGGACGCTGGCACCGCAACCGTCTGCTGCCGAGAGTACGTATAGCTGGTACAGAGCTTGGCACACATACAAGGACTATGTCCAATAGCGCCTTTGTTGTTGTTGTTGTTGTTGTTGTTAGAAAGAAAGAAAAGGAAAGTGCACAGGCCTGCTCACTGGCTCAAGCCGAGCCACAATCGCTACCACGTGCAGATAGTAGGAGAGTTGAAAGATGGGATAATAGAAAGACAGGATATTGCCTTTGATATCTTATTTTCGAGTCGCAGCAACGTAACTGGCAGCTCATATGTGGAGGAAGTTGCACGCATTCATTGGAGAAAAGTTGAGAATTAAGAGACCGGATGGAAGCGATATTCACGTCCTAATTTATTTTTTGCAAGTGTACGATCGAGGATGTCTTATTGTGTTGTTGACGAAGGAAAAAATAGCAACACCCTGCAGACTTTCTCTTGTGTTTCACCGACCGAGCGCGGTACAAGATACAGGCCCAGCTTTTACTGCAGCGGGTGTGCGCTGAACGAGAATGAACGGAGACAGTAGGGAAGGAAGAAACCACGCCATAGTCGAATATCTGATTAGCGAATGCAGAGTCACATTTTGCTTCGCGAAGTCTTAAATGATTAAAAGTGCATCGCTGGCCAAACTTTAACATTAAACAGACGGCAGTGCTGAGCAGATTTAAAGTGTGGGCTGATATTGCTTCAGGACAAAATATAATTGGACAAGTATACGTGCGTATTAATACTTCAATGTCGGAGCGCAATAGTGACAGAGGCAGAGGAAGGTGGCGACGCAATCGCTTACCCCAGACTGAGATTAGCTTTGGAAAGAGGCAAACTAAAAAAAAAGATAAAGACGCGAACGTAGTATTTCTAAAAGAAAACAAATTGGGGGACACTTAAGCTCCGCCCTTAAGGGTATGACGCGACAGCGGTTCTGGCCACGCAGAGGCGGACGTTGGTTCCTCTTTCAGAATCACAATCATCAAGTGAAAGACCACACGACGTACAGCCTTTGCCAAAACTAACCAGGCTGCATGGTTTGGTTCTCTTTCGAATAGTAGAGCCCTTGCGGCTTCCCTAAAGATCAAAAGTTATCTGAAGGTGAGTGCAAGGGTTCTCCCTACCATACAGAGATTTAGACATTGAGGGCTGGCATAATAGCTTCGATATACGATTGAGAAGTAAACCATCTCACCTGGTTAGTTTTGGCAAAGACTGTGCATAGAAAGCGCGGCTTTAACCAAACCGTACGAACGTGCCTGTGTGGCGTAACCGCTAGCGTGTATGACTCGCAACCCGAGGGCCAGGGGCTCGATTCCTGTCTAGGCTACATATAGATTGCTACGAATACAGCGTTGGGTCTGCTGCGTAGCAAGCTTTAGAGGCGACGCTTGTAACGTGAGTCGTCGTGTGCTCCTTGTTGATATGAGGCTGAGGAGAAAGACGGTGGCCGAAGGCTCGTGCGCTTGGCGCGTTGCTCGCGGTTGCTCCGATAGCTGGAGATCCGATGCGACGCTGGTGTGGCTGAGGTGGTGGTGATGGTGAAAAGCATTTATTCGTCTATATGTACGAGGGCGATTCAGTAATAGGCCGCCGCGGTGGCTGAGTGGTTACGGCGCTCGGGGCGGGAGGAAGAGGAAGACGACGCTGCTCGATCTGTTGTCACCTCAGCTCAGTAATTTTGCCTTGTTTTCTAGTTATTAACTAGGTTATTTCCATCCTTGGAAGACGGCCGCGTCTTTAAGGTGTTACTGTCCCTACGGGAAGGGTACGGCAGCTCCGGCGCCGGTATCCTTAAAGGGACAGCGCCATCCGAAGGAGCCCAATGGGGCGGAGGCGGCCATGGCATCACATGGCGGGGATCTGCCAGTCATCAGGGACGTCCAGCAGTGCAGTGCGTCATCATCGCTCAGTGGGGACGACTCAACTATCGTCGCCTCTGACGAGGAAGTGGCTGACATGGTGGAAATGGACAACGATGGCTTCAAAGTGGTAAGTCATCGGAAGCACCGGACAGTCGGCATCCCAGTGATAGTTCAGCCAAAAGAGAAAGGTGTTGACTTCAGAGAGTGGAACCCTATCAGGCTGTTCGATGATATTAAAGTACTACTGGGATCTGCTCCGATTCGCAGTCGCTTCACAACGCAAGGGGCTCTTCATCTAGATATCTCAACGGAAGAGCAAGTAGACATTCTTCTGCGGTGCTCTCAGATCGGTGGCATACGAGTTCAAGCCCGGTTGCCACACACCTACATGACTAACACATGTGTTATAAGGGGAGTACCAGTGTGGTATTCGGAAAGTGCCCTTCTTGACTACTTGAAACCGCAAGGAGTTCTGCACGTGCGACGGTTAATGCGCCGGGTGGAGCCTGGAGAACAACAATGGGCAGCGAAGCCTACAAACGCTATTGTGCTAACGTTTGCTCCCAACACCGAGCGCCCTGGAATAATTGACCTTGGTTTCACCAAACATGCAGTCCACGAGTTCGTTGAAACTCCTCCCCGGTGCTTCAGGTGCCAACGCTTTGGACATGTAGCGAGAGTTTGCAACAAAGATCAACGTTGCAAGCGGTGTGGTGGTGGCCATGATTACAAAGAGTGCAAGGCAGATTTTGCTTGCGCTAATTGTGGAGGTGACCATCCAGCGAGTTTCAGTGGCTGCACATTCCGTGTAAGCGCCTTACACCGTCGCAAGTCCTTCATTAGTGTCCCCAAACCACAACCTACTGAGAAGCCGATACATGGAAGTGAAGAGTTCCCTGCGCTCGAGTCGGAAGCTCGGGACGTGGTAGCAAGCGACGTCGCTGCACGACCTGATCCGAGCAAGTCGGCAACGGCCTCCGAGGGTGAGCTGGCTGTTCGATCTGCTTCTGCAAAAAGTGTCCATGCTCCTCAGCGACCAGATCACAGCAAGACTCGACAACATGGAGGACATCCCCTTGCCTTAAAAGAGATGCAGACACCAGCTACCGTGGCCAAGAGTGGGTCCCAGTCCCCGTCTTTTGTCGAAGTGGTGCGCCAGTGCGTGCAGCAAAATAAGGCTCAAAAGCCGGAATCTCTCCGACCTTCTACGCGTTTTGTTTGATGTCCTGCGTTCATATAGCCAAGCGATGCAGCCTGGCACTTTGAAGAACTCTTTACAGCTGGTGCTTTCCTTTGAGACCTTGATCACCGCCTTCGCAGAGAACTTCAACTCCTAGATGGCTAGTTTTCTTCAACCTGTTGCAACTAAAAACCCTAGAAAAGTGCCGTTTATCATGCAATGCAACTGCGCTGGGATTATAAGTCGATTAGCAGAACTAAAATTGTTCTTGAAAGAGACCTGTGTTCCAGTACTGGCCCTCTCGGAGGCTGGCTTGCCAAGCGGGAGGTCTTTGCCGGGATACGTCGCCCACAAGAATTGCAGCATAAAGGCTTTTCCCGCAGGAAGTGCCGCCCTTTACATACGAAGGGAGATTCCTCATGTGGCTTTGAACGTCACCGATCTTTGCACCGACAGTATTGAGGTAGTGGCTGTGAGGATTCGGCTCGCCTTCCGAACTCTGTCCATTGCATCAGTATACGTGTCCCCGCGGAAGAAGGTCGATTTGGCTTTGTTCCTCCAGCAACTTTGTGACCGCTGCCCAGCACCCAGAATCATCTGCGATGACTTCAACGTCCACCACCCTGCCTGGGGTGACAGGAACACAGATCCTCGCGGACGCCAACTTGTAGAAGTCATCGACAGTTTGGACCTGTGCGTGGTCAATGACGGAAGTCCCACTTTCTTTCGGCCTCCAACCTCACCCGCATCTATAGACCTAACCTTACATTCACCTGACGTCCGTGTGCAGTGGTCAACTAGAGCTGACCGAATGGAAAGTGATCCCTACCCGATATTTGTGTTTACTGCCGACTTCCATCTGCGTGGTCCTAAAATTTGCCATGTTGTTAATTGGTACAAATACAGGGAGCACTTAGCCTGTGTTTCCGGTGATGTGACAGACAAAATGATTTATGCTAAGATGGCTGCTACCACGGCGCTCAAGCTACCTGATCATTTTCCGACTCCGGATTTAAAACTCAGGAACCTCTGCGCAGCGCGCAGAAGGGCGGAGCGACAACTGTTGCGGAAGAAGGACGACAGAGCCTTGAAGACAACTTTCAACAGGCTCAACTCTGCCATTAGACGTCGTGCGAACAAGCTCTGTAGGTCCCAGTGGGCATCCTTTTGCGCTAGTTTGACTGTTTTCTCACCGATAACGAGAATTTGGCGTGTCGTTGGCAGTCTTGCTGGTGGCTCTCGTCCGAGTAAACCTTTCGAGGCGCTTGCATTGCGCACGCAGAAACATCTCGTGTACTTGGCAGAGGAATTTGCGGATGCATTTGTAAATTCCAGACCAGGCATTCATCCCTGCGCTCTGCCTGCTACGTCTCCGTCTGTTATGGACGCCCCGTTCACACTTCGAGAACTACAGACAGCGCTCCGCAGCCTGCGGCGTCGCTGTGCACCAGGTCCTGACGGCATTACCAATCAAATGTTACAGAACTTGCCTCTGGAAAACCGGAAGATGCTCCTAACCTATCTCAATCGAGTGTGGGAGTCTGGTGACGTTCCCCCTTCATGGAAGGCGGCTTGTGTAGTCCCACTGCTGAAGGCCAGCAAAGAGATGACAGACGCGGCCTCGTATCGTCCTGTATCGCTGACGTCGTGTGTGGCTAAGCTCATGGAGAAGATGTAAAGTAAGCGTTTGTCTTGGTGGCTTGAGGATAGAAGGGTACTACCAACATGCATGACTGGATTCCGCACAGGTTTAAGCGCGCAAGATAGCGTCCTGGACTTGCTAAGCCACATTGAACATCAGAGTGCTTTTGGACTTTCAACACTAGCTATTTTCCTAGACGTATCAAAGGCTTATGATAGCGTCCTCCAGAGCTCAATACTGAATAGTCTGCAGGTCATAGGCGTACAGGGCTATCTTCTGCGATTCATTCACTCATTTCTCAGTGATCGTAAATTTCGAGTGCGGTTAGGCAGTACAATGAGCTCCGAAAGGGCGGTATCGCGAGGGGTACCTCAGGGTAGTGTCCTGTCCCAACGCTCTTTAATGTTGTCATGGCTGGTCTTCCCGCAAAAGTGCAAAAACATTGTAGGCATGCCCATATGTCGATATATGCAGACGACATTTGTCTTTGGTTAACCGGATATCAACACAAACGCTTAGCTCTATTAGCGCGACAGGCCGTGCTTTCAGTTAAAGGTTACCTTCAAGATGTTGGGTTGACTCTCTGGGTGGAAAAATCTGGCTTCGTCCTGTTTCCAGGTAGGGGACGACGGTATGCGCGGCTGAGCATAGACCTTGATCAGTCTTGCCTTCGTCAGGTTAACCACATACGTTTTTTGGGCGTCACTATTGACTCACGTCTACAGTGGCGACGAGCTGTGGACTCGATTGTGGCTTCACTATCTTCGCGTCTCAATGTGCTTCGTAGAGCTGCTAGTGAGCAATGGGGAGACCATCCTGCTTCAATGATCAGGCTTCACGATGCACTGGTGACAAGTCGCATAATGTACCAGCTCCCTATAATTTCCCCCTCGGTATCGCAGCTGGAATGCCTTGAGGTTTTGCACAGAATGGGACTAAGGAGGGCTCTCGGCGTTCCGCAGGCTGCTCCAAACAATGCAGTACTGTATGAGTCTCAATCGAAACCTCATCGGCTAGCCGCTTCACAAAGACTTTTGCTGCAAATTGGCCACCTCAGAGAGACTGTTGCCGGGAGAGCGCTTCTACATGCAGCGCCTTCGAAAGAGATCTGAGTCCCGGGCGTACTTGGCTTTAAATACTCTTCGTTCTCTGGGTCTCGACCTTCGAGATCGACCTAAGACGTTGAAGGCACCTTGGTCCTTTCCGAGCCTCGATTGTTCCTTGACAATTCCCCACGTTCGCGCTAAGCGGAATTCTCCTTTAGCGGCAATGCGTTCGCTCGTACAGGAACATCTTGAGACCGAATATGCCAGTCATCTTCAAATTTTTACAGACGGCTCTGTGGACAAGGTCAGAGGATCTAGTGCAGCTGCTTTTCATATTCCGTCTTTGAAGTATGGTTGGTCTGTTCGTTTTACTAAAGTCGTGTCCTCCACAATGGCCGAAAGCGTTGCCATTGAGGCAGCTCTAAAGAAGCTACGGTCTTGTACGCCTCAACCTACTGTCATAATTACGGATTCAAAATCTGCCCTTCAAAGGTTAGAGTACGGGTTCCCCACTGATGCCTTGAGTCTTAGATCTTTACGTTTGGTGCAGAATCTACATAGCAAAGGCTTCTCTATACGTTTTCAATGGGTGCCCTCGCACATAGGTGTCTTAGGCAACGAGATAGCAGACAACCTCGCCCATACAGCTCTCTCCGGGATTCCAGTACATGGAGTCCCTCATGAAGTCAAGCAAATGTTCAGAGATGTGGTGTTGTGCCACTTCAGTTCTTTGTGGAGCTCTCCTCATCAGCCATGTGTGACCAAGGGTCTCAAAAGGTACCAAGTCACTTTGCTGCACCACGTTCGCACGGATTCTGCTCGTACGCCGGCGTGGATGTATAAGACTGGCCTAGCGTTGTCACCATTGTGTTCAACGTGTGGTGTGTGTGGTGACATAGAACATTACCTCTTGTGCTGTACTTTGTACAACGCGGAACGGGCTGTGTTATTCGGATCCCTCAAGAAGGCAGGAGTTCCTCACAGTTCTCTTCAGGACATTGTTTTCCCGCGCGGGAGCCAGTCGAGTAGAAGGGATGCTTCTTGCCTTCTTCTACTTTACCTGCAGGACACGGATTTGGCCTCCACATGGTGACCTCAGGAGTGTCTATTTGGGTTTTTGCGGACAGTGTTTCTGTGATTTCTATTTTAGTGTCGCTACGGTGGAGCAATTGCCGGCAGCAACTGCAAGGCTAATCCCACCGGTAGTCTACAACCACTCAACTCAACTCAACTCAACGGCGCTCGGCTGCTAGCCCGAAAGACGCGGGTTCGATCCCGGCCGCGGCGGTCGAATTTCGATGGAGGCGAAATTCTAGCGGCCCGTGTACTGTGCGATGTCAGTGCACGTTAAAGAACCCCAGGTGGTCGAAATTTCCGGAGCCCTTCACTACGGCGTCCCTCATAGCCTGAGTCGTTTTGGGATGTTAAACCCCCCATAAACCGATTCAGTAATGCCTCCAAGCCCACTACTTTGCCAATAGTACTGCAAACATTTTGTACTCGTTATCATTAATGCACTGATGTTTAAGCTATCGAATGTCACTTGCTTCACCTTCCTATCTCTCTTCGCTCGAGAGTAATCGAGCGATTCATGGCATTAACTGGTGACGACTGGTTGAAACAGCGAGCTGCAATTGGATTTCGGACTGCGGAAGTTTGTGCGCCCATCAACATTCATCGCCGTCTGACTGCAGTTTACGGGGATGCCTATATATGTTAATGTCAGCACTGTGCGGAGGTGAGCAAGGACTGCTACCTCCTGTGCCAAAAAAAATGTTAAGTTGTCCCATCTCCTCCTGGAAAAGTGTTGTTGACTCTCTTCTGGGACTGGGATGGTGTCGTGCATACTGAATCTCTGCGACACGGTGAGAGAATAAACTCAGACCGCTACGTTGACACCCTAAAGCGACTGTGGGCCAGATTGCAACGCACTCGCAAAGATGCGCGCAAGCAGGCAATTCTGCCCCATGCCAATGCTCGTCCACACACAAGCCACAAAACTCAGGAAGCACTGCAGCGCTTGAGGTTCACGGACATTCTGCGTCATCCTGCCTATTGTCCGGATATTGCACCCTGCGACTTTTGGCTCTTCCCCAAGCTTAAGGATCACAGTAAGGGCCAACGCTACAGTTGTGACGCGATTTGGAAGCCAATGGTGTCGCCGGCACTCACCATAATTCTTGCCGACAGCATGAAAAATCTTGTTTTGCTTTGGCGCAAGTATGTTTCCCGTAGTGGGGACTATGTTGAAATATCATGCCACCATTTGTGGCTGACATTGCAAGCTTTCCACTGATAACGGTATTGGTGCTATCTGTCAAACGCAAATAAAGGTATCACCTTGGAGTCATTACTTTCCTAATCGCCCTCGCACAGAGAGGTGCTAGGGGAGAGGCCCCTAGTGGGTCTGGCCGCTTACAATAGAAGGCGGAGTCCCTCATTCCGGGACCCCGTTGGTCCTGACCGCTGCGCAGGTCCGCCGAACCAGGGCCTGTTGGGCCGATAGTTCCTTGCAGCCGAGCAGAGCCGCCTCCCAGTCCTCTCGGGCAGGGGAAGGGGTGATGGGAGGGAGAGAAGGATTTTGCCTGCATGCCCAAACCATGTGAAAGGTGTCTGCCACCTCCCCACAGAATGAGCAGCGGCCGTCAAAAGAAGAATCAAAGTGCTTGAGAACCGCCGGGCATAGCAGGGTGTTTGTAAAGAGCTTAAGGAGAGTTCTTTCGCCAGCTTTAACCACTCCCTTCACAGGAACCGGGTAGCGCCGGTGTTCGGCACGATAGTGCTCAGTAATAACTTTCAAAGAAAGAATAGGGCTGTGATCTGGGTTAAGGTCCTCCCAGGGAACGCCTGGTGCCCGGTAAGTGAGTGCGCGGGCTGCCTCATGGGCGGCTTCGTAACCTGGCATGCCTTGGTGGCCGGGGACCCATATGATTGAGCGATGAGTTGGATCGCAGTCGCGAGTACTGTGGTGAAGAATTTGGTGAGCAAGTGGAATGATCCAAACGAACTCAAAGTTACGAAAGGCTCCGCGAGAGTCTGTGAGGATGAATTTAGAGTCGGGATGGGAGGCTGCGAGTGCGATCGCTACCTCCCCCGCATTAGTTGAGCTGGGCGCTCCGAACAAGAGGCTGTCCACCTGTTTTCCCTCGTGTATGACTGCAGCCGTGTACTATTCCCCCTGGAGTGGTAGGGGCCTGCAATGTTGAAGTAGAAGCCGTGTTTATTTGAGCCATAGTGGCGGTGCAGGGCATCCGCCCACGCCTGGCCCCGGCCATTATGGTCCTCCTTATTCATCTTAGTCGGAAGGGGTCGAACGTAGAGGGCGCATCTCCACAGTTCGGGCACTCGAACCCGTATCGTATGGCGGTCATGTTTGATATGTAACTGATCCAAGAAGCGGCGACCGGACACGGCCTGGGCGAGACGCGTGCATTGGTTAACGAGATGCGCCTCGCGAAGTTCCCTATAGGTGTTCACCATCCCCAACGCGAGCAGTCGCGCGTTGGAAGTGGAGATAGGGAGGTCGAGGGCTCTCTTGAAAATTTTGCGGAGGACAACCTCCACGCAATCTTCGTCATGTTTCCGTAAGCGGAGGTAAGGAGTCGAGTACAGTACTCGACTAGTTACGGAGGCATGGGCGAGCCGCCCCGCATCCTTACTTCGCAACCCTCCTCGCTTGTTGGAAACGCGGCGAACCATTCGGCCCACCTGGCCGCCGACTCTGCGGAGTTTGGCAAGGGTCGTGTCTACCTTGCGATGCTGATTAATGAAGAGACCGAGTATTCGCAGCTCCCGTGCTTCACGGATAGGGCTGCTGGTGAGAGAGCTGAACGGACATTTTGCATTTCGGAGAATGTCGAATATGCACAAATTCAGACTTGGACGGGGAGCACTGGAGGCCGCAGTACGTAACATAGTGGTCTGCTGTGCTCGCCGCTGCTTGCAGGCATTCCTCCATCTCTCCTATGTTTCCCGTAGTATCCCAGACGGTGATGTCATCGGCGTACAGTGCATGCTGAACACCGCCGACACCCGCCAGCTGTGCCGGGAGGTGCACCATGGCAATATTAAAGAGAAGCAGGGACAACACAGCGCCTTGTGGCGTGCCCCGCGTTCAAATATCAAACGGGCCGCACTCGGTCTCTTGTATGCGTATATAGGACAAGCGGTCTGTTAAGAAATGTGTGGCGCAGTTTAATGTACGAGGACCGCAGTTGGTCTCGCTAAGATGTTTTATTAACACGCCGTGTTTACGATTGTGAAACGCACCCTTCAGTTCGAGTGCTAGGACTATCTTGTCATTGTGTGGGTGTTCTATGGGTTCGAGAACCTCGCGATGAAGCTGTAAAAGTATGCGTTGTGCGGACTTATGAGGTCGGAAGCCGAGCATGGTGCCGCGAAGGTGTTCTTGCTCTCGAGATATTCCGAGAGGCGGTCACGGACCCTCGCTTCGATCAGTTTCCAAGGAGATGGGCCGGAGGTTGTCTGTGTTTACCTGTTTCCCCGCCTTCGAGATAAAGGTTACCAATGATGTCTTCCAATCGGGTGGCACCGAAGTGTCCCCGGTCCGAATGGCGTTGATATATTCAAGTAGGGTTTCGTACGCCCGATCGGGAAGGTTTGCTAACTGTTAATTTGACTGTGACCATATCCCTCCCAGGCGCCGTCCTCCTGTGCATTTTGGCAAGAGCCGCGCGAAGGTCGTGAAGCTGGAAAAGCTGATCCAGTTCCGGATTATCGCTGCCTGCATACGAATAATCCTGCCCGCGCGGATCTTGATCCTGATTGAGGTATTGTGAGCGTAAGACGTTCGCTAGCTGCGTGTTTCCTTGAAAATTGTGTATCGCGCGAGTGAGGTGTTTCTGTTTTCTGAGGCAGTTTCCACGCAGCGGACTACTTAACTACAAATGCCGATTCACTTCATGTTCGCACCCGCCGCGGTGGCTCAGTGGTTAGGGCGCTCGGCTACTGATCCGGAGTTCCCGGGTTCGAACGCGACCGCGGCGGCTGCGTTTTTATGGAGGCGAAACGCTAAGGCGCCCGTGTGCTGTGCGATGTCAGTGCACGTTAAAGATCCCCAGGTGGTCGAAATTATTCCGGAGCCCCCCACTACGACACCTCTTCCTTCCTTTCTTCTTTCACTCCCTCTTTTATCCCTTCCCTTACGGTGAGGTTCAGGTGTCCGCCGATATAGGAGACAGATACTGTGCCATTTCCTTTCCCCCAAAAAACAATTATTATTATTATATTATGTTCGCGTTTCAAGCCTTCATCCGTTTATATTTTTTTTGCGTTTTCCCGAAATAAATGTCATTTACGAGTAAGCGCAACTGTGTCGCCGGCCGCGACCGTTCCTCTTGCCCTTGTTGCTCTTTGAAGCAGCAGTGTGATGCTACTTTCTTTGTGTCGGCTTAAACAAGACGTCCAGCGCCACACGCTAGGTGCGCTGTCACCGTACGCGCGCGCAGCGGCCTTCGCGACATGACCCGCACGTGCTCGGCCGCGCGTATACGGCGGCTGACGGCGTTCTGGCGCCAGTCGTTGTGGCAGGCGTCGATTCTCGCGGACTGTGCGCGAACGTCGTCGCCTCGGTCACCGGGCCAAAAGTTGCGGCCTCGCGCATTCGGTCCGCCGCGCGAGTGAACGACGCCACCTCGGATGCCGCTGCCATCTACGCGTCGTGCTCATGCGTTATATTTGCGCGATATTATCACAGGAGGACAATTCGTGGCTTACGGGCCCTCACGCGCCAAAGCAACACCGTGTATCATGGTGCATGTCATAGTTGATGACGTCGAATTGATTTCGACCATTAGCGGCTCTTTACTCTGGATCGAAATCTCTGAACACGGTGGTTTATGCATTTCGCTTACATCCAACCTCTGCAGTAACTCAGTGGTGATGGCGTTCGGCTGTTGAGAACGAGGTTTCAGGATAGAATCCCGACCGTGGTGGCCGCATTTTGATGAAACCGAAATGCAAATATCGTTCGTGGGCTGTTTTATGTCAGTGAAAAATTAATAATAATAATAATAATAATAATAATAATAATAATAATAATAATAATAATAATAATAATAATAATAATAATAATAATTTGTTTTTGGGGAAAGGAAATGGCGCAGTATCTGTCTCGTATATCGTTGGACACCTGAACTGTGCCGTAAGGGAAGGGATAAAGGAGGGAGTGAAAGAAGAAGAAAGGAAGAAAGAGGTGCCGTAGTGGAGGGCTCCGGAATAATTTCGACCACCTGGGGATCTTTAACGTGCACTGACATCGCACAGCACACGGGTGCCTTAGCGTTTTTCCTCCATAAAAACGCAGCCGCCGCGGTCGGGTTCTAACCCGGGAACTCCGGATCAGTGAAAAATTGAAAATTGGTTTTGAGGAAAGGAAATGACGTAGTAACGGTCTCACATATCTCGGTGGATATCCGAACCGCGCCGTAAGGGAAGGGATAAAGGAGGGAGTGAAAGAAGAAAGGAAGAAAGAGGTGCCGTAGTGGAGGGCTCAGGAATAATTTCGACCACCTGGGGATCTTTAACGTGCACTGACATCGCACAGCACACGGACGCCTTTCTGCGTTTCGCCTCCATCGCAACGCAGCCGCCGCGGTCTGGTTAGAAGCCAGGTATTCCGGCTCAGTAGACGAGCGCCTTAACCACTGAGCCACCGCAGCGGGTGATGGCAGTGACCGTTAAATAACTCCAGGTGATGCAATTTAATACGGAGCCCTCCAATACGTCAGCTCACTCTCTCTGTCTCCGTGCACTCCCTCCTCTACCCCTTCCTTCATTGCGTGGCTGGACCGCCCAACGAGAGGGAGATGGTTGCCACGTCTTTCCTTTCCTGGTAAAACATTCGAAACATCTATCGCTTACGTCAAAGCTGTAGGGCGGTCGCCGATGTCAGGATTCGCTCCTGTGACTTCGTGCCCGAGCCGAGTACCATAGTCTCCGAGCCACAGCGAAGGGCTGCTTCCTTGTCGGCAGTCAGAGCAGAAAGCACAAAAAGCACAAAGCACGAGAAAAGATAACCGGCCCACGGCGCGGTTCAGCTGTCCAACGATAAATGAGACAGATACTGCGCCATTTCCTTTCCCCCTAAAAAAACCCAATTATTATTATTAAAACCAACCACGGGCACACTGCTTTTCATAACGTCAAATCCAGACACGCACGCTTTTCAGTGCACGCTCAACAAATCTTCAATTTGGGACCTACATTCGCAGCTCTCACTTACACTATCTGTGTCTGTTGCTGCCAGGAAGAAAAGAAAGTGCACAGGCCTGCTCACTGGCTCAAGCCGAGCCACAATCGCTACCACGTGCAGATAGTAGGAGAGTTGAAAGATGGGATAGAAAGCCAGGATAGTAAAGACGCGCTAAAGACCCAGGCCGATCCCGGAGGTAGTGCAATACCGGGCCAACCGGTAGCGGGAGTGAAGCATCCTTCAAACTCTCCGCCACATTTCCAAAAGTAAGTCCAACTTGGACGCGCAACAGATACTCCACGGGTCCGGACAATCGTGCGCTCGTTCTATAAGGGACAGAGCAGTATCCCAGCACACTGGACCATCTGTATTCAGCGAAAATAGAACAGATTTCTCGGAGATCATCTCGGCGCCTGCAGTGTATCGCAGAGCCCCCTCAGGAGTGTTCCACTGCCTGCCATCAGACGATGAAACGAAGAAAACTGTTCGACCGAGTCTGATAACGAAAATTCGGACCCTCGGTTTCAAGCGAAGCGGGTGCAGATTACTTGACTGTCGGCGTTGAGAGAACATGTCCTCAGAGTCAAGAAGAGGACATTTATTGGATAGAGCGTGCATTTCTATCACGAACAGCCTCTGGAGAATTCTATACCAGGCGAAAAGAAGCATAACTCAGGGCTGGGGGCACGTGTTGCTTTATCGAACGAAGGCGCTGCAACTAGCCCTACTTGACACTCTACCGAAAGGGTGCATTTTTAGCAGACACTGCAGTGGTGCTTAATTGAAGTATATATTTACTTCTTTAAAAAAAGGAAAACTCGGGTGTAAAATCTGTGGCAACAGCTTGGAAAAAAAGGCTCCGAATACAGCACACTTCGACTATAAAGAAGGCAAACGACGGAATAGCACACACTAACTGACATGTGTGAAAAGGAGCATTTTTTTAGTGTGAAAAGCAAGTTTTGAAGTAAACAAAACGGTGTAATTCCGACAGAAGATGCAACCAAAGCAAGCGATTAGCAGAAACTGTATGATCGTCCATCAACTGAGGTCAGAAATAATGTCAGCCCCGGAACCTGAGGGCACCAGTAGAGTAAACGTTGAAGAAGCCGAAGTTATGTTTACAAAAAAAAAAAAAACACTATGGTTTACGTACCGCTGGCGAGTCGCATTCCTTTAGTGTAGCGTGGCTAGGATTCCACGTACGAGCTCGACGCTGATCGAAAGCAGAGCGTTGCATAGCCCTATAAGAGAGAGAGAGAGAGAGGGGGGGAGAGAGAGAAAAACATTCACTATAACGATCCCATGTATGTGTCCATGTTCTTTTAGGGCACTTTGTTTATAGCTTACCTTTTCCCATTGCGCATTGTCCGCGATGTTCCCAATCTCCACCTTCAAGCGGACGTTACACATCTATGGAATACGACCTAGTAAAACACCTCGGCAGTTACCCTACTGCAGCTCGTACTTTATAAGCAAACGAATGTGCCGTGAATGCACATGACGAAACGCGCAGATATATGTACACACTGCAGGGGACCGTTGCCTTCTTATTCCCGGCTAAATGCATTTCTTTTCAGCACATGCCTTGGTCGCGCTGGTTCGTAAAATGCGCTCCGACCATGCTCATTGCGTTGCAGTTTATACTGAGCGCGATGGCACACGCCGCGAGCCCGACAGGTAACGAACGGGTCCGCTCATTTCCGCGAAAAATTCAAGGTCACGCGAGTTCTGACGAAACGCCGCAAAAGGAAGTCGGCGGTGTGCTAGCCTCACTCAGCAGGGCCCCGCGTAGCACGCCGCACGAATTTAAAACGAACGCGCGTGTTTACGTGGTCGGCAACGGTCGAAACGCATGCGCCCGCTCTCGCGCCTCCGGGGCGCACTGCAACGACAGCAGGAGCAGCAGCAGCAGTAGAAGGAGCAACAACCCGTTCGTATCAAACGATTTCGCACACGGCGTAGGTCTTGTTCGTGCCAACGACCAGAACCGGGCTATCAAGGCGCCCGACACGTGCGAGCAGCGCGGACCTGTTCTCTTTTCCGTTCTTCCGTGTGTCATGCTCTTCGCATACGAGCGAGTCCGCGCTTACTTTGCCGCTCCTGGCCATTGAGCCGTAACGGGGGAAAGAGAGAAAGAGAGAGAGAGAGGGGAGAGAGAGAGAGAGAGGAAGCGGCGCACATCCTTCTTGATGGCCTCCCAGCTTTTGTGCCGGCGCGACTGACTTCCTTCCCGCGGCTAGTCTGACCCAGAGAACGAGTCGTCTCCTTCGCGCCGGCGATGAGACGGCGATCGCGCGGGTCGCAGACGTCGTAGCCTTCTGTTTCCTTTCTTTCTTTCTTTCTTTCTTTCTTTCTTTCTTTCTTTCTTTCTTTCTTTCTTTCTTTCTTTCTTTCACTCCTGCTGTCTCCTGGGATGGAAGAGGATCGGTATATGCTCTGGACGCTGCGAAAGGCCAGCAAAGGCTGCGGCGCGTACTGCTGAGCTCGTGCGGTGGGACGTCGGAAACGCGTTAGCCCAGTGATCCACTTTCGACGCAGCGGGTCCGCGGCCATTGTTGTACGGCCCCCCTAGCTCTCTTCGTGAAGTCTACGGCCGTACATGAACACCGCACAGGAGGATGCAAAGGAAAAGAAGGGGAAAAGAAAGAGGAGAGCGAAAAACGAACGATGCATGCCGTATGCAACCTCCACCTGGCTCCTACGGGCAAATGCGTATCTCTTTCTGACACCTGCAACGGTGATTGACTCTTCAACGGCGCTGGATGACACCGTTTCATGGAGGCGCCTCGCAATTCAAACAGTATGGCCCTGACCGTGACCCCCCGTTTCTCTGTTCTTCGCCTAGACGGCGTAGACAGTGGGCATTGTTTAGCCAGTCCGCAACCATTGCGGTTTTCTCCCGCTAGTGGCCAAAGTTCCCTGTCCTGCCATTGAATACGATCTACGGATCATTGGACCGGTTCGCAGCAGTCATTTGCCTCTAATGCACTCTCCTGGGACACGTTCACTAAGCGTTCGCTACCGTTACTCCTGTCAGTGCACTGCACGTGGCCGGCACACTGCCACGTTTGATGACCCAGTAAACAAAAGAAGTGGTCCTCGCAGAACTTTCGCCATCAGATAAGTGCTGTGTGCTCTATTGATCATTACGACACAGTTGTATAGACTGTTTACAGCCTTCAACCTGTCATAGCCCACACACATGAGGTGAACATGTATTCATGGCGTCGAACCTTCCCATCACAGAGGAAGCACGAGGAATGCTTCCGACGTTTCAAGGTTCGTGGATGCGCTTTCTCTTCTTGCTGACTTGCTGGCTACGGAGTGACACTTTTTTTCTCGAACATCAATCGTACAAACATCTTTTCCCCATGATTACTATTAACGCGACATCGCTAAAGATCCAGAAAAACCGCTGTCGGCGTTGTCGGCATCGGCGTTGTGCGCGAAAAATCACGAGCATGACTCTTCGGGTGGTGCCCAGGGGGCAACCTAGGTGGGCCACCTAGGTCACTGACCTTCCGGCGTCATCACAACCTGCCCACCGGATAGCGAGCAAACTGTCCACCGTGGTAGGTGGTAGTTAAAAGTATTGATTGGTCGCTCGGGAAGAGGAACTTGGGTCGCAGAGGGCCCACCGCTGGGAGCACGTGCCATCGCATGGAAGTAGCGCATCGCTTAACCGCTGCGCCACTGCGCTAGGGGTAGTATGAAGACTCCAAGGGATCTGTGAATATAAACCCGCCGCGGTGGCTCAGTGGTTAGGGCACTCGGCTATACTGATCCGGAGTTGCCGGGTTTGAACCCGACCGCGGCGGCTGCGTTTCGATGGAGGTGAAACGCCAAGGCGCCCGTGTGCTGTGCGATGTCAGTGCACGTTAAAGATCCCCAGGTGGTCGAAATTATTCCGGAGCCCTCCACTACGGCACCTCTTTCTTCCTTTCTTCTTTCACTCCGTTCTTTATCCCTTCCCTTACGGCGCGGTTCGGTGTCCGCCGATATGTGCGACAGATACTGCGCCATTTCCTTTCCCCCCAAACAAACCAACCTACTAAAGTAGAGAATGACCTTCTGCATATATGGGAATGAGCCCATTACAGCTATCGCGTCATACCCTAAAGGCAGAGCTTAAATGTCCCCTCCAATTTTTTCGTCCATAACAACCATTGCCATGATCATCAGCGCACGAGTACGCTTGCCCCAACTGCTGTTTCTTTTTCTCCGTTATCCACTCTGCCCCTCTAAAAGACCACACGTCACTTGTTCTGCGCATGGTACTCGTAACGGCCTGAGCTAGTCTGTCTTTATTTTGAATTACAACCAGGATGTCGTGAGCTCGCGTTTAATTTTTTAGCGCCATTTTTTTTTTGTAACGGGTAGGATGAAATCTAACAGCATTAAGTCACGAAATTTTACAGCGCCCTGTAGTGCTTTAGCACCTGACGTTAAGAACGACTCAGCTTTAGGTGGTCAAAGTGCGAATCTCGACGCCAAAAAATTTACAAGGTGCTGAAACTGTAGTTATGTTGACCTTCATTAAGGACTCATTCATTAGTCACGAAGTTAGTCTACTGCTCTGCTTAAAAATGGACTCGCACTGGCGAGTCGCGGAGGTCGCGCGAAAGGTTTAAATCGATTTGCTACGCTCGCTCCCTGCTTTACTAGTGCTTCGGAAACCGTAACTTAATTGATCGAAATACATTGCGCGACGTTTACGATTCGCCAGAGTGAATCCACCTTGAATGAGTTAGAGCGGTCGCCAGCGCTTGCGCCAGACATCATCATGAAGGTGTGTTGACTTCAATAGGCCCCTGGCCGCACTGAGAAATGAAAACATGGGAGCGTGTAAAGATGGGTACGTAGACGAGTAGGAACAAAAGCAAAAAAAAAGGGGGCAGAAAGTGTAGGGATAATTCTGATCCACTGCGCAGGCTCACTGTTTTTATAATAATAATAATAATTGGTTTTTGTGGGGAAAGGAAATGGCGCAGTATCTGTCTCATATATCGTTGGACACCTGAACCGCGCCGTAAGGGAAGGGATAAAGGAGGGAGTGAAAGAAGACAGGAAGAATAGGTGCCATAGTGGAGGGCTCCGGCATAATTTCGACCACCTGGGGATCTTTAACGTGTACTGACATCGCACAGCACACGGGCGCCTTAACGTTCGTGTGCTGTGCGATGTCATAATAATAATAATAATTGGTTTTTTGGGGAAAGGAAATGGCGCAGTATCTGTCGCGTATATCGTTGGACACCTTAACCGCGCCGTAAGGGACAGGATAAAGGAGGGAGTGAAAGAAGAAAGGAAGAATAGTTGCCGTAGTGGAGGGCTCCGGAATAATTTCGACCACCTGGGAATCTTTAACGTGCACTGACTTCGCACAGCACACGGGCGCCTTAGCGTTTTTCCTCCATAAGAACGCAGCCGCCGCGGTCGGGTTCGAACCCGGGAACTCCGGATCAAGGCGGCTGCGTTTTTATGGAGGAAAAACGCTAAGGCGCCCGTGTGCTGTGCGAGATCAGTGCACGTTAAAGATCCCCAGGTGGTCGAAATTATTCCGGAGCCCTCCACTACGGCACCTCTCTCTTCCTTTCTTCTTTCACTCCCTCCTTTACCCTTCCCTTGCGGCGCGGTTCAGGTGTCCAACGATATATTAGACAGATACTGCGCCATTTCCTTTCCCCCCAAAACCAATTATTATTATTATTAGCCGAGCGCCCTAATCACTGAGCCACCGCGACGGGTCCTATCACTTTGAACGAAATTGTGCAGCCGATTGAACTCGGGAATTTTTGCTCTCGGCTACTGATCCGGAGTTCCCGGGTTCGAACCCGACCGCTGCGGCTGCGTTTTTATGGAGGAAAAACGCTAAGGCGCCCGTGTGCTGTGCGATGTCAATGCACGTTAAAGATCCCCAGGTGGTCGAAATTATTCCGGAGCCCTCCACTACGGCACCTCTCTCTTCCTTTCTTCTTTCACTCCCTCCTTTACCCTTCCCTTGCGGCGCGGTTCAGGTGTCCAACGATATATTAGACAGATACTGCGCCATTTCCTTTCCCCCCAAAACCAATTATTATTATTATTAGCCGAGCGCCCTAATCACTGAGCCACCGCGACGGGTCCTATCACTTTGAACGAAATTGTGCAGCCGTTGAACTCGGGAATTTTTGCTCTCGGCTACTGATCCGGAGTTCCCGGGTTCGAACCCGACCGCTGCGGCTGCGTTTTTATGGAGGAAAAACGCTAAGGCGCCCGTGTGCTGTGCGATGTCAATGCACGTTAAAGATCCCCAGGTGGTCGAAATTATGCCGGAGCCCTTCACTACGGCACCTATTCTTCCTTTCTTCTTTCACTCCCTCCTTTATCCCTTCCCTTACGGCGCGGTTCACGTGTCCAAAGATATATGAGACAGATACTGCGCCATTTCCTCCCCCCCCCACAAAAAAAAACAATTATTAAAACTTGCGACAATGCCCCCTTCATACGAGCGAGTGTTTTCTCGACCGCAGTATCAGGGTAGTCCACACATGGGCGAGACTCTTCCAACATGCGACATCTATGTTACCGCATTAAAGAAACAATAAAGCATATATCACGTAAGGGAAGTGAACATCGAGCCTGTGTAGATTGAACACGCATGACCTCACCTTCTGTTCAAATTTACCACCGTGTAATGTTTCTGCGTGTTGGAAGAAATCGACGCCCATTGTTCTCATGCATTGTGTGCTCATCGCCATCAGTCACATGCCGGCGATCAACTGGTCCGCCTCTGTGCAAATCTCTTAGTATTTATTTTGAGATAGCTTTTTTTTTGTTTGCTGTTATGATTACCAAGAACGAAAAAAGAAAGATTTCCTTGCGGTTCATTCCGTAGAGTGCAGACCTGTGATTATAAAAATGTTCCTCTGGTTTGGCTTGACGTGGGATGCGCGTCCACCTTTTTCTTTTTTGCTCCTGATGACCGCATTTCGTCCGGGTTTCTATTAATCTCTTCGCTAGTTTGAACAAAAGAAGCTTAACGTCGTCGAGAGCATTTCATGCCAAAATGTTCGCGCAGGGTCACCACGATGGCACACGGAGGCGGCGTTTTTCGGATCGCGAATTTCGCACATAGCGTCGACGCCTTTCTGCAATTTTCTTTCCGTAAATCAGCTCTCGGTTTTTAAATATGAGGGAAAACACTGGTAGAGCTAAGCATAGCAGTTTAGCGCGTTAATCAGCGGCAAGAGATTGGAATTAGCGGCCAAGAAGTGTGGAGTGGTAGAAGGCCCCAGCACGACCGCCTCATTGTGTTCCGCATATAGGCCGGCAACGCAGGCGGCGGCTTTGCTCTCTCCCGCAAGCCGTCTTCTGCGAAGAGCGCTCACCGCAAAGCCACAAGCGCACGTAGCACGGCATAGCCCAAGTGGCTCGGGCTCGGTCGACGGATTCGGAGCCCCCGGTGCGACCAACTGCTGCCCCTTCCCGACCCACAGTGGTCTGTCCGAAAACCGCACCTTCAATGCGTCTCTTCGCAGGTGGCATCTCCCCGCTCTCCGCCACGGCCCATAGGCGGCGGGCGAGTGGCACTCGCCGAGGGGCTTTCGCGGCCGTCCAAGCCGCTCGCACCCGGTCGCGATGCCGTCGCGCGGTGCGAACACTTGAGGGGCTACGCGCACGGCGATTGGCACAACGGAAGCAATATAAAAGCCGACTCGCAGGCCTAGAACGCCGCTGAAAGGCTGGCGCTTTCCGCGTCTCGCCCCACGGATTGGCTTCAGTGGCCTGAATCATATATTGCGAAACTGCTTTTTGAAAAGAAATTAAATTACATTTCTAATAAGTACTCGAAAAAATAATGACATTACGTTACGATTATTTTGAGAAAGTAATTGCAGCTCCTTCTCAATTTTATTTGTAATTTTCACACGTGCAAAAATTACATCTGACTGGGGCTCGAACGATCATTTCAGATTTTTAAATTATCTGCGTAGCAGCAGCTGAACTTAAAGTGGGCGTCGAAATGTTTGTGCCCCGCTTTGAGGATAAGGTGCCTTCACCATGCTGAATAGCCGTCCTGCTTATGCATTTTAGAGCACCTCTTTCTTGAGAGCAGGGGAAAACTTTTTCAGCCTTTGGTACAACTAAAGAATCTTAAAATCCAGAGTCGCTGTTGTCTGTGTTCGTATGAAGCGCCAGATGCCGTACGTAGCTTCCCTTTTTCCAGTTCCAAGGTTGCGGCCAGACTTGTACGTAACGCGTTACAAGTAATTAATTACATGTTTTCGAATTTTGTAATGCGTTGATTACCTTTTGGGTGGTGTGTCGTTATGGATAATCCAATAAGTTTTTTTTTTCAGCAATGGATTACTTGAATACTTACAACCTGTTAGATCCCCCCCCCCCCCCCCCCCCAAAAAAAAAAAACAAGTTATAACCAGTGTTATAACTTCGAGCACATGAACTCGATAGTAAACACCGGCGTAGCGTGGAATCCCCTCGCGTTAGAGCGACAACGGTCGAGCTGCGGTGAAGCCACGCACGCGGCGATATCTGCACATGCAAGGCCGAGCGGCCTGCATTTGACATTGACCCAGCCCAGAACAAATTTTATGCAGGGTGCCTACAGAGCCCTGTGCACGCATTATTGCATGTGGATTTGATTGATTGGTTGTAAAACATTTATTGCGTCGAGAGCAGGTTGCAGGAGACACATACTAGATGGCCGCTAGCCCATGGCTGATGGCGACCTCATTGGCCCGCTCGATTGCCCGTACTTGAACGTTAGGGTCCGAGCTGACCAGCACGGCCTCCCACCGCTCGGTAGAAGGCAGGTGTATCAACTCCGCCGGAGGCGTAGGTGGAAAAGCAACGAGCGAGAGAGACACAAAGAGAAAGGAGGAAGGCAGGGACGTTCACCAGAAGGGTATTGCAGTTGGCTACCCTGTACTGGGAAAGAGGGATTTATTTATTTATTATAGATACCTCAAGGGCCCTTGAGGGCTTTAAATGAGGGGTGGGCTAACAACCTGGTGTTAATAGAACATAGTTTCGATGGCTTTCTTGAAATGGTCCGGGTTTGTAAGAAGGATGGTACTGGAGGGAAGACTGTTCCAGTCACGCGCTGTTTGGATGAAGAAGGAATGAAGATGGGTCACGGTGCGAGCAGGAGGTGGGTAAACGTCCTTGTGGTGGCTTGTGCGGGCTGAAGAACGATGAGCAGGTTGGATAGGACAGTTGTGAGTAAAGTTATGATATATTTTGTGATACAAGCATAGCCTTGCAACAATACGGCTTTGCTTGAGGTTAGGTAGGCATGCATTATTTTTCAGGGAGGTAACACTGGTGGAGTATAAGTAGTTTGAGTAGATGAATCTAACGGCGCGATTTTGCGCAAGTTCAACACAGTGGGTTAGGTTAAGTTGAGCGGGGTCCCAGAACGCTGATGCGTTCTCTAACTTTGGCCGAATTAATGTTTTATAAGCTAGCAATTTAACTGCCGGTGAAGCTAGACGTAAATTACGACGTAGGTAGCCGAGAGTTTTGTTAACATTGTTAATTATCCGCGTTATATGGGTAGACCAGTTAAGGGTACCCGAGATGTCAACACCAAGATACTTAATGCAGTTGCGGGGATTGAGAAGGGAAGAAGAGAAGGGGCGAGGAGCACAGTCTCAATTTGTCACTCAAGCCAGTCGCTCTCAGGTAGCAAAACATTGCCTTGTAGGCCAGTCGACTGATGTGGCTCTACGGTCCCAGGACGTTATCCTGTGTTAAAGCGCGAGGATCGAGGAGGTCCAGGGCACAACGCAGCGTATGTCTTCCGGTCGCAAAAGCAGGACACTCACATAGAAGATTGAACGATAGTCTCCTCGCAACCACATCTTTCACAAGCAGGGCTGTCGGTTATCCCAATCCGGAATGTGTATTGCTTTGCAAGGAACTCCTCCTTGAAAACGAAAGAGTGCACCACCAAAGCAAAACTGTGTGACCCACACAGCTGTCATAGCTTAAACGAGTACAAATAAGCCAAACAAACTTTTCATTTAAGCAAAAAACAAAAGCGCTACAGAGCGGGATCAAAAAACATGAACGCGCTGACACTACGCCGTCTGGCATCAAGTTCCTGTGTTGTAAAGCTTTTAGAAATGAGAGAACGAATACAATGGGGGGGGGGGGGGATGCGGCACCAGAATTATTTGACACCGCTGCCGCGTTCAAAACATTCAGCGCATGTACCAATCCAGCTTTTGGTAAAAAAAAAGAAGTAAATTGCGAAGGTGCAATGTAATCCTATGAAAATGAGAAAAAATACTTAAAGTGAAGGCAAAGAACCCATACACCGAGTCCTGCCGCGGCTGCACCCGTAGCTCAGACTTCTAGGAATGGTTTATGGTTTATGGCGGTTCAACGTCCCAAAGCGACTCAGGCTATGAGACACGCCGTAGTGGAGGGCTCCGGAAATTCCGACCACCTGGGGTTATTTAACGTGCACTGACATCGCACAGTACACGGGCCTCTAGAACTTCGCCTCCATCGAAATTCGACCGCCGCGGCCGAGATTGAACCCGCGTGTTTCGGGCCAGCAGCCGAGCGAAATAACCACTCAGCCACCGCGGCGGCACTTCTATAGGAATGCCCCGCGCGTGATGAGGGACCGTGCGCGAGTAAGGAGGTCGCGCTCACAACGCCACTGGTCTGGGAAAACGTCGTGACGTCGCTCGTGCGTGGAAATGCGAATGTTTCCGTTTTCGGCTGAGCCGGCCTCAGTATTCGCCGTCGATCCCAGCGCACCCACAGCCCACACTTAATTTTTTCTTTTTGCCGCCCTTCGGCTTTGGTACACGTTTCTGAACTGCTCAAGTTTTTCTTCTTTTTTCTAAACATGCCGAGGGAGAAAAAACTTTTTTTGGCGACATTTTTTTTTTACTTGACATGCACTCGACACATCGAATTCCAACGTGCGCCTGCGATGGGTAGGCAAAACAAAAACGCAGAAAAGGAGATCTGGCCCGCACCTTCCTCCCATCTACGCTCGAAATGCAAAATCGGCCGCGGGCTTCCAGCGACCTACAGGCTTCGGAGTACGTGTGCAGGGAATGCATTACGAGCAGTCGGCACAGCAGTGCTGGAAGCGAACTGAACTGAAGGCGAGCTTCCCTTTGATGTTCCTTGTCGGCGGCGCCTGGTGGTGAGCGTGGCGGAGAAAATGCGCGAGTTCGGATGTGGAGCGCCCAGGCGGCAAAGTAAATAACCCGTATAAATACACGGCGCAGATTTTCCTGTGACCTTTTCTTTCTACCTTTCTTTTTTGTGTGTGCACGGTGGTTTAGTTCGTTCCCTTTTCTTTTTTTTCTTTTCTAGCCGCCGCGGTGGCTCAGTGGTTATGGCGCTCGGCTGCTGGCCCGAAAGACGCGGGTTCGATCCCGGCCGCGGCGGTCGAATTTCGATGGAGGCGAAATTCTAGAGGCCCGTGTGCTGTGCGATGTCAGTGCACGTTAAAGAACCCCAGACGGTCGAAATTTCCGGAACCCTTCACTACGGCGTCTCTCATAGCCTGAGTCGCTTTGGGACGTTAAACCCCCATAAACCTAAACCAAACCTTTTTTTTCTTTTTTTTTCTAGAAGCACCAATGCCACAAAATAATAACCCAAAAGCTCTTCAATTGCAAATAATAAAATTTTCTAAACAATCTTTTCTTTTCCACGTGGGTCTAGCAAATTTATGGACATTAGACACACGAGGATGAAAGAGAAGCAACTTTATCACGACGCAGGCAAGTGTTCCTATTTTCTGAGCGCCTTACTTCCTGCTGTGGAGTAATGAAGAACTCATCGCACTAGGAGCTCCAAAGTGGCGCCAGGACGACTGGGTACGCTTTTACAAAGTTTAAGTTATTGGCGATCAAACTGGGCTTTATTCGTGCGCATATAAATGTTAGGGCGCATGCGCTCTTGCAGTTCCTGCCGTCAAAGACTCGGCGAAGATGAAGTTCCTATTTTGGGGGAATTCTCTGGCCTCTGCTCCCCTCACACCTTGGGAGCGCCACTTTAAAACCGCCGTGGCCCACAGAGGCACACAGGGCCCATTCGCGAAAACGTCTTCTCCCCCCTACTCCATTGTAACGTTATCATTGGCCTGTAGGCAGCCACGGAAGCTTCGACATGCAGCTATTGTTGTAAGGTAACATGAACTGAACTTCGTGAAGATAAATTGAGAACTGTCAAGTGGGGGACGAACTGTTGGGGGTGTGAGTGAGTTACCGTCTTCGTAGTAGAAAAAAGGAAAGATGTAAAACAACTCCAGCGTACACTTGGCAGTTAGAGAGGAAGTGAGCATGAAATTGTTAAAAGCACAACTTCTTTCGCTCATTTCGCTTGAGGCTTTGGTTTTTTTTTACGGCGGCATTTTGTTTATTCATATTCCACGTAGGCTTCATTCTAACTGCCTTTTCCCTGACTCCACTCACTTCTTTTAGATTGTCGGCTCCCTGACATTCGAATGAAGATTTCGGGCTTAACACTGCCACGTTGGCTATGTCTGTCTTGTCTTCTCTTTTGCTGCTAAAGTACGGGCGTAGTGGTGTCATTTTTACGCTGATATTATATAGGTTCTTTGCCATGATAATTTATAGAACTGCGACCAGTCAACCGAAACGTGTGATTACGCCCTATAAATGTGATCTGGACAAAAGTTATGGGACTCGACCAACAGTCGCCAAGACTGCGCGCTAGTCATTCCTGCCGCGGCCAAGTTTATTGCTTAGGCAATAGGCGGAAGTTCGTTTTTAACGCTCATCATCTGTGTGCCTTTCGTCTCCGACACGTTATGATATCACAGCAGTCAAACATACGAGTATAATACACGTTTTATGCCGTTTTAGGACTGCACTTGCAGTGATACATTGACAAGATCCGCTGCGTGAGGAGCACAGAGCGGCTTTTCCGGAACCTCTAGTGGGTAGCACAGAAGAAGAGGACGTAACTATAGAGATACCAGCTTGCATATGACGACACTGAACGGGAACTTAAAGTGAACCGCAGCGTCAACCAGAATGAGTCATCACGACGGACAAATAATGAATTTCTGTCGCACACATTTTTCAAGCGTGAACAAACACATGGACGTACAAAACATGGAGCCGTATTTTTTTCTCATGTTCACATGTGGAGGACAGCTTTTCACGTCTTTTTTTTTCCCCAGATTAATCGCAAGCTTCTCAAGCATTGATAACTCCTTATTTATTAAATAAGAAGCAGTAGGTGTATGTGTACTTTCTTTACTTTTGCACACAACAAACATCAAATAATTCTGCCGCTCATTATGCCATTCAAACTACTGAAAAAAGGCGTCCTGCAAGGTTCTATACAGGTTCCATTTTTTCCCTGATCTTCATTACTTTAACCGAGTCACTTCTTTCATCACTGTATACATTATGCCTAAACTCGATACAGAAAAATGTAACAATACTTTCGTTTCGAAGCTTCGCGCTGACTTCGCTAACAAGATATTCTGATGCCATCAACCTATATTCTACAAAATAGCCTTGAAACTACGTTTGTTGCATTTAGTTGACAGCAAAGAACGCCTGAACCTATTCAACCAATCTTTACTCGGTCGTCACCCCGTCTGGGCAAGTGGTTCTTCATTTACTGTCAAAAACAAGTTAACCTAATTTTCCAGAAGAAAATTGCCTTGGAAAGTATTCTACTTACAACAGATGGTGAGCTTATAGGTCTGCAACTTTCCTTGTCCTCGCATCAGTTTCCACTGTATTACATCAGCATTCTTCCATGCATCTGCTCTCTTGTGTGAGTATTCATATTTCCAAGCAAAAGTATTAATAATATAAATGTGTTGGTCACTTTAACTCACAACCAATACGTAAAGACGATCGCAATCTATCCAAGCTCAGTCTCTTTGCCGATTTTCAGGAGGTTTGCAAACACCGGACTATTAGCTTTTACACCCTTCATTGCTTGTAAGTAGGAGTTGGAGTTTTAGGTTTTTATTTTTTCGAAAATTTAAGTGGTCTGTTTTCGTTGTTTATTTCAGAACGGCAATTTCGTTTTTTTTTCGGCGAAAATTACTTTCTGCATGCGAATTTTCGGTTTTCATTGGTGAAACATATTATGTCCCTGTGCAGTGACATCCTATGCAAGTGAGGTACAGTTTACTTAACCTTTTTTTTTCTTAAGCCGCTCATGTAGCGGCATGTACCACGTTGATGGTCGTCTTAAGAGCAGTCTTTGCGGAAGAAAGTTGTGCAGTCGTAAGAAAAGCAAAAATGCCGAAGTTAAACGACTGGGCCTTCATACAAAAACGTAAGTGGAAGTTTAGTTCCAAAAACTCGATTGTCACATTCTGGATGCACTCTGCGCTAAACGAGAGGCCCGCGCACCCTGTGCTCCACGTGCTGGAGCAGCGATGGAACTGCTGCCTGACCTTCGCAGAAGCCAGAACACGACACCCTCGTGCCGTTTATGCATGGTTTCGCGTTGGATATGGCTTGTTACGGGTCTAGAAGTTTTCACTGTCCTTACATGCAATGAAAAAATCTACTTAACGAAGCAAGTCGATGCTTAGTATGAGCAGACGACGCTACGCTATAGCCAGTAACTTAGTTAAGTGGTTAAGCCTTCCTATCTGCAAATCCGTGTCTAAGTTCGAGGGTCAAAGCCTCATAACTCAGGAACTGTACTAAATTAAGATACATTTGTCTCACCGCGTTCATGATCCAGCGCCTTAATTTTCTCCTGTTACCCACTGTAGCTAGCACTGAATAGCCAGTTAGATGTGACATGCAGGCCAAAATACTGACCCTTTTCTGTTAAAACGCAATTTCATAAAATGAATTCGCCATACTTTTATCAATATTTGTCGGTTCAAGCCGAAAAGCCCAACCCCTACTTGTGAGGTATTTCCTTCTTCTTTGTCACTACCAAAGTTTTCATTTTTGAGGCGCACTTTTATAGATAACGGCTTTGTTGGCCTGGTTGTTGTACAACTCAGTATGAAATTCAACCGCTGCGCTAACAATCATTACCAACTTCCTAATGGTACAGCTATCTTTGTATTTGATCACATTCATCCGGCTTCTATTAATGGCCGCGTTTCCTCCTTGACTTTTCAGGCTGCCTCTTTGCTTGAGTGCTTTGTCACTCATGTTACACACTATAATATCTCTGAACTTCCACGCATTAATCACTTTTGAAAGTTCCGTCTGTCCTGCTTCTTCTTCCAAACTTGAGACTGCCATATTGTCATCAACACCATCGTCAATATCATTAATTTACCCTGAAGGGGGTGAGAGCAGAAGGTGACCATGGTTCACAATAAATAAAACACGCAAATGTGACTATAAACAGCACACACGACAAAAATACAGTTGTACATATTATGACAACGTATTGTAAGGAATGCTTTAGAATAAGCAACGACTTAAGTAAATAAGTCAATAATAGGTCACGTAACAGAAACTGTTCACAAAACTGATCAATTAATAACTGTTTGAATGTTGTACAATTTAGTCGAGTGGCAATGCGGTCAGAAAGTTCGTTCCACTCCGCATAGCAGTCGGCAAGAATCATCGGTTGAGAGCGTTAGTTGAACCACATATCCGCTGAACACTGCTGCAATTAAACACACGCCATGATGATCGCGAGAGAGGCATGATAAGGTGTCACTCAAGTGGGGAAAATTTTAAAACGGTTTGTGAAAAGTTTGTGTCTTCTGCGGCTTTTAATTATGATGGTGGCGGCTTCTTACGGCAGATCTCCCGTGGCAATCGCAATTACTATACCTTCCAGTTTACTTGCATCGTGCTGGACGCAGGTTTCGGTTTGTTGGTAATCCACTTTCTATAGCTTACCGCAGGGAAGAAATAAACGGGCGTAGTTCAAGCGCTAGACAGTAATTATCATCATGTGATGCCTCTTTCATTTGTCTGACAGGGACATGTGGACACTGTTGATGATGTGTGACCATATGGACTATTGGGTGCACTCATGGGGGCGGGGCGTTCGGTGCAGTACACATCTATTTCTGCCAGTTGTTTGCCAGGGGAAGAGCCAAGATTGTGCGAATTTCCGGTTTCGACCTGCTCACGAGTTTTCATTAGGTTGTTCGCCTGTCTATTTTTTTCTTTTACATTTCCAGCACCCACCGCTGCTTGTGTAGTGCGTTTTGCCATCTTCATTGTGTATTTGCCATTCGCACAGAGCCTTTTATCTCCCGTTGTATCCTTCCCCGTTAAGCAGAGTAGCCATCTGAAGCTGAATTTGGTTAAATTCTCTGCATTTTATTTTTATGCTTGCTTCGTCCATCACAAAAACTTGCTTCTGCTTCTTCATTGAGGCTTGATGTTGCTACCTTTGCCTGCGGTAACAACACTGCAAAAAAGATTACAGAAAAAAATTTGGGGAAAGGGCTCGTTTACAACATACGTTTACGAAAAGCTGCGTCGGGAATGATAGCAATAAGAGAATGGCAGCAAGCGCCCATTTTGAACCGATATTTTCAGTGTAAAAAGAGATACACGCAGATGGTTACCGTTTCACAGTGCTGCGTTACAAACGTTGCAAGCAAGCCAAATAAAACAGCATATGGGAACACTAAGGCTTTTACACACGCTGTCCCCATTTATGAACATACAAAAAAAAAGGATTTTTTTCCCAAACACTAATACACAGTACACCTTCCTTTAATTTTAGCCGCAGCTTCTGTTGTCAACCGAGAACTGCATCCATCCTTAAGGAAGGCGACTCAGCGACACTGACAGCAATGTAAGAAATGCAGCCCTTACCTTCCTTTGTAAACTTGGACATCACGTTCTCGCAATACAAGTCTCTTACAGTGCTATCATTATACTGCTATAGTGATCTACATGTTGGCTACTAACCCGCATGGCTCTATACTCACTCGCTGCCAGCACAACAAATACGTGCTCACTCATAGTGTCACTGGATGAAGGCAAAATTCGGCCGTCCTGTCGTTCATAACAATGTCATCTGTGCGGGACGAATGCGGTGGTGACAACGCTGACGCCGGAAGCGCTGGCGGAAAAGCGCGCCTGGGTCGTTCTCAATGCGCGGTTTTGCTTGCACGGGCCCGAGGCGGCGAGGAAGTAAGTCACCGAGAAACAGGAAGTGACCCCCGCCGACGTCTGGAGCGAAAAGCGGAAAGGTCGTTTTCAGTGACCTTGGCTCGACACCATTTGGCCGAGTGCGACACTCGGTGGGCTCACCTGGAAACACGAGCCATCGACGCGTGTGTCACATCAGGAAACGCGGGCTGCAGCGGACGCCCGAGTAAGCGTGACCGGATATATAAGCGTGACGGGGCGTCACGGGCCCGAAAGAGACGTGCGATACGCAAGGGGCCCTCATGAACGAAAGGGGCAAAGAGTTATGAGCGACGCGACAAATCAAACTGGGCTGCTACATGTGTCTGCTAATCATTGCGCAATAGTATAGAGTTCTAGATTTAAGGCGAAAGCCCTTCTTGCCTCATCAGTGTGCGGAAGACCTGTCCGCAGGAAACGTGTGCAAGAAGTTTCCGCTCCACCTGTCAATCAAAGCAAATGTCATCCAAGGTCATCAGTAGACATCAATAATTGACATAATCAATTGATCATCAATTAATGTCAGGTAATAGCTGTGATATCACGGTTAATTAGTCACCAATCGCTAATCAGTTAATTAATGATAACTGAATGATCATAATAAAATGATGATGATCTACAAGGCATATTATGTCATAACATGAAACCGGACATAGCGAACACACCGGATATAACGATCGTGGAGTATGTCGTAACTAGAAGCCGTATATAACGAACACACTGGGTATAACGAAGGTGTAGTATGTCGTTACTTGAAATCGAAACTAATTCGAGAAGCGTGAGGCAATCGTGTGGAGCTAGAGTTCAACAGGTCGACACAAAGGCTTTCGCCTTGATCCACGTAAGGCGACTTAAGTCCCCCTGAATTTTTTGGTTCTGAATCTGTGAAACCGAGGGTCGCAATCTCAATCAGGCAAGGTAAAGGAGCATGCAAATACGTAGGATGTCCAGTTTAACGTCAGAGAGGGTTGTGGTAGTGCACTGTCGCGCTAGTAGGAGTGGAACAGTATTGCTGGCGGTCGCTTGGAGCACATATGGCAGTTTTTCAGCCCGCAATGGCCTAGTGCGTTAAGCGAGGTTGATTTGAAATTAATATATCATCGAAAGAGACCATGAAGTCAATTGCCAGCTGGTCAATTGAGCCTCACTTCACTTCAAGTCAACAGGATGCCAGTTGCCTACAAGTCAATGGAATTTCAGTTAATTTCGTTCCGCGATTGTTTGTCTACAGCTTAATTTTTTCATTGAACACTCAATAAAAAGCTGATAAAAAGTGTAGAAGCAAAACGTTCCAAACATGTTTATTAAAAAATTCAATTGGAGCCCTGAAGTGTTTTTGCGGAACAAAAAAAAAAAAACCGCCCCAGACAAGTAGAAGTCTACTTGAAGCACCGATTTCAAGAATTGAATTATGCTTTTCTGTGGCTATTAACAACTCATCACAAATACTAAGGTACACCCTTCATAGCGAGCATATATAATATGCATGAGCACGTAGGTTTGAAGCAGGTGAATGTATAGGTGCAGCATGTTTATGCTGAGTTGTAGTGCCGTCTCCACAAACTTGTTACTTGCTTCTTCCGGAGTCGTGGCTGAGGACTTTTGTTGTGACATGAAGTGGTTACGTTTATAAAAATGTCATTTCAGCGAAAGTTGGGCATACGTTGTTGGTTTCGTGAAAGCTTAAAAGTGCATCGTTGGAGTTAATGTGTGATGTTTCAGAAATGCAAGAAGATAAGGCGGACAAGATAAAGGAATAATTTTATAACGTTGTGGTAAGTTTTAGTACCAGGATGTAGGCTGTTACCTCTAATATCACCACTCAGCATGGTGTTCATTCAATTGCCACTGTACAGAACGTATCGTGTGGCCAGATTATTATGGTAACTCAGAAGAGAAACTTCAATACCGAGTAAATCTGTAATGAAAAGCTCCTATTAAGCAGACTGAGTGAATTCAAACTCAAACTATTTTTGTAAGAGTCAGTTGCCGAATGTTTAAATTTAAAGCATTGGGTCCTAACGCGTGCGCTTCATTCTGAGCAAGGAAAACACCTTCGCAATAAAGCTACTGCTGTGAAGATTGCAACATATTTAAACAACGTGAAGCAATTTAAACAACCTGTTTGAATAGCATTAAGGAAAAATGCTGTTTTTTTTTATGATGAGAGGCAGCTAACAATTCTGCTTCTTGTCGCGGTACTCATATCAAGAGGCTGCACAAGGGATCAGTGATATATGAGCAGCGCTCTTCTCATTATCGGAATGGGTGTTACGTTCCTATTCTTTTTGTAGAAATTGTGAAAATAACGACTGTTAATAGTTTCCCGAATTCATATAGGGAGCCTTTCGATAGCTCCGGGCCTTGTTCGGAATAAATTAATAGAAGCTGTGGACAGAATGGCGTACTGCATAGCTGGCTTGTTTAAATTTTGCAAGCTCTTAAACAAAAACGAAGAGAATAAAGTGTTCCATGGGACTACCGCCATGGTAAAACCTGAAGAATCGCCCTGCACTTGTTTAGACCGCAGTACAAATGCTGTAATAGTGGAGTAGTTACTCGTCAGAATCCTCCTGAGCACAGCCAGATGGCTACATAGGATAGAGGAGTAAATACTGCGTTAGTACAAATCTACTCCACCTAGGGGGATCCCCGTAAACATTAGAACAGTACAAATGCTGAAGTGAGAAATGACGTTGCTCTCAAAGGCGAGTAGCGTCTGAGGATGTGATACAGAAAGAGGTGGGAAACCGTGGTGTGCCACGATTTTCCCCCGGTATCCTGCTAAAGTTGTATCCTTACCCGATCACTATACGCCGAGATCGCTACCAGTGCAGTTCAGCGAATGCACAAGAAGGAGCACACCTCTCACTCAAGCGACATGCCTCCAACGCACTACGGTCACGGACTACCGGTTAGACTTGCGCGTACTAACGCATGCAAGAAGCTTTCAAAACCGCGATGACATTTCACAGTAATTGCCTGGTTCAGCCAAACAGCCAAAATTTTCTTCACAGTTATGTGGGGCGCATGGTCGACTTTACTAGCTGCATGTCTACATTAGACGAAGACGACTCGTCAGTCGGGCTTCGAGCGTTGTTGAATTTGCAACATCGAATTCGTCCCTCGCAGTAATACGACCCGGGAGAGATCGGTTAGTCGTACCCCAGTCGCCCCGTGCCTTTCCGGAATGGCTGGCATGGAACAGCCTGCAAGCCCGCTCTCTTAGATCACTCGTGGAAAGACCCATGAGGAAGCGAGCCAGCCAGGAACAGGAAAGGACCCCCGGCGACGGCGCAGCAACAAATAACAAGAGGGTCGGCTTGCAGCGAAGAAGTCCGCTCCGAACGGCCAAGGTCTGGGACCGCCGCCTCGAGGACATTGCTCTGCGACGCAACAGCGCCGCATGACGCAACAACCGCCGCGCTCGTTCGGCTCTCGATGCAGAAGGCGGCAGCCCGTCCTGTTGCTCGTCGCGTCGCCGCAATTACACGCCGTGACCCGCTCGTCTTCGTCGGCGGCAAGTGCGCTTCTTCACTCCTGCCTTTCGGCGCGGAGCGGCGACGCAGCAGGAAGACGTCTCAGCGCATTGCCGCGGTGTTCGCCCGGAATGCACGGTCTCGAGCGTTATTCGCTACGTGTCGCGGCTTCCCCATCCTTTTGTGCCCCTGCCGTCGCCGGCCGGCGCAGCTAGAGTTGCGTGCCGCTACCACCAGCAAAAAAGAAAAAAAACTAGCCTTATGGTATACAGGCACCATCGCTAGAGGTCAAATTGGATTTAGAGAGGCTATGATCATTCACTGTCCATAGCCAGAACCGTATCTCGCACCTCGATATGTGACACTTCACTCCGACAACAGCGCTGGCTCTTTGTACGAGCTTGTGCTGGCGATGACAGGATCTCAGCTCAAGCGGTACAACGCCAGTTCTGGTATCGAAATGTGAGAGGCTCAACTCTAGGCTGCTCGACTCGAGGCTTGAACATGCTTGAGAAAGCGTGTTTGGCGGCATTGTGAGGACATTGAAGCTCTAGGAATGTGGAAACCATAAGCGTGCACGTGTCTCTCCATAAGGCAGGGAACAAAGGTCATTGTAGCGCCCGTTCATGTCTTCTGGGTAGAGGCAACAATATATAGCAATTAAAACAGCAGTCAACGAGGGACAGCACACGCCAAAGAGACACGACACGAGGCTGACTAACAACTCATTATTCGGGTGCACAGAATATATAGACGAAAAAGGGGGATGTGGTGGAAACTTTATTAGACACAGGGGAGTTTAGGACGCGCAGGTCCTTGGGCCCCCGCACGGCCCCACTGCACTCAAACGTTCATGTCCCGGAGGCGGCTCATGACGCTGGCAGCCCGGCCTGTGGCGATAGCTTGCTTGGCCGGCTCGTCGGAGCGCAGTAGGGTCTCCAAAATATGGGGATTTGTCTCTTTGCTGTTTCTGTCCCTCATTGGCTGCTGTTTTCATTGTAATATGAACAAACACCACAGATCCAGATCATCCAAATATATATATTCATTCATTCAGTCTTTATTTTCTCTTGGACTAAAAGCTCGTAAGCTTGACAGGTTTTGCCCCCTTTATCAACTTGGCAGTACAGTACACAGGCAGAGCATTTCAATTTTCCAAATAAACACTGAAACAAAATAACAAAACACTTTGTAAAAAAAGCAGCGCTATGCATTGCAGCACAAACATAGGTATTAGAAAAACAAATAACTGGTCACGGGGAAACGAAAAAAAAAGTAATAACAGGTATAGGTTTAAACTGAGTGAAATATTACGTAATCTTGCTAAGAAAAAATCGCTTAATAGCATCGCTTAATAACATCATATATATATATATATATATATATATATATATATATATATATATATATATATATATATATATATATATATATATATATATATATATATATATATATATATATATATAATGTACAAAATTTGCGTTCCCCCCCCCCCCTTATGTTATTACGGGGAAAACTGCTCCCCCTACCCCTCTTGACCACCCTCCGCGCACGCCTATGGTAGGAACACGTCATTAGTTACAGTTCTCTGATACTTCTGTTTCCTTGCTCCTTGCGCTAGTTGGTTCATTACAGCCTGAGCTGCGCCCCTCTTTGTCGTGTCTGTATTCATTCGTACTCGAATTTATTTGCATGTATCTATTCGAGTAGTGCGTTCGTTTCAGATCGGTAACATATCCCAATTGGCGAGACTGCGCGCAGCGTTTTAATGCAATCAAAAACTAGCAAAACTTGAGAAAGAACGGCCCTGTCGACTCCGCCTGTAAGCATTTCATGCTTAGTAAAGCGTAGAAATTGAAAAGCAGTCACAAACATCGGTGTTGCCATATTCCAGGCCAGACTCACTGACTGGTGGCTTGGTGTGCACCTCACCGGATCGAACAGAGAAGGGCTCGGTTCCCGCGACCTTGAGGGGATTTTCTTTGTCCACCCTAGCGAATGACTGCAGTTATTTAAACATATGTTTTGAAAATTAGAGTTGCTTATCAACGTTGCGGGGAGCTTGCTTTCAGACTCTACGATTTATTCGCTGTCCGCAACATTTAGTTGGCGTTTATGAAAATAGGAAGAACAAAACAATCGGTATTAGCGTGTGTTGTGTTGGGCTTTATGGCACATAGGAACGTCATGCACCAAACTCGAGGTTTGGTGCATGATAGCCTGGTAGTATTTCTGCGATATTCAGCCTGTATAAGAACTTCACATGCAATGAATAAACTTCAATTGAAAGTTAGCGCTCGTGTTGTCTCTTTCTTTGTTCGTGCTGGTGTCTTAGCGCTATATGTTCCGTCGAGGTTTAGTATTTATGTTTGGTAGGAAACGAAAACTTTTGAAAATACTACAACTAGTTTAGAACCTTAGCTTCTTTTAAGAACAATGCAATGCAGGTAATTTCCATGAGTGAACTTTCTTCTAAGAGTAATGTAGGCTAAGAGGAACGCCAACGGATCGCCAATATTTTGGATCACCAGAGACGAAGCAATAATTTCCAGTGCTAACAAGCTTCGCTTGATGTCGTTTATTTCCAATGCTTGCATGCTTGCAGGCGAAGTGCACTAGCGTACTGTAGTGTGGTAAAGGCTCCACTGCAGGGTAGGTTGACGGACAGCAGTTGGGATCTGCTTCTTCTTTCGGTGCAGGAGAGTGCCACGGTAGGGGGCCTCGCTTCTGTTGACGTTCATCTTTAGCATTGTTTGCGTACTTCGCCAGATAACTACAAAAATGCTACCAACAGCAAACCCCCCCCCCCCCCCCCCCCCCCCCCACACACACACACACACGCGCTCGAAACTATACAGAGAAAATAAAAGGTCATTAAATATAAACAAAGGTCACGGCCTCAGCAGCCACAAGTTTCAGCCGCAGAATATTTATAGCTACGAAAGAGCAGCTGATGTAAATTTTCACGGCTTAAGGTAAGAAGCATACTCATAGGATCGAAATTTATTTGTTTTATTCATGGGGCCTGCACAGTTGAGTCTCATTCCTCAATTTAATTTCCGATTATTCCCAGGTGAAAGTGCTCCTGGTGTTTAAGCATGAAACTGTGTTCAATAGCGCAAACACAATTTACGCGTAGTCGGGCAGCAGAATCTGACATAACTACCGAATACCTCTCAGTTTTAGCACGTAGTACTCTCCGGGCGCTATCGTCAATGCCTGTGAGGTAGAAGTAAAATATACATAAAATATGTTTCTTGCGAGATACTGCCTCCTCCTCAACAGATTTCACCTATAATCAAGTTCAAAGCATGGTAACTTTTCCTTCAAAGAAAACGATTCTGCAACGAAACTTTCCAGGTAGCTTTTGATATGCCCTATCTTTAGAGCCTTCTGGTATTGTTCTTACTAGGGCATCCAAAATGCATAACTATACTTCTGAACCTGAATCCAAAACGGTATCCTTCGCAACTTACGCCTTTATTCCACTAGTATTTTAATCTACGGGTGCGCCGTTCCGCATAAAATTCACGAAAGTAAACGCAAACATGAAATTTTCGTCGTTTTATTCCAATTAAAAACAGTAACACTGAAGGCTATATCCAACGATTGCACCAAAGATATTAGCTAACGACTGCAGCTCATCTCCTTGCAGCGTAACATGGAATCTCTCAAGGCTGTTTGAGGTTGTTTAATGTTTCTTGTATATGTAAAATGATCTTCCTGACGATATTAGCTTTCCTATTATATAATTTGCTGATGATTGCGTTCTGTGTCGAGTAATATCTAGCCCAAACGATTGCTGTCTCTTGCACTGCGATCTTGACAGTATTTCTAACTGTTGTGATAAACGGCTAATGACTGTAAATACTAACGAGTGTAAGAGCACGAGAACCTCGCGTAATTCTAATCCCCCTGACTGCCGGGGCGGCTGCGTTATTAATAAAGACAAACTGTAGCATACTTGCAAATGTCTTAATTGGCATTCACATAGCCAATAACTGCCCGTGGAACATGCGCGTCAACTCCATTACTGCCAACGCAGATCTTACTCTCGGCTACTTACGTCCCAACTTCGTTCAAGCACCTTACATGTCAGACTAGTACCGAATCAAACTCTAGCCACGCCTAAACTGGAATACGCATCGGCAATATGGGATCCAGCTCAACATACCTTAACTGACCTCATTGAATCTGTAGAAAACTGAGCAGCTCGTTGCATCACCTCCGAATATCATCGTAGAGCTAGTGTCTCCCTAATGGGATAAAATCATCCTGGCAGATTTAATTCACCAGAGGAAAATTTTTCGTCTGTCCCTGCTTCGTACAATATTATTTTTCTTGCCCATCACTAAAAGGCGAATTTCGCTTTTAGCTTTTCTACTCATCACATCGCATTGACCGCCAGTTTAAGGCCGCCATTCCCTGGTGCCGAACTGAAGTTCTCTTCAACTCATTTCTGCCTAAAACTTGCACTGAGTGGCCCCGTTTCCCTTCCTCCATTGCCTCGACTGTGGATGCACCTCAGGTGAGCAGTTGTATGTTGCCTCTTGAAAGAGCTCCAGTATTGTTTTAAAAAAAAATCTGTGCTTTGTACTTGTGTGTGTGTGCGTGCGTGCGTGCGTGCGTGCGTGCGTGCGTGTGTGCGTGCGTGCGTGCGTGCGTGCGTGTGTGTGTGTGTGTGTGTGTGTGTGTGTGTGTGTGTGTGTGTGTGTGTGTGTGTGTGTGTGTGTGTGTGTGTGTGTGTGTGTGTGTGTGTGTGTGTGTGTGTTTCTTTCTGCATTATGCCAATCCCCTTTTTAACGTCCATCTGGACCTTGAGCAGCAAAGGCCGTGGATTGTATAGTTTTTACAAAAGTTTTACTACGTTTCTGGCGAGGTCGATGCATATCCTGTTGGTGGCACCACTTTTGAAGCGAAAAGCTTCACTGCGCTAGGAGTCCTCGCGTATGCCGGGGAATGACTTTGAACGACCTTCAGCCCAACCACGTTACGGTGTCGAACCCTTGACCTCTGACCTTTTGTTGACCTTTGACATTGGGTGACCTTTGAGTTGACCTTTGACCTTAAGAACATTCGATGGGGTGATGTGAAGCCACGTAATGACATCCAATGGGGGGTGTCGTAAGACCATGTGATACCACGTCACAGCCGCGTGGTCGTATGGGTGTATATATAGAACGGCTGGAGCGAGCGTGTAGCGGAGCCGCCATGGAGGAGCCTCAGACGCTTAGAAACGTGCACGAATTGTCCACTGAAAAGTCATTTGCATATATGTGATACCTGTACCATGATGACCAATTGTGATATCCTTGAAAACCAGACCTCTTGTGTAAAGAGTCCTTAGCACTGTGGATATTTTCGGAAAAATAAAATTCTCTTAAAAGCGTGCTTGCTTTTCGCTGAATTCCAGGGTTAGCCAAGTCAAGCCACTGCCAACTTTTTTCGGTCCTGACATCAGCATCCTCATCAACACTACCACTAAGATTAAGCGGCCAGCCATTTCGTCTGTCCTCTATTTCCTGAACGGTAGCACCTGAGCGCCTACGGCAACTGAAAGCCTGCTGCACGAGAGGGCGGCCTCTTGTGCGCGTCGGGACAAACGGCATTCGACCCCTTGCCCGATTTGTTTACCGTTTGTTGATTCTCGAGACGAAGCCGGTTTCGGTGCTTCGGAAACGCCCGTCGTCTTGTTTTTCTAAACTGCGCGTGGGTTGATGATAGCCTTCTGTGCCGCAGACTGACTGGCCACTCTCCGACGAGAGTCGAGGGGCACGCTTTCTCCTCTTAACCAAAACGGTTTCTCGACGCCGTGTTTTCCCTGCCGGTTCAGTAGTACTATTTTGGTTGCGTTTGACGCACTGTGATCTGCTCTAAGCTGGCACAATATTTCAGGTGCTGGGCTCGAGCCATTGATAAGGAGGATATGCGGCGCTTGGCGTCGTCGGAGGCAATCACACTAAGCGAAATATTAGTGCGTGGTACTGACGAGGGGCCTCCAGGGCTTAAAGTCAGGGGGGTCTCGGGTGGGTCTCACACCCCCACCAGTACTGATAAGGAATCTTAGACCCCCACCGCCGGAATGTAGGACTACGAATTCACATGTTTTCTAACAAACGAGGCGGAGAAAACTAAAAAAAGTCGGCAGGACTACACAAAGGCTGGAAAAAAGGAGACCCATGCCCTCCCATCACGAGTCAGTCGAAAGCTGGCCACTTAGCTCCAAGGTTATGTGACAACATCTCAGAGCGTGGGGATCTCTTGTTTCCGGTCAGTCTCATAAATGGAGCAAACAATTAACTTTAAACATGATTCCTGCTCTTTGTATGAAGCTATGTGCAAAAAAATTGCCAGTCGCTTTCTCTCTCCCTCTTTATTTTCCTCCCCATCTGTGCTCGAATCACCAGATCACCGAATCACCGAAGCCTCCATCGAAACGCGGCCGCCGCGGTCGAGTTCGAACCCGGGTACTCCGACTGAGTAGCCGAGCGCTCCAACTACTTAGCCACTGCGGCTGATGCTGAAGCTGCTCCGCCTGGTTACCGCAAGAGCTTCCACCTATTAAAGCGAAAGCTTTACTACCTCGAGGAATTTGAGGCTCACCCAGAAGACAAATTAGAGGCTAAATTGATGCTAAGCTCGAGCGAAATTTGCTGAGTTCCCCCGACGAATCCAACAGCGAATGCACCAGTTCCAACAACAAATGCAGCAGCAAATCCAACAACAACTTAACACCCTCATGCAACAAATCCAAACGCGCGTCACAGGCCTTGAAGTTAGGGTGGTGGTGGTGAAAAAATTTATTAGGAAGGGACAGGAGGTACGTTTGGATCAGGCCTTAAGGGACCGATCCTTACTAGCACTAGGTGGAGGTCCCTAGTTTGGGACGCATATTCTCACTATTCACGGGCATATTCACTATTCGCGGGTAATACCGATATCTGATACCAGTTTTAATATGTGATGCGGGTACTTTGACCCAAGATATTAAACTTATTTTTGGAATATGGCGAAGTGCTTGGCTTGAACCACTCTGGCACGGGTCGGCCCGGTATTGCACTGCCTCCGGGATCGGCTCGGGGCATATTAGCGGGCGCCTTTTCTTTCTATCTTTGCTCTCCTATCCTTTAACTCTCCTACTTTCAGCACGCGGCAGCGAGCGTGGCTCGGCTTGAGCCAGTAGGCAGACCTGTGCACTTTCCTTTTCTTTCTTTCTATCAGCAACAGCAGTAGCAGCAGTTTGGGACCCCAGTGGCGGTGGCAGCCTGGGCGCGCCCGACTAAAGCCCGGGATACATGCGACGTTTTTTTAGACGATGTTCGCGCGGCAGAAAACGTCGTGGCGGCGCGACGCCCGGCCGGAGGTACATGGAGCGAATAAGCGGCAGCCCGCAGCCGCGTATCTCTCAGCGCGAAAGCAATGTGATCAACAAGTGGCAAATACCATTGAGCGAGGAGCTCTTTGCGAACAGCGACGCTGACTCCTCTGTTAGAATAGAATAGAATAACGAAATTGCTCATTTATACACCAATGTACTGATTGCAGCACGCATGCATAGGTGTCTACGAGGTTTTGCGTGCTCGAATGCATGCGGTCACGTACATTTTGATGCCCGCTCAGTCGTGGCTACGATCCGCTGCGGTTTTCTTCGGCACCTTCGCCTCAGGGAGGAAAGGCGGGCATTTCCATTCAAGATTTGGTCGTGTTCGCCAAAAAAAGTGACATTTCATGTCTCGTGAAGCGTTTATTTTCACGATAAAAACATTTCCCTGCAGTAAACACAGCAGTGCTCGTCAGCCATCGCGGCCATGTTGGCGGCGGCGGCACCGGAGGCAGCGGAGGCAGCCAAACCGGAAGAACGGGCTTTCTGCGCTGCTATTGGCTGCTTCGGCTGCCGCTTCCGGTCTCGCCGGACGCCGCGCGTCAATATCTGGCGGGGCCAGATCAGCGGCGGCGGGCCTTTTTTCGAGGCCGGGCGTCAAATGCGCGCCGTGGGGCGAAAATCGCCGACAAAAACGCTCCATGTATCCCGCTTGTTGGGCTTGTTGGGCCTGTAAGTCGCGGCAGCCGAGCAGGGTCGCCTCCCAGTCCTCCCGGGCTAGGTTGGGGATGGAGGGAATAGCCGGGTTGAAGGGGCAGGCCCACACCATGTGATAGGTGTCAGAAGACACCGTTCTACAGTGCGGGCAGCTGCCGTTAAAGGAGGGGTCGGAGTGTTTTAGTGCTGCCGGGCACATCAATGTATTGGTGAGAAGGCGGAGAAGGAGCCGCTCATCCGCCTTCTTGAGGCCTTTACATGGGCGAGGGCAAAGGCGATGACTATCTTGATAGTAGGTTGTAACATCTTTCAAGGTATATAGGCCGGATTGATATCGGGTTCTTGATCGGGTGGAGAGGAGAAAACAGCCTGTTGAGAGAGCGCGCGGGTGGCTGCGTCTGTTGCTTTGTTTCCTCCCAACCCCCTAATGAGCAGGGGTCCATATAAGGTAGCGATGTGCGGGGTCCGTATCCCGTATGCAATTTTCGTAGATTCGATAGGCTAGGAAGGGAGTGCAGCCTTGTTTGACGTTCCGACAGGCCCCCCGCATGTCGGTGATTATGTATTTTGAATTGGAATGTGAGGCCACGAGAGCAATCGCGACTTCATCTGCTTGTGTGGCACTGCGGGCTCTGAAGGTGAGGCCGTTCACTGTGCTGCTGTTGTAAACTACCGCGACCGTGTAAATTTAGGGGAGACGCAACGGCCACCCTTCCCACGACGCGGGTAAAACCACAATCGCTTGCCTCCCGCTCCAACCCCCAAACCCATCTTAGGTTCACCCACACTTCACCATGGCGCCCCGCCACCTAATTAATGTATGGCACTTGAACTGCAGGGGGGTTCCGCCGCAAGCGGGGAGACGTGCAGCAGTACGTCCAAAATTCGGACATCCCCCCTGATATCATCGCCCTCCAGGAAACTCATGGCCCCAATGAAACTACCGGGGTATAAACCATGGGTCCTCCTAGATAGACGCCACCGCTCCCGGACACTGCTATTTTCATTCAACGCAACCTGCCGGTCGTCCAACACTCCTTAGACGACGTTGGCGTTGAGTGCGTCTTGCTCGAACTCCTCCCTCGTAAAAGGGGTGACGAAAGCCTCTTCATTCTTAACCTTTATAGCTCCCCAAGCCACAGAAGACGCGACTTCACCCCCTTCTTTACCGTGTCAACAAGCTCGCGCACCATTCAGGTCTCCTCATTGTAGGAGATTTCAATGCGCACCATCCCGCTTGGGGTTACCGCGCAGCGAACGGAAAGGGTAACAATATGTGGTTACGGGCACAGGAACTGGGCTTCACCCTTGTTACTGACCCTCACACTCCCACCTGCGTAGGAAACAGCGTGTCTATTGACACTTCACCTGATCTAACATTCTGCGAAAACGTGCGGATCGATCGGTGGCTCAACACTCGGTATACCCTCGGCCGCGACCACCATCTCCTCGCGACCACTCTCAGCACGTCCCCGTACCGTCGAAAAGGTTGCCCGACCCTAATCACGGATTGGGACAAGTTTCGCTCCCTACGTGCTCAGAACGCCCCAACCCGCATTAATAACCTGGACGAGAGGATCTGCAACCTCCAGGCAGATGTCCCTGCTACTACTAAGGAATCACCTACCACGGCTGATCAATCCAATAGACAGCCGTCTCCTCCACCTATGGCAGGCCCGCGAAAGCGTGCAAAACTGCTGGAAAACACAACGCCACAATAGAACGCTTCGGCGCCGAATAGCTTAGATACACAAACAGATTGAGGCGCACACACTCTCATTGGCTACTTAGCAATGGGTTCAAGTTTGTGACAACATGCGTGGCCAGCTCGGGCCAGCCCACACCTGGCACCTTCTCCGATACGTTTTAGACCCGGACGGTTGCAAAACATCCCAACGAGACAGCATTTCCCGCATGCTTCATCAACACCCCGGCTCAGAACAGGATCTTCTCGATGAACTTCGTGTCCGGTATCTCAATACTACTTCCCCGGACCCCCCTTCCCCCCTCCCGCCCCCCTACATGGGTGATGCCAACCCTGCCCTCGATGCGGAGATTTCGTAGGCTGAGGTAAGATTAGCTCTCACTCAGCTCCGCCATAACTCTGCCCCGGGACCGGACGGCATTTCCAACAAAGCTCTTCGTAATTTAGATGACCCCTCCATTGAGGCTCTCACTGTCTTCATGAATGATTGCTGGAAAGAGGGTGAAATTCCTGCAGCATCGAAACATGCACGCGTGACTTTCATACCGAAGCCAGGCAAACGACTAGCTCTGGAACACCTCCACCCCATCTCTCTCACTTCGTGTGCTGGGAAACTGATAGAGCACGTCATTGTCAACCGTATTAATAATTATGTTGAAGCTAACCATCTCTTACCTCGCACCATGATTGGCTTCCGCTCAAACATCTCTACGCAGGACATTATGCTCCAGCTCCCTCTCGAGAGATACTGTGCCCCTCTACCAGAGCGGACACAAAGGCTATTCTAGGGCTTGATTTTACTAAAGCATTTGACAGCGTCGCACGGAGCTATTCTCGCTAACCTGTCCCAACTAAATCCTGGTCACCGTACCTACGAGAAACATGCGAGAGGTTGACCTCCGATGGCTTTTTCAGGCGTTAATATCAGTAGTTGCACATATACCCTCCCTTACCTCTACGTTAGCTGCCACGAACGGGACCGCGTTGATTTCCTTATTAGACAGACATACAATGCGGCTCTTCATTTCCCCCACCGGACCCCCACGTATAAACTACTGGCATGAAAGGTCTACAACACTGTGACGGAGCTCTCGGAAGCTCATCTCACTTCTTAGTACGAGCGTCTCACCCACACCTCCACGGGGCGTTACATACACGACAAGCTTGGAATAAATTTCGAAACCGTCGCCGACAAGGCCCAGCTTCCGTCCCATACCCAAAGTAACCTTATCGTTGCCCCTCTCCCTAGAAACATGCACTCAGAGTATCATGTCGCTCGCCGCAAGGACAGGGCGAAACCGAGCGCTCGCCCCTGTTTCTGTAGGCCGTCGGCGTTCATAGTGTTCACTGGCGTTGGCGTTGACAACATTCTAGAGTCCGATTGGCTTGATTTTAGCTTTTGAAAAAGGAAATGGCGCAATATCTGTTACATCTCGGCGGACACCTGAAGCGCGCCATAAGGGAAGGTATAAAGGAGGGACTGAGAGAAAAAAAGGAAGAGGTGCCGTAGTGGAGGGCTCCGGAATAATTTCGACCACCTGGGGATATTAAACGCGCACTGAGAGAGAGAGAGAAGTTGTTGCCAGGAAGAAAGAAAAGGAAAGTGCACAAGCCTGCCCACTGGCTCAAGCCGAGCCACAATCGCTACCACGTGCAGTAGTAGGAGAGTTTGAAGATGGGATAGAAAGACAGGATAGTAAAGACGCGCTAAAGACAAGGCCGATCCCGGAGGCAGTACAATACCGGGCCAACCGGTAACGGGAGTGAAGCATCCTTCAAACTCTCCGCCACTGACGTCGCACAGCACAGGGGCGCCTTTGCGTTTCGCCTCCATCGAGACGCTGCCGCCGCGGTTGGGCACGAACCCGAGTACTCCGGATCAGTAGCCGAGCGCCGTAACCACTAGGCCACCGCGGAAGGTACACTCCGATGATTTTAAAGCCAAAGCTTTACTGACCTAGCAGGAGCGAGGAAACTCGGCTCCGAGAAACGTGACGTCACAACCACGTGACATGCCACAGCTACGTCGGGAGTCGGAGCGGACGCATCCCCTCCTTACGGTGCGGTTTGGGTGTCCAGCGAGATACGTGAGACAGTTACTGCGTCATTTCCTTTCCTCAAAACCCAATTTTCAATTTCATGCAGCCCACGTCATTTCCTTTCCTCAAAACCCAATTTTCAATTTCATGCAGCCCACATCTCTCACTGATCCGGAGTTCCCGGGTTCGAACCCGACCGCGGCGGCTGCGTTTTTATGGAGGAAAAACGCTAAGGCGCCCGTGTGCTGTGCGATGTCAGTGCACGTTAAAGATCCCCAGGTGGTCGAAATTATTCCGGAGCCCTCCACTACGGCACCTCCTTCTTCCTTTCTCTTTCACTCCCTCCCTTATCCCTTCCCTTACGGCGCGGTTCAGGTGTCCAACGATATATGAGACAGATACTGCGCCATTTCCTTTCCCCAAAAAACCAATTATTATTCATCTCTCTCTCTCTCTCTCTCACCACCTCAACGTACCTCAAAGCGCTATTGAAGCGTGCACTGACCCAGAGAGCCAGTTATGTCCCCTTCCTTTCCTCAAAATCATCGGAGTCTAGAACATTGTCAACGCCAACGCCAATGAACAGTGAACGCCGACAGCTTTCGCTTTGTATATATGGATTAGCAGAACTAATCCACAGCCTAAAATTGTTAGGAAAGGAACTGCCTCTCTGGGTCAGTGGACGCCTCAATCGCGCTTTGAGGTACGTGGCAGTGGTGATAGAGGGAGAGAGATGCGGGCCGCATGCGTTAGAACTGACAACGTTGTGACAGACACGCGGCACTGCAGCAATAGGTCGCAGCGTTCATTCGGTGACCAACATTTCGCGATCAACCATTAACTGCCAGCTGTGAGGGTGGCAGCGTGGGCGTGCTGCCTATCCAATGTGCGGAACGCACTCAACGTTACCGACGCCGATCCGAGTCTACTTGCCCGATGCACCACAGCTTTCGCTCTCTAACCAGGTCGGTGGTGGTAGTGGTTTTATTAAAAATAATAGTAAAAAGGATGGAAAAGATTTTTGCTAGCCCCGGCATCTGTCATCGATACTGAAGCACCTGAGCTGGGGCAGCGGAAGTAAAGGATAGCAGGCAGAATGTAGAAATGAAATGAAAGAGGTGAGGGGACAGGAAGAGAGGATAGGGGGAGAAGTAATATGTACAAACTATTTACACAATAAAAAAATGTGTCCAGGTTGTGCGCGTGATTAGTTCATTTTAGAGGAATTAAAACACACACGCGCACAGCACTGTGTTGGTTACAACTGGAGTGGGGCGTCCAGTTATTAATCGTTCAAGGTAGAACTCGCGGAGCGTTCGGTCACTGCGTGTAACTACCTGACGGAGAACAGACGGGACGTCAAGCCCGTGTGTTCGAGGAATGCACAGAGGCTCACCAAAGTTCGCTCACGAGTGCGCGCACTGCCCTGCGGCCACAATAGCGTCTTGATGGAGTCTGGTAGTATGCCCTGCGCCCTATAGGCCGCGAGCATATCGCGACGGGCATCGGCGAACGCGGCACAGTGAAGGAGCAGGTGCAGCAGTAGTTAAACCGCAGAATTTTTTTTATAAAAGCAATAGGAAAGTTTTTGTTATATCATGTTTTATTTCGTTTGCCATTTATTTCGAATAACAATTTGATGAAAAACACGGAAACAGTGTCAAATATGATTTTTAATAGGTACTGATTTTGATTGCATTAGGTTTTAAAATAAGTATAACAACTGTAGCTATTACATTTCTCTGCGCTCAACATGAAAGCATGAGACAACAATACAGATGTCTGTGGTTTCATCAGCGCTGTCAGTGTGGTGCTCTTCGCGCACTCAGTGCGCTTGTGGTGTTGGTAATGTGTCTGGTAACCTCACCGTGTCTAATATATGTAAAAAGAAATTTAATGATTCGCGAATGCGAAAACGCGTATGATTTTGACAAATGCGGTTACCAACGCCTACATCACGAAAGACAATTGGTACCACCCGCATCCTTCTGCGACCACTGGTTCGCCTGCAACGGCTCTCCGAAGGTCGCCCCACAACCCGCCGCGGTGGCCCAGTGGTTAGGTCTCTCGGCTACTGATCGTATTAGGATGTCTGCCTGTTGTGTTTGGCGCTGAGTATGTGGTAGGGGAGGTGGTATGTAACGCGGCTAATGATTAATGCATTTGTCATATTTAGGGTCTCGAGCTCAGAGAGCCTATTACTGCATGCTGCCACCCGCTTGATTAGTGCAGCCACCTGTTTGGTCTGTCTTTGCAAGAGCTGAAAGGTGGCGGTTGCATCGAGTGCGTTGTTACTGAGAAGGCCGAGAATCTTCGCCTGGCAGCTGTGTTTTTATCGAGGAAAAACGCTAAGGCGCCCGTGTGTGTGCGATGTCAGTGCACGTTAAAGATCCCCAGGTGGTCGAAATTATTCCGGAGCCCTCCACTACGGCACCCCTTCTTCCTTTCTTCTTTCACTCCCTCCTTTATTCCTTCCCTTACGGCGCGGTTCAGGTGTCCAACGATATATGAGACAGATACTGCGTCATTTCCTTTCCCCAAAACCAATTATTATCAATTATTAAGACACAATGGGCACTGGATTCCCGTACGTGTGCAGTTCAATGGTGGGGTGGGGGGGGGGGGTGAGGTCACTGGACAGGTTTCAGCTGCAAGAGTTCCAGGTTATTTGGAGAGCAACGGAGGCCTGTGCTTGCTAATTGGGTGGTGATGTCTATAGCCGATTGCAGGATATCCGGGGCTGTCCTAATAGATCCTCCCGTTGTCCAGAGGGTTATATCATCTGCGTATATGTCTGTGTGGAGGCCTGGGATAGCAGCAAGGGCCTTTGCCAGGGGCGCTGTGGCAACGTTAAAAAGGAAAGGTGATATGATCGCCCCTTGTGGGGTTCTTCCGTTAGGCAGGGGGAAAGGCTAGGAAGCGATATCCCCAAGAGTTCTGCCGCGCGTCCCTGAAGGAAGGCCCGAACATATTGCCATATGCGGGTGCCGCAGCCCGTGGTGGCTGATGTCGTCAGGATATGGTAATGGCTTATTGTTTCGAAAGCCTTATGAATATCCAGGGCCAGTATGGCTCGCGTAGCGGCTGTACGGCGCTTAGTGTAAATGAGAGACTCTTTAAGGGCGAGACGTACGTCTTGCGCCGAGATGTTAGGACGGAAGCCAAAATGAACGTTGGAGAGAAAGCCTGTTGTTTCTTGGAACGGTTGCAGGCGATTGAGAATGACATGCTCGAAGAGCTTGCCGACAAAGCTCGTTAAGGAGATAAGGCGCAAATTTTGAAGGGTGTGGGGTTTGCCCGGTTTGGGTATAAATCGCATGCTGGCGTGGGTTTAGGCTGACGGGAGCGTGCCAGTGGTTATTAAAGAGCTCCGTGAGTTCCTGAACGGAGACTTCGTCCAGATTGGGTAGTGCCTTGTACGTTATGCAATCCGGCCCCGGCGCCGTAGAGCGGAGAATACTAGAGTGCTCGGCGGACTTCGCTCAAGGTAATGTCGGCATAATAATAATAATAATAATAATAATAATAATAATAATAATAATAATAATAATAATAATAATAATAATAATAATAATAATAATAATAATAATAATAATAATAATAATAATAATAATAATTAATAAATTGGTTTTGGGAAAGGAAATGGCGCAGTATCTGTCTCATATATCGTTGAACACCTGAACCGCGCCGTAAGGGAAGGGAGGGAGTGAAAGAAGAAAGGAAGAAGAGGTGCCGTAGTGGCGGGCTCCAGAATATTTTCGACCACCTGGGGATCTTTAACGTGCGCTTACATCGCACAGCACACGGGCGCCTTAGCGTTTTGCCTCCATAAAAACGCAGCCGCCGCGGTCGGGTTCGAACCCGGGAGCTCCGCATCGCTAACCGAGCGCCTAACCAATGAGCCACCGCGGCGGGTTAATGCCGGCATCAAGTTCCGGGTTAGGTGGATGTAGTTTGGTTGGATCCGCTTACTGAAGGGATGTGGGTATAGAAGTGTTCCGTAGTTGGCCAATTCTGTGCCCTTTGGTAGCTCTTGTTGTATTAGACGTTGTGTGCTTACTTGTGTCCGAGATTTAGTGGCTTTTGGATCTAAGAGAGCGGGTAGGGGGAACCACGTGCGTTTAGTGCTTAATGTTCCCTTGAGGTCGTTACAAAAGGTTGCCCAGTTTGCGCGGGCTAGCGTGTTCGCGTGTACTTCTGCCTCACGAGTGAGAGCGGCTGTGCGGAGGCTCAATTTACGATTGTGTCGCTGGTGACGCCAGCGCTTGAGAAGTCCCTCTCGGGCCACCCATAGATGAACCAGATGCGGATGAACCTGCGGTGCCGTAGGGATGTTTTTAATGTGTTTGCTGCTCGCCAGGATAGCATCCACCAGACGGCCTGTCCAGTCGGTGACAGTACGGGGTTCGGTAGAATCAGCTGCCAAGTATGAGCAATATTTATACCAGTCAGTGAGGAGCTGTGAACGAGGGCTGAAAATCTTGGAATCGTAAGCAATAGTAGTGGAGGCTGGAAAGTGTTCACTCCCAAAGCTGTCTTGGAGCACCGTGCGAGATTTAACAATTATGTTCGGTGTGGCCCATGTGAGATCGGGTGTGGTGTCGCGGGTGACACTTGTGCCAGTGCGAGTGAATACGGTGGGTGTGTGATCAGGCCAAGGTTGTAATCAGTCTATGCGGTAGAAATGAGGTTACCTTTGGGGGCATCCGAGGTGTATCCCCAGTGCGTGTGACGCGCATTAAAATCAGCCCCGCCGCGGTGGCTCAGTGGTTGGGGCGCTCGACTACTGATCCGGAGTTCCCGGGTTCGAACCCGACCGCGGCGGCTGCGTTTTTATGGAGGAAAAACGCTAAGGCGCCCGTGTGCTGTGCGATGTCAGTGCACGTTAAAGATCCCCAGGTGGTCGAAATTATTCCGGAGCCCTCCACTACGGCACCTACTCTTCCTTTCTTCTTTCACTCCCTCCTTTATCCCTTCCCTTAGGGCGCGGTTCAGGTGTCCAAAGATATATGAGACAGATACTGCGTCATTTCCTTTCCCCAAAAACCAATTATTATTATTATTATTAAAATCACCCACCACAAGGAGCTCTAAGGAACGAAAGGAGCCCAGGATGCCCGGAATAAGTCTGCCTTTATCTTTGGGATTGCTGTATATGCTAAGAATAGTGAGGCCATATGTGTGCCCGAGTGAGCTGAGCTCTTTCGCGGTATACTGAGTGCCCTTGCTGTCGGGCGTGTTTGTCGGTGTGCGGTCTAGCCCCTGCATGGATGCGAGTGTCAAGATTGCCGTACGTGGCGTAAGGGCTGCCGTGTGATAACCGCGGATAGGAATGCGATTTGTTTCCGTCTCTTGCAGAGGGATGACATGGGGGGGGGATTAGGGGACGGGGGGGGGGGGCGTATGCTGCGTCAGTTGCATTGCCATATTATTGTTTCTGTTGGTGTAGTGGAGTGGCGTCGCCGCCGACCTTTTCGCGTGCTGTTGTTTTGTGCCATGTTGCTGGTCTGGAGATACTGGATGAGGACAGGCAGCGGGTTGAAGTGCGCGCTGCTTGCGAGGCAATTCCTCATGAGGTACTACAAGTTCGATAAGCTTACTGATGCCGGCTTCATGTTTTTCAGTGTGTGTTGATCGTAGCTTCTATCCTGTCAGCCATGGACTGTATCAGCTGTGCCTGGGCTTGTATCAGCTCTTGCTGCATCGCTCCGAGTTGTTCAGCAGTTATAGTGTTGATTATGCTAGTGATTTCTGAAAGAAATTTAAGCGGAACGTATGTATTGCTTTACCGCCTCTCGAGGTGTAATAGGGGGATCAGAGGTTGGATAAGGGTACTAGTGGAGGCTGCTTGGACGGACCACTCAGTCTTTTTAGCAGGGCCGGCTCCTTTCTCGGTTGTAGCGTTCCGGAGTGACTGCGTTTCCGGGGTCACCTGGAGGCGGGCTGCGGATTCACTGGCTTTCGAGGTAGAGGCCCGTGGCTCGGTGCCGTCCGTCTTGGTGCCACCGGGCTCCAAAGCTATGTCCGTAACTTAAAGGCGGAGGTTATGCGTCCTCCAATTTTTTGCAGGCGGACACCAACCCTACATACATGAAAGAGAGATTGAGGTGTCCACTGACCCAGGGAGCCAGGTGTGCGCCTTTCCTTTCGTCACAGTCAACGGACTCAACGTTGTTAACGGCAACGCCAATGAACCCAATGAGCACCGGCAGCTCACTTGTTTTGTTTTGTTTGGTTTTTGAGGAAGGATAATGGCGCCGTGACTGTCACGTCTTGGTGGACATCCGAACCGCGCCCTAAGGGAAAGGATAAAGGAGGGAGTGAAGGAAGAAAGGAAGAGGAAATAATAATAATAATAATTGGTTTTGGGGGAAAGGAAATGGCGCAGTATCTGTCTCATATATCGTGTGACACCTGAACCGCGCCGTAAGGGAAGGGATAAAGGAGGGAGTGAAAGAAGAAAGGAAGAAGAGGTGCCGTAGTGGAGGGCTCCGGAATAATTTCGACCACCTGGGGATCTTTAACGTGCACTGACATCGCACAGCACACGGGCGCCTTAGCGTTTTTCCTCCATAAAAACGCAGCCGCCGCGGTCGGGTTCGAACCCGGGAACTCCGGATCAGTAGTCAGTTTTTGAGGAAAGGAAATTGCGCAGTATCTGTCTCCCATCTTGGTGGACACCTGAACCACGCCTTAAGGGAAATGATAAAGGAGAAAATGTGTGAATATGTGTCACGTGGTTGAAACACCACCACGGCTTCTCCACTTCAAGGTCAAATTGCGGCGCCGATGACTTTGGCTTGACTACGCCAGAGAATCTTTCGCTTTAATTTTTTTTGTGAGCAAATTCTCCTTGCGCGCTATATGCATTTCATTGTTCTGCCTGTAGTGAGAGGGCTGGTGTTTTGTCTATATCATCGAATAATGCAGAAATGCAATTTCCAGGAATTAAAGTTGGAGATTTTACAAAAAATTGGTTTCTCCGCAATCCACTGCGCCGACCGCGGCGGCTGCGTTTTTATGGAGGCAAAACGCTAAGGCGCCCGTGTGCTGTGCGATGTCAGTGCACGTTAAAGATCTGCAGGTGGTCGAAATTATTCCGGAGCTCTCCACTACGGGCACCTCTTTATTCCTTTCTTCTTTCACTCCCTCCTTTATCCCTTCCCTTAAGGCGCATTTCAAGTGTCTACCGAAATATGTGGGACAGATACTGCGCCATTTAGTTTCCACCAAACCAATTATTATTATTATTATTATTATTATTATTATTATTATTATTTTTATTATTACTGTTGATGCCGCACGCCAGAAGTGAAAGACAGAATGTTGATCACGAAGAGTTCTAGAGACTGAGAAGTACCCATGATGTCCTCGATGAGACCACGTCGACATCTACTACATTGTAAACCGCGCAAACTGCGCTAATAGTTCGTTCTTGAAAAAAAAAAGGCTCATCAACCATTAGTTTGGTACACAACATTGGGGAGGAATCGACTTAAGAGTTGGGTGGTGGTGGTTGTGGTAGCGTTTTTTTTAATTAAAATAACAGTAAAAAGGAAGGAAAGATTCTTGCTAGCCCCGTCACTTGCCATCGATATTGAAGAACCTGAGGTGGGGCAGCGGAAATAGCAGACAGAATAGAGAAGTGAAACGAAAGAGGTGAGGGGACAGGAAGAGAGGATAGGGGAGAAGTAATATATAACTTATGAATTGGGAAAGTCACTATTGCATGCAGACTAACAGAACAAGTGGCGAAGGCCGTGTCTAAAGCGCCACTAAGGTGTATACGTGGCATAATAGCATGCCTTGGCTTCCTCCTCTCGTTTCGAAACCTCCTGATTTTATCGCGCCGGTGAGCTCAACCCAGGTGCTTTTGAGTTTGGTTCGGAAAGTCGGAACTGTGATCTTTTTTATCTTTGCTTTGGAGGCTTCGCTTCACAGTTATAGTGATAGCGCTCAAACTGCCGGCAGTTCTTTCCCGCGCAAGCCATTACAGTGCGTCGTTCTCACTGCCACACCGAGGACTAGGGACTATCGACGCTGGTCCAGCAGGGAAAGACCAACGAGCAGGGCGGGTTACAGCAAGTACAGGCCCTGCCGTACCTCCCGTGGCTTCCAGCTTTCCGATCATCGAACCGACCCGACACACCGCACTCACGGAACAGTCCCGGACTTCACTAACAACCCCACGCGTGCTCTGCGCACCTGGGTGGATTCCTGTGGCAAAAGTAAACACCTATGCATGTTACACCGCACGAAAGCGGTCGCCGTCTCTCGTCCGTTTGATCTCCTACCGGCAGTGCTTAGGAAGGAGCACCTCCCTCCCATGCTCTTCCAAATGAAGGCAGGTATAGCGGTAAGGGTGGGGGAGCAGTTTTGCAGTAAACAGTTGAATGGAGCGCGCCTAACCTCCGAGGACCTAGATTCCACCACGGCGGCGGCGGGCAGGGTATTCCCTTGCCCGGCCGTTCGGGTGGGGGGTCCGCTTCTTCCACTTCGGGCGAGCGACCCAGATCGCCGTTAACGAAATCCGGCGTGGCAGGCAGGTGACGTCACGGCGCTTAGCCGCCCAATGGGAAGGCCACGCTCCGGCTTGGCCCCGTGACCGTTAGGAATCTCGCTTATCGGCCCGGTCCTCGCACTTTTCGCCCTCCGCTACCCTCCTCAGCCTCCTTCAGACGAAGACACTCCGGCGGCGCGCCGAAATTTCGCCCCTTCTTTCTTCTTTCGGTTTATTTTTCTTTTGAGTCGTCGGCTTGCCTTCTTTTCTGGGCTCCCCTGCCCTTGGCTGTGACGATGCGAGGTTTCTTTTTTTTAGACTATTTTTTTTAAAGAAGAAGCGGCGGGTCGTAGTGGCGGTAAGTTCAGGGCGAGGAGAGGTGGGGGTGAGCGAGTAAATGTGGCGGGTGGGGGGTGGGGGGGTTGCAGTATTACGGTTCCAGCAGTTGAAGGGCGAGAGATTGAAGAAGAGGAGGAGGAGGAGGAATGGAGGATGGGCTGCACGACGACGCCGGTGGCTGAGATTTTTTGATGGCGGCTGCGGGCCGGTATATAAGCCAGATGCCGGGCCAGGTGACGCCGGATTCGTTGACTGTGCAACACACACACGCGACGTGACGACGACCCTCGCGAGGTGGTTTCTTGCGAGAAGAAAAAAATTTTTTGCCATCGAGAGACGAAGGTGACCGCCTGATCATCACCACCCACCAGGCCGGGAGTCTCCGTAGCCACCCGCACGCCAACCTGCTCTCAGAGGCAAAAAAGTAGCGAGCCAGAAAAGGGAGAAGCGTCTTCGGCGGCTCCTCCTGCGTCGCCCCCTTATTCTCCATCAAGTGAAGGACGCCTCATCTTCTTCCTCCTCCGTCGCTCTCGGGATTTTTCGGAACGCCCTTGGAACGAAACGCGCTTCCCAGGTGAGTGGCCGAGACGACGCATTTTAGGTGTGATGCCCCCGACACGTGCGCGCGCGGAAAGCAACGCACGCAGAGAACCGAAGCGGCGGCGAGTGATGAGGATGCGATGCCGCCGGCGCACCGGGTGAAGGCTGAATTGATGGCACTTGTCTGTGGCCGGTGGGCGTGTAGGCAGAAAGGAAAAACAGTGCAAAGCGGGCAGCACCGCAACGATGCTTGATGCCCGAGAGGTGTTTCTGGGACGGGAAGGCAGGGAGAATATTCCACGCCACGTCAAATTATTTTCTCGTTGTCGCTGACGCTTGCTCTACCGATGATGAACTTTTCGCGTGTCTTTAGATCCTAGAGAGAAACAGAGAGAGAGAGAGAGAAGACGAGGCCCGTGCTATTCTCAGACTGGGGAAAGAAACAAAAACTAATCTGTTATTGCTCTGCTTCTAGATAGCTTTTGGCTGCTCTTATTGTTTTTGAGGGTCATGGCTTCTTGCGCAAAATATTCAGCGGCAGCTCAACACAACGTGGAGCTTTGCTTCATCTCAGGAAGGTTCAGAACCTTTCTTTCTTGTATGCCAACACCTTGCAAGGCCTTTTTGACGTCGAGTGAATCCGTTTACCAATACCCCTCAAGAGAAAAGTATACAACAGTTGTATCTTATCGGTACTCACGAGGCAGAAACGTGAAGGCTAACGAAAAGATTTCAGCTTATGTTAAGCACAACGCATTGAGCTATGGAACGAAAAGTGATAGGAGTAACGTTGAGAGACCGGAAGCGGGTAGAGTGGGTGAGAGAACAAACGTGGGTTAATATATGACATCGTAGTCGAAATCAAGAGGAAGAAATGGGCTTTGGCAGGGCATGTAGTGCGAAAGCGAGATAACCTGTGGTCCTTAAAGGTAACGGAGTGGATTCCAAGAGAAAGCAAGAGTAGCCGGGGGCGGCAGAAGGTTAGGTGGGTGCATGAGATTGAGAAGTTTACGAGGATACGGTGGCCGCAGCTAGAAAAGGACAGGGTTAATTGGAGAGACATGTGAGCGGCCTTTGCCCCGCAGTGGGCGTAGTCAGGCTGATGATGATGATGATGATGAATCAGGTGCGTGGACACCAGTAAATGCTCCATTTCCTTGTTATTTGCTTACACGGCTTAAGCACTCCTCGTCAAATTGACGCACCTTGTGCTGTCATCCCAGTAAGCAAATAGCAAGAAAATGAAACACTCGCAGGTGAACCTGATTCACTTAAACCTCAGCTGGCTTGCGATTTGAACCTGACCGCTACGACTACGTTTCGCTGGAAGCGAAACGCAATAGCGCCTCAATACCGACACATGAGTGCACGGTTACAGGTGGCCGCAATTAAATCGGAGGTGTCCATTTACAGCACGCCTCATGACCCACTCTTTTGCTTGGGTGCAGGTTAAAGAGGCATATGCCCACCCAACACACGTTAGGAGAAGGGTGGCTAGTAGTTTTTTGTTCCGGGTAGTTTTTTTTTTCAATTGCGCAAATGTGCTCTTCAGCATAAGAGAGTTATAAGTGCATATGCAGACCTGTGTCGGCTATTGTTGGGCCTATGTGTGCCACATACTTGTGTCTGGTGGTCGGCTAGTGTGGTGAGCACTGCTACCGAGGTGCAGCCTGCGTGTTGGAATGTTGGTGCACGTGTCTGGGCAGTTCCGTTAGAAACTCAGGGTATTCGTTTTATAACTGTGCGTCTAGGCATGTTCCAAATGTCTCTTCCTTTCTTAATTATCATGCTGATAGAAGCACTAAGCAAATAAAAAAGACAACAGCTTCAATCTTGCTGCGCGCTATTGAAACTTGACACTTGAAGTAGATAGGGCAGTCAAAAGGGGAGTGCGCATGTTCCGACAGAACCTTCATGCAGAAATAGGTCACGCAAGTGCGCCAACACGATTGAATCCGGGGAGATTGGTTGATTTATGGGGTTTAATGTCCCAAAGTGACTCAGTCTACGGGGGACGCCGCAGTGGAGGGCCCCTGGTAATTTCGACCACCTTGAGTTATTAAACGTGCACTGATATCGCACGAAACACGGGCCTCTAGAATTTTTCCTCTATCGAGATTCGACCGCTGCGGCCGTAATCGAACCCGTGTCTTTCGGGTCAGCTATCCAGGGTGGGGTTCAGCTCTTGGCACTCATATTAGTTCAGAGGAAGTTATAGTTTAATAAAAAAATTAGTGCATTTAAGACAGTGAGCATTGATGGAACACTCAATATATGCTTATAGTTTGTGTGGGAGACAAAAGAGAAAGCCTTATATTCCGTATGTGCTTCACAAACGAAATTGCAAACTTTGACAAAATTTGATGTGGTCACAGTTCCTCGCTACCGTCTACAGCATGCGCGACGCAGAAATCGAAACTTGACAGAAGTAAGAGTTACATACCGAAACGAATCATATGTATGCACAGATGCTGAAGATTACCAAAAAAAAAGTCTAAAAACACATCAAAATATCACAGAAAAAGCTGGTGCAGCCAACTTGACGTGACAGAATTAAAAAAAAAAACATTATTTATGAAGGAGAAACAAATTTGAGTCAGCACGAAATAATTCCTTTTAAATGCCTTTTTTGAATTTACTATTTCCCACTGGTGAGCAGCTCAGCATGCTATAGTGCTCCATTATGTCTGACCAAGGCGTGATGACGTGACACCGGAGTGGTGACGTCGTTGAGCTTTTCTTCACGACCGGCTCACTACTGTACTACCAAAGCTTCCTACATCGCAGAGACTGTCTCATGCAGCTATCGCTGTAAACTACAGGAAGTGCGACCGCTCTTTTATTCTTTTTATATTAAACGACCACATTTCCTGAACTGCGCACTTCTAGACAAATCACTGTTCTACCCCGGCGGGACACATGGCATGGCTATGCGGGGTTGAACCCCACCCGGGTCTTTGTGATGACGTACAGTTATGCATGGCGTAAATATATAGCACTGTGGCCATATCCTGGGCCAAGATATCTTTTTAAAACACAGTTCTCTGATTTCAGAAACATGATCCGAAAATGGAGGGAACAGGCTAAGCATCGTACTACACAGAAATCTGGGCTATAAAATTCTAAACTTCAGACAAGGAGGAGTCATTAGGGATTTTCAGCGCAACGTCACTCCCTAGGACATTACACTGACCATTTCTGCAGCTGGCGGCTGGCATGCATACGGCTGCAATTACTTGGAGAGTTACGTACTGAGCAAGGTATAATGCACTACAACGTTGGCTGCACTTTGCTAAAAGGCCTGCTTCCGCACTGGCATCTCGAGAACAAAGTCAACTCATGAAAGCCCGCGCCTGGCTCCATTTTCTTGGGGGCATAGACAATGACTACGATGGAAAGTTTTATCTTGGCCCTTCCCTGAAATCTGTAATTTCACGTTGGCCTTAATAATCGGTTTTTCGAATTTAGTGGCTCGCGATACCGAAACGGAAGCGAGCAAGGTTCGAGACATTCATTTATGAACACAACTCTTTAAACCCACGCCCAAATTCATTATAGGTGTATTTCGGTTGCAAGCTTTAGCTCAGGAACTCAGAAGCAGACACTTCCTCTTGTCTGGGTGCCAGTTCGAGTTACACGGAAATAATCGCATTCGGAGGGGACAGACACTTCGTCACGGAGTCTCGTTGCTGCCAGTGTGCTGAGGCATCTACTTCGTGGTGCGCGAACGCAAGGAGCAGCGACGGCTAGATCTGTAATTCAAATATGCCCCCCCCCCCCCCCCCCCCTTCCCTCATAGCGCACGCGTTCGTCGGTCGCGCGTGCTCACGACGACGGCAGTTCCTCGTGGCACAGTGCGTGTACGCACAGCCGTCACTTCCTCTACGCCTTTTCCTGCCGGCGACGTGGACCGCATCGGCCGACGCCCGTGCGCGATCTCCGTTGGGGGAAATCGCCCCGATTCGTCGCCCCTCGACCTTGTCCTTTGGGGCAGTCCACGAGGGCACGGCTGGTGGTGCCTTCGCCAGTTACGGTTCAATGCCGGTCACATCAAGGTCGCGAGCAGGCTGCGGGAACGACCTTCGTCGGGAGCCCTCTTCTTTTCCTGCGTACGAGACGTCGGTTGTTTGGTTTGGGAGCGCGTGGCGAGATATTTAACTTTACGAGTAGCTTCCATGAACGACATAGAAACGCAACGCAAAAGATGCGTGGATTAATAACTGGTTTATTACGCGAATTCAAACTCCTTAGTATACATACAGGTGTTAGGAATTGATGTAATATACCATTCAAGGCTGAAAACGGCGCGAAAAACGGGTCAAGATAGAGAGAAGCAACACACACAGCATCGAACTCACAACTGAGTGTATTTCATGCGAAAGCGCAATAAATACAGGAAGTACACATAAAAACTAAAAGAATACCATGATATAAGATTGATACTATTGCAGGTAAATATCTAAAAAGGCTATCTCTTTTCTCGACAAGCGAAGAGACGGCACGCTCAAGCACTTGTCACCTCTCGTGTGGATTGAACCAACTGGCCCAACAATCCCCCCTTTTGTAATATACCAGCTGTTTAATAGCCAACTATTCCGAATAGAGGCATGTTGGCGAGGTGCATTGCTTCAGCTGTTTAACTTTTATTAGCTCCATAATTACAGGGAGTGCTTGGAGGATTGCCGTTCGTCCTATCCATCTCCGCCAGTTATGGGAAGCGCTACTCTGGCGGGGGTTATCCTTCGGTCTCCTCAGCCTTCAGCAGAAGTTTTCTTGGCAAGCTCGAAGGACGAAGGTGGTAAGCGACCACATTACGCTGAGGGTGAAGGAAGAATGATGTCTTTCAACCTCCATCAAGGCTCAGTTAGAATTTGCTTACTTGACATCGCGGGGACGCCCACCAGCGGTGCTAGTCGGAAACTCCAGAGTTTTCAAGTATAGAACGGAATGCAAGTCTTGGTATCAGAGGCTAGAGAAGAGCAGCAGAGAAAGAATTCACACCGAAGAGCTCCCCTTCTGCAAACAAATGGCACTGACCGCAATGCTGGCTATCATGGAAAAGCGATTCTCTCACGAATTCTTGGCGCACGCTTTAAGGAGACAGAACAAGTCATTTAAATGAGTTCGATGGTAGAAGATTTTTTTTTTTGCGTCTCGTCATGTGTGGTGCAGGCGTGAACGCATATTTCACTGCTGTGAATTTTCTGCAGTTTGTATATCAGGCGCGTACACAGCGGTGACGTGATAAGTGCTATAGACTAACGCACTGCGTGTTTTGTTATGTTTTTATGTCTTTCGCGGGAAGGGGAACCTCAGACGACGTTAAGGGTTCTCGCAAAACTGCCAGTGCGTTTAGGACAAGAGCAAAGAAAGCCATACTGTCATAGCTGGCTCAGGCCTCACGGAACCCTAAGGCCTATATTGGGCAAGGTCTTGGCCACAGACGTTCTACTTCACTCGCACAGCTACCTTTTCATCAAACTTGAAGAATTTGTGAAACGCGACTTTGACCCACAAGTGGAATTTCTTGAAAAGCGCTGTAGCGCAGCAGAAGACGAAAACACAAACGACAGAAACGAACGCCACGCTTCAGGAAACGAAACAGAAACGAACACCATTTCTTATCATTCAAGGCTCATTGCTCGAGATTTAATGGGACACTCTGCAATTCCCAATACCCATTTAGTCTGTACATAACTATTCCAGGCTCATGCACAGATTGCCAGTGGACATAGTACTGCTCGGCGTAGTGATAGGGCTACGTATGTTTTGAGGCATTTGCTTAAAAAATGAACGTTTTATTTACTTTTCCTGTTTAGGTGTCAAAACTCATTGGTGTGCGCTCCAACGACCACGCCAAAACATTCACAGTCAAGCAGCAGGGAACGCCCCGAGGAGCAAGCAGTGCTAGAAATTTAGCCGCACCATGAGCAACAGTAGTCTTATTACACACTTGAGTGTTAATGTATTGAGACCAATTATATTTTGTTTTCCACTATGTCGCACCGGGTCTTCGCTTGTATCCGTCGGCTGCGACCAAAAGTGACTGGTGCATAAACGCATGCATAGCGCATGCGTGTGTTTTTCCGTGCAAACTTTTATCGCTCCTGCCGATGTTGGCTTTGCGTTCATTGTTCGTCTGAAAAACAATCAGACTAAGTTATATCTCCTACGGCAGAAGGTTAGGTGCCGGCAGAAGGTTAGGTGGGCGTATGAGATAAAGAAGTTTGCAGGCATAGTGTGGGCGCAGCTGGCAAAGAACAGGTTTAATTGGAGAGACATGGGAGAGGCCTTTGCTCTGCAGTGGGTGTAGTCAGGCTGATGATGATGATATCCGATAAGCGCAGGTTTAAAACAAATGTAGCCGTATTTAGGGGCGAGTGCAATGTCCTTGTTAAAAATTGTTCGAATGAATGGAACTAAAATTGTGAAAATAGATTGTTACTATGCCTCGAAGAAGACATGACGCGATTGACACGATAAAAGTGTGACTGCGCGCAGTGCTTTTCATTTCACAAGGTAGGAGGTTCCAGTACAGTACGGGACCTCCTTCTGTATAATTTGGTCCACCTTATATTTCCTTTTTTAATTCCAACTAACTGATTCTGATTCTGAAAGTACGCAGGGAATCTGCATGACTGCTGACAGCAAATAACTTCGGACACTTGTTTGCACGTAGACACGAAAGCAGTTGAGGATACTGTATGTAGAAACTCTACTAGACACCAAAAAGCGTGTTGCACGCTAAATATCTGAAGTGTTGCACTACAAAATCCTTTAAAAAAACAAGTTGAAAATAAGGTACGACATAACATGCTGAACAGACGTTGGCGCGTTAGACACGAGAACAACATGTGTTAACAGCTGCAGAAAGGCCGATACGTTCAGCGTCAATAACGCAGCCAACCTACCACTCGCTTTCTCATTTTGCACTCACCTTGCCGAGCTACGCGCCTTGCTCAGCCACATTATTCCCCACCCCATTTCTCCCTTGCTCTCCGGCAGGCCTTCGTGTGGCGCAATTGGTTATCGGGGAGTGAAAGACGCGGTAACTGTCTCACTTCTCGGTGGACACCTCAACCGCGCCGTAAGCGAAGGGATAAAAGAGGGACTAAGGGAAGAAAGCAAGAAAGAGGTGCCGTAATGGAGGGCTCCGAAATAATTTCGACCACCTGGAAATCTTTAACGTGCACTGACATCGCACATCACACGGGCGCCTTTTGCGCTTCGCCTCCATCGAAACGCTGCCGTCGCGGTTGGGTTCGAACCCGGGTACTCCGGATTAGTAGCCGTGGCGTCCACTCAGTGCTTTTGTAGGAGGGAGCACGTTGGCATGGCAGAAAGGTGCACGAATAGGTGGCTTGGTGTGTTTGTGTGTTGTGTGAAAGCAGGAGAGGGAGGGCAGTGTGATCTACAATTCAAAAGCAGGGGCGTAATAGCCTGATTCACAATTACGTGATTGAACACCACGCGTAGTGGATGAGTCGACATCGCAGCGCGAAGCCGCGCTGTTCAGTGAATGGTTCCGATTGGTGGGAAAAGTTCCTCGTCGTGTGCCTTAAATATATTGCGTTCTTTGCTATAGTCTCGACACAGAGTTATACCGTCACCTACTGCAACCGCGTCCTCTGCTCGTGTTATTGATGCAGTTTTTGCCTGCTTTGATATATGCCTTCTCCGTTTGGTTTTGTTGTTGACAAAGCTGTTGAAATCTTCCTTAAGGGTGGTTGGCTCACGTGATGATTTGTGTTATATCGCTGGCTAACGTTTGCTAAATTAGTAAATTGTGTCATTTTTTTCCTACGTGAAAAAGATTCGTTTAAGAGCAGAAGGGAACAACTTTACTGAGTCGAATTCTAGTTATGGCGGCCACCGGAATATATGTGTTGTTTTTTTACTTTCGTCACCTTTTAGTGAATGCGCGGACAATGACGATTAGGCCCCGTTTGTCTCATTAAAGCTGTTGTCTAGTGAACTTTCTTACTGTTCCCGTTAGAACTAACTGTTAATGGCGCTACATTCGCAGACAGCACTTTACACTGCCACAGGTTACGTTGCGAGTTCTATAAACGAAAGCAGGAACAGACTCCAAGGAATCGCACGTCAACGCACTCATTTTAGTGCTTCAGACATCTCTGATCAACGAAAACAGCTTTGGAGGTAGAGACGAGCCTCATATGACTTCTACACATATTATGTGCATAAACAGCCTTGCACTGGACATAGAACCCCTCGATTTTTTTTGAATTAACATTAGAAGATGACGATGGTGTACAACCACGTGGAATGAATTTAGGGAGCTAACATTCCCGAACACTTTTACCGCCACATCTGAAACCGTCGAGACGGTTCATGGTGCCCTCTTACAGGGACAGTACCATCAATGGTATCCATATTGGCCAAACGAACCGAACGTGATAACGCAGTGGTCAATTATATTGGGAGAATAGATGGACAAAGGGATGACTTATCTTTTGCCTCCACTCACTGCTTAGTAATTTCCCTCAACCTCACTTTGCAACGCAGGTCCAAGACGTAACCGCTCTCACCCTTCCCGCAGACGGGCCTGAGCGAGCACCACCGTAGCCCAGCAGCGGCAGGAGCCAGAAGGGAACAGAAGCCATGAGGTTGCAGCAGGCGTCCGCGCTGGTGGCCCTTGTGCTGGCCAGCTCGTGGATCATCGTGGCGCAGGCCGTGTACCCGGACGCCGCCCTCTACCAGACCAACATCAACCGGCAGAGCTCCGCCGGCGCTGCGGCCGCCGGAGGCATCGCGGCCACGCTCACGCAGGTGAGTGGCCGTCGGCAGTTCTCTTCGAGAGACGCGGGACTATCCACGAGCTGCCGATCATCGATGTCAGTTAAAGAACGCTGAAGCTCCACTTTATCCTCACCTGATTTCTCCGATCAGCTTTCGAGTGTAACGATTACAAGGTTGCCAAACGGAAATGCGAAGAAGGTAGTGTGCGCTCGAGTGGACTGACTGATGTTGCTGAGAGGAAGAAGGAAAAGGAAAGAGCACGGGCCTGCCTACTGGCTCAAGCCGAGCCACGCTCGCTGCCACGTGCTGAAAGTAGGAGGGGTAAAGGATACGAGAGCAAAGAGTGAAAGAAAAGACGCGCCGCGCTAATACGCCCCGGGCCGATCCTGGAGGCAGTGCAATACCGGGCCGACCCGTGCCAGAGTGCTTCAAGCCAAGTACTCCGCTATATTCCAAAAATAAGACACGAAGTAATGATGAAAAAGCTATCGCTTCGATGCCACGGTTTTGTCAGGTTGGTGTTTATTAAGATGCTAGCTTAGTGTTTTTAAAACCCTCGAGGACCTCTAAACTGCCGTAACTTTTCTGTCCATACAGCCAGACGTTTAGAAAGGCTTGAAAATTGTGGAGCCGTTGTTCGCATTGGTTTTACAAGCCTTTGTACGATTCCCCGAAGCGCTCCAAAAGCGCGCGCGGTTTGTTCATAGCCGAATGAGTCACGATACCTGTGAAGGGTGTGGCAGCAGGTGCCAGAGGTCGTTTGCAGGGTGGACGGTAACAAAGGCCGCACCAGGGGAAGCGGCGGAGAGCAAGGTAGAAGACTGTATATAGATGACGGTAGAGACCAGGCCTGTTTTGATCAGCGGAAAACAACATCCTCTCGACTGGTCAGATGAAATGAAGGATGAAGATGGTGCCTGAGGAAGCCGTGCGTATGTGTAGACGTAAGACTCGAAATCTTGTGCAGCTCATGACCCGCGAAAAGAGCGAAATAGTTTCCTTGCAGCCAACGCGTAGTTCCTGAAATCAAAACGGCCATTAGCTACTCACCGCGTGGGCCACCATCGCAGTGCTGCATTGATTATGCACTGTGCATGCAGGTAACAAGAAAAGCAGCCTGTAAATTCTACAGCTGAGTTTAAATTATACGTGGGCTTTTCGACAGCTGTCAGTCCGGGAAAGTTCTCGCCGGGAAAGTGCCGGGAAAGTTCTCTCACTGACGCCCGTACTCAACTTCATGAGCATTCAGCGTGAATTCAGTTAACTAGAGTAAACAAACTGTAGTTTGTTTTACTCTATGGAGGCTTAAACAGCTTTAATCGAGGCTTAAAGATGACAGTGCACTAATACAATGAAAATATTCTGAGCCTTCTACGTTCGACGCGTAGCTGTAGTCCAGGTACGCTACGAAGTATAGCTCATGGCACATGCTTGACTACCTGGCCGTGAACATGTGCGTGTTGAAGACGCACCTTAACATATTTACCATTCACAATAGCTTCCTCTTCGTACGAAAAACTTCGCTCCGAGCCGCCGATCTCGAAGGACTTGCGTGCAAACGCAACTGGCGTCCTTTCATGCAGGGAATCTCGGGCCTCATGTCCGGCCTGGTGTCCTCGCTGCCGTCGATGCTGACCAACGCGGTGCCCATGCTGCTGATGCTGGGCCTCGGAGGCCTGCTACTCCCGCTGCTGGGCGTGAGCCTCTTCTTCCGCGAGGGGCAGAAGAGGACCTTCAGCCTGCCCTCCATCAACCCAGCCATCCTGGACGGACTCGCCGACGTCCTCGACCGCGTCACCAAGGCCATCGAGCAGGGCGAGAAGAAGTACGCCACCAAGAACAACTGACACGACCACCGCCCAAACCACGCTACCACCGCACACCTCTGTAAATAGGACGCTGCCAAACGCTCTGTCATGTACAGGTGAGTGAGAATGCAATCCTTGTTTCTTGCCGGTTGGAGCTTCCTCAAGCCAACGCATAGGTAAAAAATTGTTATTAGAAAAATTGTTTTCTTTTGTTAGGAAAGAAACTGCCAAAGTAACGGTCTCACTTCTCAGTGGACCCAGCCGCGCCGTGAGGGACGGGAGTTAGGTGGGAGTGAAAGAATAAGGAGAGAAAGAGGTGACGTAGTGGAGGGCTCCGGTATAATTTGGACCACCTGGGGATCTTTAACTTGCACTGACATCGCACAGCATTTGGGTGCCTTTGCGTCCGTGCGCTGTGCGGTTTCAGTGCACTTTAAAGATCCCCGAAGCAAAATTCCTCGTCATTACGGGGAGGTGGAGGAGACAGTGAGAAAAGGAAAAAACGCAGGAACTGTCTCATTGTGGGCGGACACCTGAACCGCGCCGTTAGGGAGCAGTTCAAAGAGATGCTGTAATGGGGCAGAGAAAAAGTGAAGTTGTCTACTACATACGCGGCCGACATTTAGTGTGAATGAGAATATCGTACTATTACTTTAGTTAATGTATGTGATAAAACAGCGTAAATAGATGATGAAAGATAAGGCAGTACTGGGAGATGCACCCCCCTCGAAGGGATTTATAGGCAGCCAAGAAGATTTTTTTTATTATAAGGCTTGTAGCGCTGAATGAGTATAATTGAGAACGCGGGCAAGTAATGTTGCCGGTCTATATACGACTGTGACCCGCGGATAGGATCGACATTCGTACCTTTTGTTTTCTCCATGTGCTTTCACCAAAAAGACGCACACTTTATTTGTGGTCATTGTTCGTGCTTCGTACAGACGTCTTCGATTTAATATTCTATGGAAGAAAAGTCAGACTCTGTTATGCTTTCTGCGTTCCCATCTTGCGAGAGTCCATTGCTTTTGCCCAAGCATCAGAAGAGTCAAGAGCTTTCTTTTAGCTTTGCGCTTATAAGCAGTAGCACGTCATAGTTACAGCCATGTCTAATAGCACTGCGTCCCCGTGCTTAAGCACAAGGCCCCCTTAAGACGCGAATGGACGTCTTATTTAAACATCGGCTGACGCACTGGAAACGCCCTAAAAATATTCTGTTTTCATATCACTGCACCGCAGCAGACGCCGCCAATGCAAAAATACTAATTTTCCAATTCCAATGCGATGATGTTTGTTTAATTTCTGACCTTCCAAAGCTGTATCTCCTGTAGACCGCCCATACCGACTGACCAAGAGGTGAGACCACCAGCGACCTGCTTTATATTGTTTAGCACGCTGAAACAAGAAGGGGCGACGAAAAGGCGAATGGAAAAAGAGAAAAAGGAGATTTTTTTTTTCTGCAGCTTCTCCGCACAGTCCTGGAATGAAATCCTGGCATAGTTCTTTTCGTCCGCATCCGATAAGAAGAGCGCGACAGTAAACAGGTTCTAGCGCGCAAAACAAACAGATCGAGAGCAGGTGTGTGCCCTCCACGCCTCGTTACGTCTCCGTTTGAAAGCAGGAGACAGTCACGTAACACGGTCACCCAGTTCTCACGCAGGTTTGCACTGCAGTCGGCGTATGCATGCGTACGCGTATCCGGTCGCGGACGACCGCTCCGTTTTCGCGAGGCTCGCCCCGCCGCATTTTTACGCTCTTTCTCTCTCAGACTGTCTCTCTTTTATTTTTTTTGTCGCTGTCTTTACCAGCGTTAGTACTCTCCTGTTTGCAGTTTTCGTGTCAGCTTTCAAGGGCTTCGATGTCTGCATGCACGTGCACCTTGCGTTCTTGTTTGCCAAGAGCGACGACTCGTGTAGTATCTATATTAAGTTTTGAATTCACAAGCCGTTTTGCTACTCTTCCCTGTAGCATTGGAAGTCAGAACTTCAGTACCGGATGGAGTGTTTTCATTGGGACTCCTTCTAGCAGTTACAATTTTCTGCTGCTGCGCCTCCTGTGATTGATTAATAAAGCTTAATCCACTCGTTGTCATCGCATAGCCTGGTGCTGCAGTTATTATAGGGTCGTCACAGCAAGAAGGATTACTTCGTCAAAACTATGATGTATTATAATTGCCCCCCTAGTCTTTCAACGCGTCAGTCAGTTCACAACGACAGAACAGAATTGGCTGCTATTTTTTTTGGGGGGGGGGGGGGGGGAGGGGGGGGGGTTCTGTTCGTGTCGATGCTCCCGACAGTTCGCTCTTTCACTAATTTTCTTTTTCGGCATCCGTGGTCATGTTATTTATGTCTGGGTCCTTCGCCACTCTATTCTGGCTTTCTACCGGAATTATGGCTTGTTCTCCGGATTCATAGTCAGACGTTTCAGTTTTTTTGCTTGAAGAACGGGCTTCCTAGCAGTCCAGTTGTGCTATGTAAAGAAGCGCACTTCGAACAAATAGGAAGAATCGCGTTGTGTACCTAGTGTCACGCATACGGCAACATCCCGGTGAACACAAAGCCAGAATAGAGAGCGAAAACGAAGCTCGAACAGAGGGACACCTGTCGTCAACATTTTGGCTGTTCCTGGCAGCAGGTGTCGGATTTCTGCTGGAAGGAAAATTAATAGGTATAATTGGATACGTTAGCCATCCTCTTTCGAGCTCAGCAAATTAACTAAAATCAGAAAAATCATGAAAAAAGCTAACGGTATGGCGAAGTTTTCAATATTGGGCAAGATAACATTGACAGTTTTCTTATGTAATTGCAACGTTAAAACAAAAGCACCGTGACTAGCCAATCAGAGTGTCGTAAGTCACGAAAATAGCTCATAGCAGAAAGCGGCGGCTGCGGTCACAGGTAGCGTAGCCTGCGGTGGCGACCAATGGAGCAGAGCGAGATATTTGGGGAGAGGAGACACAAGCGGCTGTGATTAGGCCGAGGCGCCAAGAACAGAGAAGCCTGCGACTCCAGAAGTACGGAAGCCCCGGGGGTACGATGGCGACGCGTCCGGGTCACGGGGCGGTGTGTTTTTTTTTTGTTTGTTTGCTCCCGCGGGCACACTTACGCACACATGTAGGTGCACCCCAGCGCCTCCAGCGCAGCGCGCGCCCGCCGCAACGTCCAGGAAACGGCGACCCCGGCAGACGCGCCAGTAGGGAAGGAGAGGAGGCTGCGCCCTTGACCTTGCCTCTTCCCCCTCCTCCCCTCCTCGCCGTGGCCGTGGCGGCTGCAAGTGGGGCGCGCCGATTCCTTCCTTGCTCAGTCAGGGCCGCCGGTCGTCGGCTTCGAGTGACCCACATAGCTGTTCCCTCTCTGCCTTCCCCTCGGCCAGGCCGGAATGGGAGCCCAGCCGCCGGAGACGGCACCGAGAAGGCCCGGGGCGGTGCGCTTCTGTTAGCTCCCGCGCCAATATGCTATAGGAACGAAGAGCGCTCACGAGTGGTCGTCGTAAAACCGTCCTCTTGGTTTCTTCCTAATGTATTGATGAATCCTGAGTTGTTTGTTTCTAAGAGCGTTGTAGGAAAGACACATTGGACTGTAGTTACAACGTGCAATATTTTACTACGATTTTTCAGCGACGGTAAAACGTACGAAGATTTTTGACGCCGCTGCACACCTTACAAAACTAAAATCACTGCAAATTGGTGTTTCTTGGTTCTAGGAGTGTTTCAAGACTACGTGCTTCAAGGAAAGAAAAAACGTACAGTCGTGAGAAATATAAGAGGAAACAAACGTCTTGGGGCTCAAAACTGCGAATTTCTTGGCTAATTCTGGTCTAAATTCGAGAATGACTTTTGTAAACACGAAGAAGGAAACTAGAGAGAAAACAGAAAAAAACTGTGCTTGCCGCGCACAATTACGGAGTAAACAAAAATTGATCATCAAACCTTGTTCTCTCTCATTTTTCATGACTGTACAGCTACTGCATGGGTGAAATTTTGCAGCCGCACTCTAACACGAATACGCCCACATGGGAGTAAAAGGGGGTAAGCTGTTCTCTAGCAAACACCCTTTATACTCACTTTATTCCCTTTTTACTTCTTTCTGTTTCAAGTGACGCATGCAAAGCGCAGCCGAGTTTGGAAAAGACGAACGCTCTGATAGCAGATTCGCGCCCGAGTTCGGGGTGCACAGTGCCCTCGCGCTTGCTTGTTTCTTGTCAGCGAAGCCTAGCGTCATTCTCGTATTGTGTTCCCTTGCAGCAATAAACACTGAAACACTGTTGGCCATTCATGCGCGGCGTTTTCTTTGTGTCTTGCCCCCTGTTGTCGTCCCTTGCCTCACTGTTGCTTCCGTGCTTGCAGTTCCTGTCCGAGACAACGACCGTGCCTTCCGAGAGAGACTAACCCCGTTCACGTCTTCATCTGGTCCGGCGGCGATCGGGTCCCACAGCACCGCTTCGTCCGCTCAGTGCTGTCCCCAGTGTTATCTCTGTTTTTTTTTGTTTTCTTTCCATCTGTTTTCCTCTTTCGTGCTCGTCCGTCACAAGGGGCGCGCTTACAGGTACACGCGCCTCTTTTTATGCTTACTTCATCGCTCATTTTAACATTTTGTTTTTCCTCTTGGGACGTATCTCGCGAGTCGGCAAACTGGTTTTTGCCGTGCCTGCCAATGTCCCCGGCCCCCTCTTTCCGCTTAGCTCCCTTTTTGCTAGTTTTATTTCTTTGCCGGCAGGGCTGAACGCGCGTAGTAATTTATTAGTGTTAGGACACGGAGTGTTGTGGCGCAAAGCGCGTTTCCTTGCAACGACCCGACCCGATACCGCATTACTAGCAAAGAAACAATGCTGGCTTGCTTGGCGAGTTCCCGTTTTCGTATTTTTACTGTGTTTTGTCTTCGCGGGCGATTATTCATTCTGTGACGCTCCTCATTCAGCTTGTGGTTGGTGTCTTGAAACCGCTTGGCTCGTACGCTTAATCACTAGAACATGTGTTCAGCTGTTATTCCCGGCGAAAAACAAACAATAAAGTGAAAACTCTCAGCGCGTATTATTTATTGATAATTTTATGTATAGCTTGCGTGCGTATGTGCTCTTGTTTGAAATGTGTGTTTGTATCCGTTGTTGGCTTCGTATCGTTGTCGTCAGTAGCAATTAAAAACGAACACGTAGTGTCTGCGTGGTCACTTCTTGCCTTGCTATTGCCTGAAGGGTTGCAACGGCAGATTTTTTTTTCTATTTTTTCCTGCCGTTTGGGACCAGCAAACTACGCTAACACTTTCCGTGGTGGCCCTTAAAAGCTCGGTCATCGATTCGGCTTCTGTATATAACGATGATGGCGCGCTTTCCACGAAGAATATATTCGAGCCCCTGCAGTCTCTGTTGAGCAGAACAGGAGTAGGGCGTACCGTATTTACTCGCATAATCAAGGCATTTTTCCCCCAAAAATCTCAGAAAGTAAAGGGTGCGTTCATAATGCGGAGTGAAATATTGAGAAAAAAAATGAAGCGGTAAGAAGAGGACAAACAGTAAGCTGGTGAAATAAATACATCTTCCGGCAGAGATCACCTTCTACATATACTATATATATAAACGCTCTCTCCGGCGTGGTTTCCGTGTTCGAGAACAGAGTCAACAACTTTCATCTTGAAGCCGCACGTATAAATCGTGCAGCGGCCGGCCCCTAATGCTTTCCAAAGTGAACGGAACTAGAGTTAACTCTAGCACAACTCAAAGCAATCAAAGCGAACATTCTTACTGGCTCTTCGTCCCGTAGGGTGAAGAACAATCTTATTGGCTCTTGGTCCTGTAGGGTGGGATATACAGGGTGTTTCACTTAAGTCTTTGCACAGTTTTTAAAAATGAGATTTTTGAGTTAGCAGAGTGCTTTTTCGGCACAGCATTGTTAGTGGTGTAGTACATCAGAATACAGCTAGGAAGTGCTAACCAAAGGCTTGGTTAACTAATACTGAATAGTTAACTTTTTAACGATTGGTGTTAGGCTCCTTAATTATTGAGAGGCGTGTAGCCGACCGTAATTAATATCTATATCAGTTTTCAAAATTCCGAAAGCGCGATCACCCTCGGCGTTGTGGCTCAACAATTTCTGGATACACCGCGCCAAAATACATGCGCTTTCGTGAAGCTTGCAGGCAAAGCAACCTCTCCAGTGCACGTAACTCGTCGAAATAGCGAAAATTTGTTGGGCCATATCGTGGAGGGTAACCGCGCTTTCAGTGTTCTAAAAAAATATACGGGTATTACCTACAGTGGGCTATACGCCTCTCAAGAACTAAGGAGCCTAACAGAAATAGTTAAACAGTTAACTATTAAATTTTATTTAACCAGCCTACTAGTTAGCACACCTTAGCTGTACGCTGATGTACTAGACTGCTGGCAATGCTATGCCTAAAAAAACGTTTGTCTAACTCAAAAAGCCTATTTTAAAAAATTGACCAAAAGTCTTAGCTGAAGCACCCTGTATATGTCTAGTTGTCCTCTCATTCAATCGATTGCTCTTTACATTACTGCGGAGTTCTTTGAGCATTTCAATACGAGCGCCTGCTAGTATTCAATATAATTATGAGTAAACTGCGCGTCAAAAGGACGGAGTGCTTCCATTACGTGAGGTAGTTGTACAATTGTAGAGGGTGCGTTCATTTTCCGAGTCAGTTCATTACGCGAGTAAATAGGACAGCTTGCTGCCCTGATATGGGACAATTTCTTTGTAAGCTTTAAGGTTTATTTCGTAAATTGCGTTCCTTTTCTGTTGTTTCTTTCCTTTTCTACACGGCTCACCATGAGAGCCCGAGAGGTCGCGTGGCTGTTTTGCCAATAATATCTTGTGCGCAATGGCCCTCTTTGGAAAACTGATGGGTAATATTTTGCTGGAGCTTCTTTCCTGACTCAAGGAAGAAAAATAAACTGCAAGATACGTAAAAAATCTCATGGTACCGGCCCGTAAGCATTCGAGCTCATTATTTGAATAACATCAAATAAAGCACACAAAAAGCTTCACAACTAGTGCATAGAAAACAGCACAGAGTGCTCAAAATGCTTCAAGCAGCATTGCTTCGGAATGAATATAAGCATATGGTTCACAGCACCAGCATTGTTGCTGATTCACACCGTATCGTATTCTGTGAGAGTAAGAGCGACAGTCATGGCGGATTTTGTAGAGGATTTAAAGCTGATTTAAAGCCAGGTTTTTAAGGAGAAATGGAAGGCAAAAAATGCGGGGTTCAAAAACTCAACCGCCCCCTCAGAATCTTGCCCCTAAATACATCCGTGACGGTCGTTCTGATCGGTGAATTCGTACGTAGGGAGAACAGGCCGTTTGCATTCTGATCCTGTCTGCTTTCACGGTTTTGTTATTGGGAGCAAAGTGCCCATGAGAAAACGCTAACTATAGAGGCCGGTCAGCAACCTTGAAGTGCCTGGAAAGTGGTAGACGCCACTAGTTGAGCCTACAGCTAGCTGTACTAGTTTATTTCAGTCATGTTAAGCAGCGCAGTGCTTGTTTCGTACACCGTAAGGCGCGATAGGAAGCGCGGCCTGTTACCTGTTCCATAGAACGTATACCAAAATGGACGCCGGTGTTTCGACTACATATACCAAGAATACCTCTGGCATTTCCGGCCTGATGTGCAGCTGCGCTCTCCATAGCGTAGGTGTGAAACTGTTTCTGTTTTCAGCTTTTTGCGGGCCACTTTGAGAGTAGCACGACAATAAAATATTTATGGGTCACGGATTGGTGTTACTTTGCGGGGCATTCACCAAGCTATTTTATATGCTGACACGTCACGCTTGACTGGTTCGTGGAACCTACACGGTGTGGTGCTTTTTTTTTTAATGACCTAGGTAGTGCAACAGCTACGTCACGTTTCAATGCATCTGCGGTGCTGTCTTGGTGCCACTGGTGTTGTGAGTGTATTGGGGATCGTCGGGTGGATGTGTCCAAGAAACTGGTCACGACAGCAACTGCTCCTTCAGCACAGCTGCAAGCGTCGCGACCGAGGAGAGTCTTCTCCAGCAGCTACGACACAGGTCTTCCTGTGTCGACGACAACGAGTGACGTCACTGTTCTTATACGGCCCGTACGGTGCACTACTGCTATTCCAGCTCATCACATAATATGGATACAGCAGAGGAGAAATAAAATGGTCTTAGCGTCACATGCAAGCTTTCAGCCACATTGAACTCGTTTTAAATGCATCCTTATTAGGGAACTGGCATTGCCAGCCTAGAACGTCTGGGATGCCTGTACAAACATCTTGCTTTAAAACGCTCTTCAGCTTCCCTTGAAAGCAGTCTCAATAGGAGCGCACTTTTTAGAGCCTTCAGGATAACTTTTTTTCTTATCCGCACGAAATTGCAGCGACCGCGCACAACGGCTTAAAGTTAATGGCCAGCAGTTATCACTCTTGAGGTCCGAGTGTACGAATTTGCGTAGCGGCTATGGTCGAATGGCTAACGGGTGTCCGCCAAGTTTAACGGTTCTCGCATCGTAACGTCCTCAACGAATGGTTTTTAAGGGAAAATCTAGGGGACTTGAAATTTTGAGCTGATAAACGCATTATGATTATTAGACCTCTTTTTCCTCGTTGCGATAAACGCCTCCTTAAAAGAATGAGTGAAACGATCCCAGAATACGAAAAAATCGGGAAACAGAAGCCTTTGTTTTTATTGGAATGTTTGTTTCAATAGCGCTGCCCTAGAAACCATGTCGTACAAGTACCGTATAGAATATTTTTTTGTTTGACACTCCACTGCGTTTGAGAAGCAAATTAACTGTATTGCTATTTTGGTTGTTTCGTGCTTTTCATTTTCTTCTTTTTACGGCAAGAACCTGCCGTGATACTGTGTAACTTGGTTTAACACATATACGTTTTAAATTGTAAGTGCGGCCCACTGTTTTGATGTTAAGGCGAGCGGTTCCATGGGTGCCCATGGCTTAGCCAAGCTGTCCAAGAGGCAGCCTTTGGCGCACTGCCACTATATGTACACTGTGGCGCTGAAATCAAATGAATTATTATAAAGTGGGTGCCAAGCGAACGCGATGATTCTCATGTGGAAAAGCTAGCACTGAGCAAAGCTAGCGTCTGTGAGGATATGCTTCGTTAATAAAATGTCTTAAATGACCGAAAACATACCAGATGCTTTTTGGTTCAGCAAGCGCTGAGAGAGTACCAAAGCGCGGGCGGTGTTTCTGACCCCGCAAACGTATGGTTACGCGTAAGAACAGTCCTAAGTGAGGAGACAAAGCAGGCCGCTTAAAGGAACCCCTTGCGTTGAAACAAAGCTTTTCCTGAGTTCGCAATTTGATATGAAACTACAATAGAGTGAGTAGAACGCATGCTATAACTTTTGGCAAAGTGTTTCAACCTCAAAAAGCATCGGGGGTAGACCATTTAAAAGGGCGTGGCAGAGCGAGTCGTTTAAGTATGACGCCGGGAAATGTTTCTGTCTTGATTATCTACAGCAATTCGCTGTACTTGGACGGAAAAAAATGGCAAAACGGCCGTGAAACCATGATATAAGAGAAGTTAAAAGGCACTGATAAACTGAAAAGATAGTTAAGAACAGAGATAACAGAGAGCACAAGAACTGCGGGAAATGCCAAGCATTAAAAAGCAAAAGTAGGAGACGCGACTATTTGGCAAGGGATCCGTTCAAGCACTGGGACACTGGATCACTGCTGTCAAAAAGCAACTCGAGAAAACTCAGAGTGGAGGCTGATAAGGATCTGGACGACATTGCTCCTGTCATGCATAGTTTTGGCAGTCAACGTCTGCTCAATTTCAATGCCAGCCACATCTCTGTCTTGGCTATGAGAACCGTGTAAGGAACTCAGTTTGTTCACACGTCGCGATGTGGCGCCACCTATGCCGAACGGTGGCGTCCGTCTAAGGGCTGCAGTTTTCGATCTGAACAGAAAAAAAAACACGCGATGAATTCATTTTTCTTTCAAATTCGGATTTAACCGAGAAAGATCAGTATTATTCCTATCCACTCCAAGTCTTGCTGGCAATTGAGCACGAGTTACTATCGGTAGAATTACAATCGGTTACACGCAACACATGTAGCCCTCTCCTGCTTGGGCAGCGCTGCTGCCTGCTGTATTTGAAAATAAATAAATAAATAAATAAATAAATAAATAGAAGTGCTGAGGTAAAGAGCACGGTGAGATAGCGGGATAGTTCGATGAAGCGGTGAAATCAGAGGTACAGCCAGAGTCCTCTGGTACAGCCTTTATCAAAACTTTAGAGCGCAAGCGATTTCCTTCTGGGCTATACTGTGTAGCTCTTATGCGTCACCAGCGTTCCAAATTTCTTGAAAGTGAGAGCAACTGCCGTCATCTATCCCCATAAAGTCATGACTTCCACGCATGCTACGGGGGTCGCCATACTCGAATAAGAAGCAAAGTCCCCTGGACTCTTTACTTTTGACAAAGGCTGTAAGCTTTGAAGCATCTCTCCGCTACTTAGGGCAAACGCCGGGTGGAGACCGAGACGCTGCACTGCCTCGTCAAGCTTCTTATACTCGCTTAGCGCCTTCTGCTCATATGACCTCACCAGAGCCTTTACTTGGTTAATGAGTTTTCGCGTGGCATGTAAGGATGCTAAAAATATTTGTAGCCGCAACATGCCACCGTCAAATTGCAAACATGCACAAGCGTGACAAAAATTGTCATGCTATGGTTTCCGCTATGGTTCAGCGGCCCTTCCACCGCTACCGTCATCCCGCGGACTGCGTGATCCCACGTGAGCGCGCTACGTAGCCCTCTGGCTCCTTCTGATTATCGGCAGCAGTCACATTTTGTTTTTGTTTTTTTTCAACCCTAAACTTCGTTTCTATTACCTGTTTGCTGCATTCACAGTTTCCCCAGTGACTGAATGAGTCAGCAGTGTGTCTCAAGCAACAATTACGAGTGCATTTGTAAGCTATTCCGACACAAAGGTCACTAAAGAAAAGGCACGTAATGCGAAGGAAAAATAACCGATGCTCGTCAAGGGTAACGGGCTGAATTCCAAGAAAAGAAAAGTGTAGGAGGGGGTAGCAGAAAGTTAGGCGGATGGATGAGATTAGGAAGTTTGCGGGGATTAGGTGGACGCAGCTTGCACAGGACAGGGTGAATTGGAGAGATATTGTAGAGAAAGTGGGCGTAGTCAGGCTGCTCCTGCTGCTGCTGACGATGAACGGGCCCTTAGTGAAGCTTCCCTTGGAGCGTTCTTTTCTTGAGATAGGCGCCACCCCTACTTTCGTGCTTCCTTACCTCATTCGTTTAAATGAACGCATGCTTCACTGCACACCCACTTTGTATGCGCTTGTGTAGTAGGGCGACTCTGGCGGCTGCGGCGATGCCGAGTTCGAAATGGCTCCGTCGTCCATGTATTATTTATCACTTGCAACCTGCAGTTTCGAAGACATCCCCACATTTGTTTTCCTTATACGGCATTCGGTTTCCGATTTCGAATTTCGAAGGAATCGATGCGGGCGCTAATGAGGGACCTGCGACTCAACCACAACACCGATAACCGAGGACATGCGCTTCCGCCTTGCTCGAATTGCTGTTTACGCTGTGGCTCTAAGGTATGGGTGCAATGCAGACAGTTGTTGGAGATAATGTGAATGTGTCCCAGTCAGTAGTGTGTAAAAGCATATGATAAGTGATCTACTCAATCTATTTCCGGCTGTTCCCGAAGTATGTGCGACTGAGAACTGAGAGAGAATCGGAGGCCAGTAATTGCCAAGTTTATGCATTGGAGGCTTCCCATGAGTGACGGGATGAATTGATTGCGCCCATGTCCAGAGAAATAACCGGGATGGAGACAACCGGTAAGTCTTCCATGAGCGGAAAGATGTATTTTCTATAAGTTACAAATGAGTACCATTGACTCCATTTTGAGCGAAAATGTTATTACGTGGAAAGCGCTGCAGCATTTTTGTTTTTGAAACACAGAATTCTGCATGGTACCATTTCTACTCTCAAAACGCCTAATATGCTAAGCTGCCCTTCAGTTGTGCCGATCAACTGCAATGCGTTTAACACTGAAGTTTCTATATTATCAAGGTTATTACTCGCTTATCAGCAGTGGCTACCCGAAGCACTATTATGTCCTGCTCAATAGCTTAATGTTCGTTCGCCATGTAATCTAGGGACAACCGCACGACTACATAAGGCATCTGAACATATTTTACAGCCAGTTACTGGCCCTGAGCTGCAGTTTCCTGGCGTTGTCGCAAGCCGGCAGGGTCCTTACACGACAACACAATTTTTTTTTTCGAACAGTCTTGCAGTGCGACGTAGGAAGAGGTGGTCGTGCCTGGCGTATTCTGCTTAGGGACCAGTGCCATCACTGCCTCCATTTTCTGATGACGCTACTTCGAGGCCCAAGAACAACTGCAGAAAAAAAGCAAGGAATGCTCACATTTCAAATCCCTACTGTAACACTAACATGTGATTTTATTCCCGATAGGTACAACCGGAGTCCGACCAAGGCCCACAATTCAATAGAGAGGATATTCGGAGTCCAGACAATGCGCTTCACTTGCCTCAAGGCCACACTCCAATCCAAACCAAGGAGGTCCTCCCGGGGGGGGGGGGGGCGAATAAGTATTTTTTTCGGCTGTCGCAGATGGGGCCTAATCGGTAATGCACGGGGATTCAGCGCTGTCGGTGCTTAACTCAAGGAATCATCGTTCATCACCACACAGCTTCGCAGTGCCCTCTGCCGCAAAGATACTTCGTTGCTCAAAAAGCTGTGCAACTGAGCGTAGTGGAAAGAACAGCTGAAACACAAGAAATAAAAGCAGCTGAGTAGCGAACAGTATTACTAAAGAACTAAACGAAAACGCATGTTCAAAAGCATGGGGAATGTTGTATAATTCACAACTTCGCCAGAAACAATGAATCCTTTCTGGCCTTCCAGCCGAGCAGTGGCGCGATATACTGGAGTAAAACTTTCAATATACAAGTGACACGCTAAACTGCATAAGTACACCCTTATCTCGTCACTTTCGTGACCCGTTATTCCGCGTTAGCGGGCGGCCGCTGTCGAGCTGGTTTTGTACCTTCACTGCAACGTATGGCACGGCAGCTTCAACCTGGGACCGCAGCGGTGGCCTAGTGGTTTGAGCATCCGCCTCTCATGCAGGTGGGTCGGGTTTCGATCCTCAGTGCCGCCGGGTACCCATCAGTGATACGACGGGTACAAGCTTTCTCCTGGCCTGGTGCTCGGCTTTATTTGGTTGAAATTCTTCAGAAATGGCTTTTTGATTTCACCTCGACTAAAAGAAAATCTTGTGCTATCGCACTCTTAGGCCACAGATACCCTTGCTGCATAAAAAAATTCATCATCATCACCAACAGCAACAACCTGGGACCGGCCAACGCCCCCTATAATTGATAGGCATGGCATATTGGCCGCACTCCTATTATTCGCCCGGGGCCGCTGTGCTTTTCTGGCTTTCCGAGAGGTGGCGCTAACTTCACATAACTGTTCGTTCGCTCCATCTCAGGAAGGCAATGCGCCGGTCGCTCGCGGGAGGTTTTAAGCGTGGAACTGCAAGAAAATGATCGTGCTTTGAGGTTTTAGGACCCGATTCGTGATTAAAAATGTCAAGATTTGAACATAGAAATGAAGATGCACATCAAGTGATGCAAAAACTATCACATTGTTCATTGGCAAGTAACGTCTCTATTCTGATGTGCTCGTAGAGTGGAGGGCTTCTCATTCGAGATAAGGTGACCGTATAAGCCAAGCAGCGTTCTAAACTTCGGTGCTAAGATTCAATGCGCCCTATATTGCCGCGTAACTACTGTCATTTGTAACATACACGCAAAGGTGCATTGACGACTCCCAGCGTCATGCTTTCTAAGGCCAATCAGAAACAGAAGAAATACGCGTCGAATCTGCGAATGCGAGCTGCACAGGTAATGTGCACAAGTTCTATCTGCTGCTCATTGCTTGAACTGGCACTGCCGACCATTAAAAAAAAATCACTGACCACGGAATGAAGACAAAAGCGTTCCAGGCTAATCATAAAATAAACAAACGAACATACTTTAAGATTCGAGGTGATGCTCGGAAATGTAAGTTTAATCCGCTTTTCTGGAGGATAAACAGATCACATGAGTATATGAAGAAGTCATCTTGCTGTCACTAAGCTGTATCTTCATGCAGTAAATATTTCAAAGCGTTAGCAAAATACAAATCAAGAACATTGGCCAGCTGTTCTGATTTATCATTTATTGTCTACCACAAATGCTAAATTTTATACTTTCTTTTTCTGCTTTGTTCACGCATCACCAGCACTAGAGACGTTGCGGGTGTCAGCTATGAAGTGCAAATGCACTGCAAAATAAGAAAGAAACAAGGATAGATATGACATTAGTGACACCACTGCTGCTTGGCTTCATGTTTCTGCATGAGATCATAATAATGTAGTTCTTTATTAATTTCAGACAGAATTAAAAGATGACCTAGGCGAAAGAGCAAAAATTTAGGTAACTACTTCGGGACGCCAAGCGCTAACTCCCCACCGTACGGGTTCATCTATGCCGGCCTTAGTAATAACGCGAATTTAGCGCCCATCTCTTTCCCATCCGCCATGGTGGCGCGGTGACTGAGACACTGAGCCCCATGTGTCTATGCAGTGCCATTTCACGTTACAGAACCCCATGTGTCAAAACAAATCCGGAGCCCTCCACCACATCGTGGCTGTAAGGTAGAGTTCTGCTTCAGGCCGTTTAACTCCACTTACCGTACCATACCATACCGTGTCATACCGTAGCGCACAGTACCGTACCATGCCTTATCGTGACGTGTCGCACTATACAATATCATACCGTACCATTTCATATCATATCATATTATACCACACCAATGCACTGTATCGTACGGTACCATGCCATGCAGTATACCATATCGTGCCACACCTACCACATACTGTACTATACCGTTTCATACCATACTGCACCATACCATACTATATCGTACCGCACCTTACCATACCATGGCATACTTGGCATATGGTACTGTTCCGTACCATACCGTGCCATACTTTACAACACCGTACAATACCGTACCATACTATACCATAAAAGTTTGCTACTTCTTTTTGTTTCAATTTGTTTTCTCTTTCCTGAACTATATTATTCATTTTTAGTCTCATGCGTCTTCATCATATGATAAACAAAAATGAACAGATGCTAAAAAACAAATATTACTGTAAAGTTAAAAATTGACAAGGAAAAATTAGTGGTGGCACAGAAATTAGGGAATTATTGTGCTCTGTGTAAAACAGAAAGTTCCAGTTGCGGTTTCGCGATGTGCGCAGGGGGTTTTAACTTTGACTGTATTTTCGGAAATTTGTTAATCAGAAAAAAATTTTGTCGGGGCACATTCAATTATGAACCTGTATTTTGATGAAGCAAAACTTAATCTATTAAAAAATATTTTTGATATTGACCGCAAACCGTAAAGCTGTTAAAATATTTTATGACTACCAAGTGTGGCATATCAATCAGTCTGAACATTTTTTTAGTGTGGGCAAGACAAATATTTACCTGATAATACTCGTTTGCCTAGGGCAAACCGATACCCCCTCCCTTTTTACTAGTGGCTTTTTTTTGCTGTTGTTGGCACGCTTATAAAATATATTAAAGATTTCAACTAATCAGACATCTATTTTCTTAGGTTACTAGAAGGAGTGATTACTTGAGTGTATCTAGGAACGCTAGAGTTATGTTACCATGTACAGTTAACGTTGCCTACCCTCAAGGCACTAGCTATGATACGACAGGTCGCAGCTAGCGCTGAGTCGGCCCATGCACTGTCTTCTAGAACGTCATAATAGCGTTTCTTTTTCACGCGTGCGCCGATTTCCCGCAAACGAGGAAGAAATGTGTACGGAATCGAGTAACCGTGCGGGTGATGATTACGATACCAACTGAGCTAAAGCGGGCTCACGCGGTCCCATCAGGAACCAGTTGAAGAGACTCGGAAGTTCAGAGGTCCCTTGCCTCAGATTGTCAGTCCAGGAAAAGCTATTAAACAGTGAATTGTGGCTCCCTCAATGAGCTTATAAGTGCTTTTTCGTTCTGCACTTCCTTTCACCTTTTCGCGCTTTCACTTGAGGCGAAGAAGTGAAAGGCGCTAGTGCTGTAATGTATATCTGTGTGGATGGGTCCACCGGCGCAGCACTTACTCACGGTGCGGCGTGTTTAGGCGACAACCGGGCAACGAGAACGACCTGCGGTGCAATGCGATTTTCCTGTTTGTCGGAAGAGAGCACTTATTGCCCCGCCATTTTAGTTAAAGGGCCACAAGGCAAGAATTAACTCGAAGAAGGCCGCAACTCGAAGGGCAACTGAGAACCAAGTTTACTCTATACTGCAGAGTGCGTGGCTTTGAGCACCGGCCCAGATCGCGAGAGGTGCGCGGCTTTTACCACTAGTTCTCCTCCTACTGCTGTTGCTGATAGGAAGAAAGAAATTGAAAGTGCACGGGCCTGCCTACTGGCTCAAGCCATGCCACGCTCGCTGCCGCGTGCTGAACGTAGGTGAGTTAAAGGATAGGAGAGTAAAGATAGAATGAAAAGGCGAGCGCTAATATGCCCCGAGCCGATCCCGGAGGCAGTGCAATACCGGGCCGACCCGTGCCAGAGTGCTTCAAGCCAGGCACTCCGCCATATTCCAAAAATAAGTTTAATATCTTGGGTCCAAGGACCCGCAGCAGATATTAAATCAGGTATCAGACATCATAGTGGTGGTGGTCACTAGTGCTGCCGGGCACTTACCGTTTTTTTATTATTTATTTACAAATACTGCAGGCCCTATTCGGGCCCAAGCAAGAGTGGGTACATACAACAACGTAAATTACCACTCCCAATTAGCAATTAAGAACACAACAAAACATGTACTTACATCATTGTAACACTATACGTAACAGAAATAAACATGAACGTACAACAGTGCAATACGTAAACAAAATTACAATGAAAAAGCGTAACGCAAAAGAAACTGCTCTCATTGCGGCAATTTTAGAGGTCAAAGAAAAGGTTATTTGAAAGCTGAACGAACGATTCTATTGTATTAGCGTTAACTACTTCTTCGGGTAATTTATTCCATAGTGAAATTGCATGGGGAAAAAGAGAATATTGATGGATGTTAAGGTTACTTAATGGTTGCTTAATTGTTTTGTTGTGGTTTGTACGAGCAGAGCGCATGGGGGGCTCGGGTAAATAACATTCACACGCTATTTTGTAGTGACCATGGCACAGCTGATATAAAAATTTGATGCGAGATACAATTCTGCGATGAACTAGTTTTTTCAATTTCGCCCTGTCGCGAAGAACAGACACGCTTGAAAAACGCGAGTATGTGGAGTATATAAACCGTAAAGCTAAATTTTGCACTCTTTCTATTTTCTTGATTAAATATTTTTGATGAGGGCTCCAGATTAAATCCGCATATTCTAATTTTGGTCTGACAAGAGCTTTGTATGCTGTTAACTTAACGGTCGATGAAGTACGGCGCAATTTCCGTTTCAAAAATGCCAGCTTTTTTAGCGCGTTGCTGCAAATGTTTTCTATATGGGGTTCCCAACTTAAATTGCTTGTGAGTGTAACACCTAAATACTTCACTCACTTGGTTTTATGAATATAAGAATTATTAATAATATAAGCAAAATCTAAGGGTTCTTTCTTGTTGGTAAATGTAATAGCTGCCGTCTTCAAAGTGTTTAGCTTCAGTCCCCATGTTTCACACCATACGCTAATTGAGTGCAACGCGTCATTAAGTCTTACTTGGTCGGAGTGATGATTTACACTAGTATAAATAACACAATCGTCCGCAAACAACCGGATCTTCATAGACGATTGAACAGATAAATAGATGTCCTTGATATAAACTAAGAACAACAAGGGACCGAGAACTGACCCCTGTGGCACCCCTGAGTGCACTTCCAGTGTACCAGAAACGCAGTCTTTAACAGCAACGTATTGTTTTCTTGAGGACAAATAAGATTCTATCCAACGGATGATATTGCGTTCAATGCCCATTGAGAGCAGTTTAGTTACTAAATCGGCATGCGGAACGACATCGAACGCTTTGAAAAAGTCCAAAAACACTGCATCGATTTGACCCCTCATATTCAGCTCATTCATAAAATAATCCGTTATCTCAGCTAACTGTGTTATTGTGGATAAACCAGCCCTAAATCCATGTTGATTTGCATGAAGTAAATTGTTGTTCTCTAAATGTGTTATAATCGCTTTAAATAAAATATGTTCTAGCAGTTTACATGTTGTGGATGTTAAGGAGACTGGTCTGTAATTATTTAGTTCTAGAGGGGATCCAGATTTGTGAATCGGAACTATCCTTGCAAGGCGCCAGTCATCTGGTATCACACAGGATTCTAACGATGTTTTATATATTACATATAAGTACTCTGCTACCCAGATTGCGTATCTGTTGAGGAAAACATTAGATATTTTGTCCAGACCTGATGACTTTTTTTATGTCTAGATTACGTAAAAGACTAATGATGCCGTTTTTGCTTAAATCTGCTCCGGGCATCGGTTTACGAAGCGTGTAAGGTTGCAAGTGCGCGTGCGATGCGTGTATGGTAAACACCGATTGAAAAAAGGCGTTAAATTCATTAGCAATGGTGAAAGGATCGTCAATGCCAATACCAGATGTTCTGATCTCTGTGATGCCGTCCTTTTATCTTTAGATAAATATTGCCAGAATTTCCTTGGTTGCTCCGACATGAAAGAAATCAATGTGGAAGAAAAGAACTGATCTCTTGCAGCGCGCACTTTATCTTTGAAAGTGCGTACTAGACTTGCAAGTTGTTTCCTGTCACCACGTTTTCGAGAGCGTTTTATTTTGCGTTTCCGATGTATCAGATTACGATCCATCCACGGGTACTCCCTGTTGATGCGCTTATTCTTCAAAGGCACATAGGTGCTTTCACAGTGCATGACTATGTCTTTAAACTTTGACCACAGCACATTAACGTCATTTGTCTCATTAAAGGAAGGGAATAAAGATTCCATACAACTAATAATTCCGTCATCATCAGCATGCGTATAGTCTCTTACAAATGTGCCAGAAGGTTTAACATACGATCGCAAGCCCGAAATAGGACACTCAAGAACAAGTAACTGATGATCAGATATACCGTCCTTGACACTGACTGAGCAGTCTGGAAGTGAGCTACTTGCAAACGCAAGGTCAAGTACAGCAGAGCTGGAAATTCTTGTAGCATCCAAAACCAACTGGGTTAACGAAAACGTAAATGCAGTTAGTAGTAATGACTCAGCATTCTTAGAATCTTTGCCGTCATGAGAAAGGCTGCACCAGTTAATTCCTGGAAGGTTAAAATCTCCTGTTATAAGGATGTTGGAACGCGAATTTGTATTTTGCAGCAAATAATCATATAAGGAATCTAAGTATTCCTGAGGAGCATTCGGAGGCCGATAGACCCCTCCTAGTAATATAGTTATTCCAAAAAACTTTATTTTGCACCATATGCTTTCATGATCTTTGATGCCGTTTAAGCGTGTGAATTTAATGTTATTCTTTATTGCAATTGCAACTCCGCCACCCCTTGATCCTCTGTCCTTACGGATAAGCAAGTACGAAGGAGGCATTATTTCTGAATTTTGCACATCGGAATGCAGCCAGGTTTCAGTTACCACTAGGACGTGTGGTTGATAGGTCAGACTTATATCTTCAATGCTCTGGATCTTATTCAGTACACTGCGTGCGTTCAACGAAACAAGCCGTAGCGTCTTGACGGATTCCCGTCATTTGTTATCTAGCTTACGCGTGTTCACACGTGTGGGTCGATGAGAGGAAGTTTCGGGTTGGGCAGGCGCAGATGATTTGGACAACTCTATTCTGCAATTGCGCGTTGCGTCCCATACGTACAGCCTGTCATCAACTTTGAGCTTATCGAAACGAAGGGAAACCTTAGAATCATTGCTCTTTTCTTCAGCCGCTGAACGCCATAATTTTGCACGAATATCCCGAATGTTTTTTGAAAAATCTTCCGATATAGCTATTTTTGTGTCCTTTAATTCGAAGCAGGATGACATAACCTTTGTTTTGTCTACGTAGTTAAAAATCACAAAATGATCGGACGATGTCGCTGTGCATGTTTTAGGCCAATTCGGTGAATACGCTCTATTGCGTTTACTTCAACACCTAGAATCTTTTTAAAAATTTCTTTGTTAACTTTCCGCTCTAGTTCTTCTGAGTCCTCCTCTGGATCTTCCTTTACTCCCTATATTACGATATTGTTGCGACGACTTCTGTTTTCGAGATCATCTACCTTTTTGGTTAACTCAAGAACTAGTTTGTTCGTGTTATTGCAAGCTTCGTCCACTTTCTCCAACCTTTGCTCACAATTCTCAATTCGGCACAGTTCTTTCTCAATTTTGGTAATCCTGGTTTGAATATTCTCGACTATTGATTCTACTTGTTTCAGATTATTATTCAGCCAGAGTCTTATTAGTCTTTGTTTCCTTTTCAAAATTTTCTTTAGTAATTGGTTGTTTAACTGTGTCTCAGACTCTGAATCAGAAGTAGGACCAGGATTTAGCTCTATGTTTCCGGATGTTAGTAGCAATAACCTGATCACATGTAAACAGTCACATAATAGACCAAACAAACACTCCCAAACACCGTCAATATGACTGTATCATCTCTAAAAGAAGAAGTTATATACTTGTCATCAACCTGGGCAAAAAGACTCGGGGTCAGCATCCTTCTGTAACCGGTGTCACCAAGCCCACTGAAGGAATCTTGCAAGAGCGTCCAGTATTTATGCCTGAAGTGGTCGCTATCCGATTATGTCACCGAGCTGATACGCTGACAGGCTTGATGCACGTAGGGCGTTGTTTCTTGGGTGAGCCGTGGCGATGGCATGATGACCAGGTCAGTCGGCGCATGCTCTTCAGGAGTCCTTTCGAACGGAGGGTCTGTTGATCCCACGGCGAAGTGCGCCCGCCGGCGATCTGGGCAAAAAGAATCAGGATCAGCATCCTTCTGTAACCGGTGTCACCAAGCCCACTGAAGGAATCTTGCAAGAGCGTCCAGTATTTATGCCTGAAGTGGTCGCTATCCGATGATGTCACCGAGCTGATACGCTGACAGGCTTGATGCACGTAGGGTGTTGTTTCTTGGGTGGGCCGTGGCGATGGCATGATGACCAGGTTAGTCGGCGCATGCTCTTCAGGAGTCCTTTCGAACGGAGGGTCCGTTGATCCCACGGCGAAGTGCGCCCGGCAGGCGATCTGGGCAAAAAGAATCAGGATCAGCATCCTTCTGTAACCGGTGTCACCAAGCCCACTGAAGGAATCTTGCAAGAGCGTCCAGTATTTATGCCTGAAGTGGTCGCTATCCGATGATGTCACCGATCTGATACGCTGACAGGCTTGATGCACGTAGGGCGTTGTTTCTTGGGTGAGCCGTGGCGATGGCATGATGACCAGGTTAGTAGGCGCATGCTCTTCAGGAGTCCTTTCGAACGGAGGGTCCGTTGATCCCACGGCGAAGTGCGCCCGCCGGCGATCTGGGCAAAAAGAATCAGGATCAGCATCCTTCTGTAACCGGTGTCACCAAGCCCACTGAAGGAATCTTGCAAGAGCGTCCAGTATTTATGCCTGAAGTGGTCGCTATCCGATGACGTCACCGAGCTGATACGCTGACAGGCTTGATGCACGTAGGGCGTTGTTTCTTGGGTGAGCCGTGGCGATGGCATGATGACCAGGTTAGTCGGCGCATGCTCTTCAGGAGTCCTTTCGAACGGAGGGTCCGTTGATCCCACGGCGAAGTGCGCCCGCCGGCGATCTGGGCAAAAAGAATCAGGATGAGCATCCTTCTGTAACCGGTGTCACCAAGCCCACTGAAGGAATCTTGCAAGAGCGTCCAGTATTTATGCCTGAAGTGGTCGCTATCCGATGATGTCACCGAGCTGATACGCTGACAGGCTTGATGCACGTAGGGTGTTGTTTCTTGGGTGAGCCGTGGCGATGGCATGATGACCAGGTCAGTCGGCGCATGCTCTTCAGGAGTCCTTTCGAACGGAGGGTCCGTTGATCCCACGGCGAAGTGCGCCCGGCAGGCGATCTGGGCAAAAAGAATCGGGATCAGCATCCTTCTGTAACCGGTGTCACTAAGCCCACTAAAGGAATCTTGCAAGAGCGTCCAGTATTTATGCCTGAAGTGGTCGCTATCCGATTATGTCACCGAGCTGATACGCTGACAGGCTTGATGCACGTAGGGCGTTGTTTCTTGGGTGAGCCGTGGCGATGGCATGATGACCAGGTCAGTCGGCGCATGCTCTTCAGGAGTCCCTTCGAACGGAGGGTCCGTTGATCCCACGGCGAAGTGCGCCCGGCAGGCGATCTGGGCAAAAAGAATCGGGATCAGCATCCTTCTGTAACCAGTGTCACCAAGCCCACTGAAGGAATCTTGCAAGAGCGTCCAGTATTTATGCCTGAAGTGGTCGCTATCAGATGATGTCACCGAGCTGATACGCTGACAGGCTTGATGCACGTAGGGCGTTGTTTCTTGGGTGAGCCGTGGCGATGGCATGATGACCAGGTCAGTCGGCGCATGCTCTTCAGGAGTCCTTTCGAACGGAAGGTCCGTTGGTCCCACGGCGAAGTGCGCCCGGCAGGCGATCTGGGCAAAAAGAATCGGGATCAGCATCCTTCTGTAACCGGTGTCACCAAGCCCACGTACAAGCTTTCCCCAGGTACAAGCTTTCTTCTAGTCTCGTGCTCGGTTTCTGTGGGGTGAAGTGAGACTGTAAGTTAGTCTTCAATCAACTCTGCCTCGTACAGACCGAAGATATGTTAGCCATGGTTCTCTTTGATAAGTCGCCTTCGCGCCAATAAAATCAAATAACGGTCACCACCATGTCCCGGCATCACATGATAGAATCCGTGTCGAGGATCCTAAGTGCGCAATGTACTTGGGTTGCACAAGCAGTCTGCTTCGATTACGGCCAGACCACCGTAAACTTATGATGTCTCTAGTCATTTTTTTCCAGTTTGAATGCGGCGAGGCCGTTAGATTTATATTTCCTCCCCCGTCACCTCGGTCAATTGCATCGCGACGCACAAATAAACCATAGCGCAAGGATGTTTAGTGTGCCTCCGAAGAATGAATGAATGAGCTGTTTATTCAGAAAGGAAGGCTCGAGCCCCTTTGTTGTGGAATTAGATCGTTCAGGAATCGCGACGGCAGAAAATAAAACCAATAAAAATTAGACATTCTGCGCTTGCTTCATTTACAATATTTTCTTCTGAGGCAAAGATAAGTTTCCTCTACAGTGCCTCCGAAGAAAAATATCCTAAATGAAGCAAGCGCGGAACGACAAATTTTATTGGTGTTGTTTTTTACCTTCACGATAAGGCTTATTTTAGAAGGATATACCCTTGAATTTTGAGTACATTTTTGTCACCAACAGTTGCCTGGACATCTTCGTTGGTTTCTCGAGCGTTTTGAGTTGAAGATTACCTGTTTTTGCTGCAACTGGTCGTTTTACAAAATAGTAACTAAAACGACTACAAAAACCCGTAAGACTAAAAGAGAAAGTCGGCTTAATTCGGAGCTGGAGGCTGGGTTCAGTGCGAGACAGTGATGGCGTCATAAATTTTATTGGTAATCATCGTACACGGCTGGTGAGTAACGGACATAAAGAGTATGATTAATGACACTATTCATAAAATGTCTGAAATGACATTATCCAAGCCTGAATATTTTAGTTCGCCTACAGGGGATCCGGATCATGAAAGGGAAATAACTAGAATGATAAGAATGGGGTGGAGCGCATATGGCAGGTTCTCTCAGCTCATTAATAACAGGTTGCCAATATCCCTCAAGAGAAAAGTGTACAACAGCAGTATCTTACCGGTACTCACCTACGGGGCAGAAACCTGGAAGCTAACGAAAAGAGTTCAGCTTAAGGTAAGGAAAACGCAGCGAGCCATGGAAAGAAAAATGATAGGTGTAACGTTAAGAGACCGGAAGCGGGCAGAGCGGTTCAAGAAACAAACGCAGGTTAATGACATCCTAGTCAAAATCAAGAGGAAGAAATTGACTTGGGCAGGGCATAGTGTGATGCGAAGGCAAGACAACCGCTGGGCGTTAAGGGTAACGGAGTGGATTCCAAGAAAAAGTAAGCGTAGCAGGGGGCGGCAGAAGGTTAAGTGGGCGGATGAGATTAGGAAGTTTGCAGGCATAGGGTGGGCGCAGCTGGCAAAGGACAGGGTTAATTGGAGAGACATGGGAGAGGCCTTTGCCCTGCAGTGGGCGTAGTCAGGCTACTGCTGCTGCTGCTGCTGCTGATGATGATGATGACAGGGGAACCAGTACAGCAGGTGGTTAATTTTTGTGACGTTGTAGTGAGTGCTGCCTTAAAAAGCACGTAATCTAAGGGCTAGTAAGTGGCACCGCTAAAAATTCATTTCTGCCCCCCCCCCCCCCCCCCCCCCCCCCCCAAGAAAAAAAAATGTCACACGGTAGTTGAAACTTGTGGAAATGATCGTGACCGAGATCCAAGTGTACAATAAACGGTTCGTTAAAATTCGTAAAACTAGAAAAAAACGCTGCGGTCGCCATTATCGTCTGTTTCGAAGAAAGCGACTGCCGGTGCGTAGATGGCCATCGAGTCGCTGTCTTCAGACAGCGAAAAAAAAAACAGTTGCCGATGTAATTTGGTTTTCCGTAAATAATATCTATGGTAAAGTGGGATGATGTTTGCAAGGCACGGACAGCGGCTGACACGTATGTGTGAAACTTGACCTCGAAGGCGCCCTTGACAAAACCTGGCGTAGCAACAGACCATGCAGAAATAAAATAAATATTGCCGGGACTGGTATTCGAACCTGCGGCTGCTCGAGCAGATCAGCTTCGCTGGCCACTGCGCGAGGGCACTGGGCTATCGCCGCAAGCGATCACGTCTCTTATTAACCTGCAACAAACTCTTAAGCGCTCTGCATTGCAGATCATTGTCTTCATAAACTACCATCTGCGGCCGGAATAGATCAGATCAGCTTAACCTCGATGAGAGCTTAGCCTGAGTCTAATATCGTCGCCAGACGTGCCGACGACATAGGAAAGCAAAAATCATAGCTAAAAATATGCCTCCGAACGTATACTCAATTAGGTACGTTAAAACCCTGCCACTTTTTTCTGCTTGTTTTCATAAGGGTACTTCGAATATTTTCCCTTAGTTATTGCCAGAAAGCATAGCAAAGCACGTAAGTCGTGATTTGTGAATATCAATAGTGAGTGTCTCAGAGTACTTAAAGAGAAGAAAAAGCTATTCAATACATTCCTTAACAAACGCGACCGGAGTGACTGGGAGATATTAAAAAAAAACGGCGGAATAAAACTAATGCATTAATTTGACGTACGAAGCAAAAGATGGCTTGCGGTTTAGCATTGCTTAAGAACGATATATTGTGCGAAAGCACGGTTTTTCGCATGCGGGGATGGTGGCGAAAAACTTTTTTAATGCTCAGAAAGAGAGTTTGGGTGTCAGAAGACCCGCTACATGGTCGGTATCCTTAGTCTGGGACACCGCACGACGAGGCAGCGTCTCGCGCCCGCTTTACCAGAACCCTTTGGGACTCCAGTGTGGAGAAGTTGAGGGGGGCAGTCTCCCAAGCCTATCGGGTAGGGAGGGGTACGTGGGGGAACGGTGGACACCACCACCAATGTACCTCAAGCTCCGACTGGGGTATTCACTGAACCAGCGAGCCAGTCATGCACTTTTTCTTTCCTCAGAATCAACGTAGTCTGAACCTTCCTCTGGTTTTGAGAAAAGGAAAGGCGCATAACTGTCTCCAATTTATAGGTGGGCGCCACAGCGCGATTGAGGTGTCCACTGACCCAGTGACCGCCTTCAACATGCTACTCTGAGGCTTCACACAGACGGACACCGCTGGAACCCGGGGAGGAGTACCCGGGTTTGAACCCGACCGCGGCGACCGTGTTTCGATGGAGGCGAAACGCAAAAGGCTCCCGTGTGCTGTGCGACGCCAGTGCAAGTTAAAAATCCCCAGGTGGTCGAAATTATTCCGAGCCCTGCACTACGGAGTCTCTTTCTTCCTTTCTTCTTACACTCACTCCTTTATTTCTTCCCTTACGGCGTGGTTGAGGTGTCCGCCGATATATGAGACAGATACTGCGCCATTTCCTTCCCTAGAAACCAATTTTCAATTTTCCAATTTTCCAAGGTGGAGATGAAAGTTTTTTAACCAACTGCCGGAGCATCTCTATATTACCCCCATTTCTTCAAATATATGTGATAATATAAAATGTACTAGTACAACAAATTTCCTACCATTTCGAACTCATCAGTCCATCCGAGCTTGGATTTAGAAAACTATAGTCAGCAGAATGAACTTGTTATTAAAGCTTTCGAGGAAAATCGACCAGGAACTGTCCTATATGCAGACATCTTTCAAAAGCATTAAGCACAGTAAATTATTTTTGCTTTTCTGAAAAAAAAGCACTTTAGCTACATATGACGTAATAAGCATTGCACTGGATTTAATAACTTTATACCTAGAGGCGAATACAACCTGCTGTTATAGAAGAGAATTTCTCAACGTTCTAGTCGCTGCATGCAGGTGTTCCACTGCGGAACATTTGAGGCTCTCTTCTGTTTAATTTCACTAGTAAGGACACACTACTATGATCATCCCTTTTCGAGAATAGCCATGATATAACCTAGAATGGCAGGGATATAACCTCTGACATTAAACCAAGCTTTGCTTGACTTGCATTCTTGCAGTGTGGCAAATTCTTTAGAAATTAATGCAAACAAGACTAAAGCAGTTGTTGGTGCAACTAGGAGCTCAAGGGCACCGTTAAGCACATATAATCTTTATAACGACGTCATAGAGGCAGAGGGTACAAGTAAAAAAGCGGTGCATATTTTCTTAGAAATGCGACGTGAAACAATCATGTCAACTATATAACTCAGTGGCTGTTTGAAACTGTCAACATATTGGCTAAATTTAAGTTTTGTTCTAGCGGTTCCAGTTAGGTTACATATATAAAGGGCTTTTTTTAAACGTAAACTATTGTATTGTTGTAAGGGAACCACGGAAACTAACTTAAACCAGATACACGTACTGCAAAAAAAAAATCACGGGTGATCATACGATGCGTTGTGACAAATATGCGTTGGTACAGTGTTATAGTTGAATGCACATTTCGCTTTTACATTGATCGTCTTACCATTGCGTCTGTTAATTTGATTTCGGCGTCGCTTTTTCCATCTGCAACTGCGTAGCTGCGTCAGCTTGTGGTGGGTGAATGTGGGTGGAGTTCAAAGTTGGGTGGTTGGAACTTCTTGAGGGTGATGGTGGATGGGTGGAGGTTCGTAGGGAGAAGATGCATTGCTACTGGCGATTGGGGGAGCTCTTGAAGAGGCACCATCCGGGTCCGGAGGCTGCCCAGAAAGTACTTCGATCCAACAATGACTCTGCGGGGTGGAGGGTTCACCCCACAGGCTTCACCACGGCTTTTTCGCCGAAAGAGAATTATACAGCTAACGCAGTAGAAAGGCCGTTCGAAACATTGCTGGTAAAGAATCCAAAGCGCATGCAAGAAATATTTTGTGAAATTTAGATCTAATTTCAGCCCACAACTGTACATCTCATTTAGCAATAACATATAAATACGACCCCAGTAATGCTGAGAACCTGCTCAAGTTAATGTCAAATCTGTCGCTTAAGACACATGTTTACACCACGCACTGATCTAGAGTTTCCAATGAGCCGTCCTCGCGTTCTTCATATGGCCATGAAATGCGTCATCATTGTCTTCCCATTATGCTGAGTTACATAATAGACCATGACACTACTCTTCCAATTGTAAGCAATGAGGTGATGAAAAATAATTTTGTCGGTGAGGAGGAACCTGTACGTAAATATTGTATAATTGTGCCTCTCTAAATAACACGAGTATTTTCTGCTGCGAATACTCGCTGCATGTTTTCTAACAAAAAGCTGGAACTCCGTGAACTAGTTGTATTTATACTTTTTTTCGAGCCCCTCCGCTATGTTGCAAACCTTTTACAGCACACATTTTGGTGTTACTTAGTAGTAATGACGACATAACAGCGGATTTCTATGTCTCTTTTAGGAGTAACATAAAAGATTACCAGTGCTTAAGCTTTCAGCGCTGTGAGGAGATCCATCACTGACCGGTAGTGTTCGTGAAACCTGGATACACACGGCTTTAATACTCGATGCCGTGCTTTCTGCCTAGGAACCTAAAAAAAAAGCGAGATGTCATCCATAGCCCAACCAAATTACTCTCTTTGTCGCCATCGCCGGCCCTCCGTGGCCCAGTCCCGTATCGGACCTTGGCCTTCCAACCAACCCACTACACGGAGCCTAACAAAAGCCGCCATATGTAGTGCACGTCCAATTACGCCACTCCATTGTCTTCACTAAGAAGGGGGACAACAGGTCGCGGGAAATAGCAAAACCGGGGAAGGGGGCGGTGTAGATGAAGACGACAAGAAAAAACAGTCGTTTGTTGGTATTTTTTTTTACTGCTCCTTGTTTCTCTCACCTCCTTTCGTGGCCCCTCGCTTGCGTCATGCCCACAAGTCCGGGTCACGTACTCGCTTCTACATCTGTTCTTTGGATGCGTTTTTGGGATATGGAGTTCTTTTTCTTTTCCCCTGTGCCTCAGCAGCCTGTTTTCTCTTTTACGGAACACTGCGCCGATGAGTGGGCCAGTCCACGTTCGTTCCGTGAGGGTAGCCCAGTGCCGGGGGAAGGGGGAGGGAAAATGTGGCTTCTTCTTCGCCGCCTTTTACTACCACTCTCCCCCTCGCGCTCACCCCAAATCGAGGCTTCGCCTGCGTGTGGCAAGCGTACGCAACAAGCCGCCAACATTTCCCGCAGTAGTTTCTTTTTTTTTTCTGCCTTGGCGTTCTAAAACGGGGACGGATTTCCCTCGCTCGCTTTTTAAAGACGCCTGCTTTGATCCGGGCAAGACGAACGTGCGCGTTGATAGGTGCGCGTGTAACTGCCAAGACAAGATCCGTTCGCACTCACGCTCACGGTCCTCCATCTCCCTTCCACGCGCACAGACACTCACGCACTCAAGTTTAACGCGCTGAGCTGTACAAGCAGCGGCCGTCGGAAAAACCCGCTCTCGATTCGCTCCCCTGGCAGCCCGAGAACGGTTCCGACTCACTAACGGCGCCAGTGCGCAGTCGGCAGATTGGAAAAGTGGAACACGGCGCTGACGTCATCGCAGTTCGGGGGGCGGGCTGGCGTCGTGGTACTAACTTGTGCGTATGCGGGTGGCGGAGGTAGGAAGAGCGGCAGACAGTTTGTTCCGAGATTTGGGGCGCTTTGGTGGGTTCCTCGCGAGCGGCTTTCAAGACGCCCTGACGAGCCCTTAGGAACGCTCTGTGTTGCAAGAGAGAACTAAATTCTCTTTGCGCCGAAAGCCCCAGTTTCCAAGACGTGGCTCTCTCTCTTCCTTTCTCGCAATATGCTTCGCTGCTTTGTGTTTGTGTCTTCTTTTTTTTTTCTGGTCGCTGCTACAACGCTGATTCGTTGAGGTCGAAAGCTGCGGGTCGACCGTTTGGAGGCGTCAAACACTTAAGTCGGCGGGTTTTCCCTGAACCTGACCCGGATTCGGGGCCGGAGCTGTTAGGCGTGATGGCATGAGGCATGATCATCGGGAAAGGGCTTCTTACGTGCGCCTTATACATACTCAGGGCTTCAGCAAACACGTCCGTAAATATCCAGTGTGATTGCACTGAGCTTCCAGCGTGCATCCTGTGGTCAATTTCGCTTTTGTGCGGGAAAAAGCGTCAGAATACATCGCGCAACATCGATTCAAAGCATGAGTTTATCTCCGTTTCAAGAACTGATATTGCATCGCCTCGTGCAGCCCCGCCGCGGTGGCTCAGTGGTTAGGGCGCTCGACTACTGATCCGGAGTTCCCGGGTTTGAACCCGACCGCGGCGGCTGCGTTTTTATGGAGGAAAAACGCTAAGGCGCCCGTGTGCTGTGTGTCAGTGCACGTTAAAGATCCCCAGGTGGTCGAAATTATTCCGGAGCCCTTCACTACGACACCTCTTCTCCCTTTCTTCTTTCACTCCCTCCTTTATCCCTTCCCTTACGGCGCGGTTCAGGTGTCCAACGGTATATGAGACAGATACTGCGCCATTTCATTTCCCCAAAAACCAATTATTATTATTATTATTATCGCCTCGTCCGTGGCTACGAACTGGCCATTGCCAGTAACCACCCGACTATTTTAATCGAACATTTATTACTTTTGATTGATTACCTAGATAATTGGTATATTTAAAAAATATCTGACGCCAACTGCTGATGACAGCTGGTAACTAAAAGATTTTATTTCTATTCCAACCACTTTATATTTAAGAACTTTTGAAAGTAGTACTCGCTGGAACTCCCGGTATACGTAATCCATCGCAGGGAGAGGACAGTTAGATGGGTTTCTTGACAACACAAAGTGAACACTGACAGGGGAAGCTTAAAGGTGCTTGCACAAGTTTCAACGAGCGGACATGTCTTCGTCTAGGCAAAGCGTTCATCTTCGTCATTGGGGTGGTCTAAAAATGCGGCCTTCACTCCGAGGAGGAAAGCCCGGTTAGGGGGAGGAGGACTTAATTGTCCATTCAAGTTTCTAACTTCCTGTGCTGAAATTAAGGAGGCTTGGAGGTTAACACAATAGCTTGAAATGGAACTTAGGACACAGCAGCGAGCTACTGAATTCAAAATGATGGGCTTAAAGTTAGGGACAAAAAGTATGGTGGCGCTGCCATAAAAAAAAAACGTAAACCAATAAGCTCCTGCCTGTGCCACTAAGTATAACAGGCTTAACCCAATCGTAATATATATGAAAAGGCCCGAAGGCAATGTTGTGCTTTTGCCACCCGTAGGTGGGAAAATAAAAAAATGGGGTAATGCTACTTAGCGACCAACAGCCGGGGGAGCGGGCCCGGGGAGACTCCCCTGTTCTCCCCTGGGACGTAGCGGAGGGGGTGGGACATAGGTTGTGGGAATGGGACTGAGGGAAGGGTTATGGGTAATGTGATGGGAATGGGGACAGCGAGATATTGACCCTCATTTTATCATCGCTCGACTCCTGTCTGGCCAGGACAGGGAGGGCGTCGATGTTGTCCAATGGTGCGGCTCCACTCACGGGATGCCCGACCACCCAACGACGCAATAGCTCCGACTCGGAGACAGGAAATCCTAACCCGGGGCAGCTGCCTCGGGCTCCTCCACGACTTTCAGGGGTCCGGTTCGGACTTGCGAATTGAATCGGTGCCCAGCTACTAACCGTCAAGTGTTTTTCGCGGTTTTTCAGACTCCGGAAGTATGTGTGGTGGATCCAGCTAATGAAATTAGACTCCCGGGGACCCACCTGTGCTTCCAACCAACCAACCTTGCACTTATTTACTCCCCTGGCTTGCTCCACACCTACTGAGGAGGGAGTGTTCAGGGCCGGGCTGACCGGGCCACAAGCCAAGAACCTGGCCGAGGGTGAGATAACCCGGGCCTACTCCACCGCTACTCCACAACATCGACGGTTTTCGCATCGGTCGTACTAAGGTCCCCCTTACCTCGGCGTCCCGCGCTCTAGCCTCACGGCCCCGCGGTCAGCCATCCCTGGCTGCTTCCCCGAGGACATCGCTCCCAAGGAGCCCTTCTGCTGGAAACCCCCGCGCGGACCTGGCCTCTCCGTGGCCAGAAACCGACGCGCCAGCCGGTAGCCACGCACGCCCCCGCGTGCAGAGGCCTTTTGATTTTCGAGCATTTTTTGAGCCCAATTCCGTGAGTCCAACCTGATTATGAAACCAGGCCTGCCTCCGCACAGGCATCGGACCTCACGTGCGCGACTGGCCCACTCAGTCGCTTGGGAGTCGCTGCCACTCCCACGGGGTTTTGCATCCCCAGAGGACGAGCCCCGGCCAGCCCATCCCCACCGCTGGCGTTGCACCGGAACAAAGCCTAGTAGCCGAAACCACACCGGCCCGTATCCGGTGGCAGGGGGGGCCACGAGCAGGCCGCATAGTCGGATTTCCCCCCCCTAAAGTTAGGGACAGGAAGAGAGCAGGAGGTTCAATTGCGCAAAAAGTAGACAAGACAATCACCTTTCTAAGAGAGCAGGGTTTGTAAGGGAACAAACTCCAGTTAATGATATCCTAGTTAAGATCGAGAAGAAATAGTCATGGGCAGGACACGCAGTGTGAAGAGAAGATAACAGATGGCCCCTAGGGTAACGGATTTGGATTCCCAGAGAAGGAAAGACAGCAAGGGATGGCGTAGAGTCTGGAAGTTTGCGGGAACAAGGAGGCCGCAGCTAATACAGGGCAAGGCTAATGGGAAATGAATTGGAGAGGTCTTTGTCCCGCAGTGTGCGTAGTTTGGCTGATGATGGTGATGACGACGAATAACTGCATGGCTCGTAAAAGAAACTTTCGTTTTGGAGCAAAAAAAAAATACTGCTTAACACTTACTAAACGTGACTTTCTCACTTATGCCTGGCGGGCAATCGTAGACAGCGTTCTAGTAAAATTTGCGGTGATGACCGCCATTGCTGGGTGGTTTGTGGTTTCACTGGGCAGTCGCGTCTTCTCGCGAAGAAGTGGCCGAGGGCCGTCCAATTTTCGAGCCAACATTACACAGGAACATCCATGTACGATTTCGTGAATAGAGCCACCGCTACGACAGCTTGGTTGTACGCGTGCGTATGCGACAGTAGCACTGTGATATCGGCGAAAAAAAAAATGCGATTCGAAGAACAAGCCACCGTAGAGAAGCCAATGGCGGCGAACAATACGGCGCTCAGTAGCTCTGCACGGACGATCTTCACGGGCCGCTGTTCTTTCCTCTTCCTTCTAAGGAGTAATTCAAGCAGCTCAGCGAGCAACGACGACGCACGAGCTCTTGGCGTGCTATCAGCCCAGCTCGGCTATGCAAACAACGACTGCAGAGTAAATTAAGGGGCAGGGCCGTCTTGTAGACGGTGCACTCCTCCACGCGCAGCTGCATTATACGAGCGCTCATTGGAGCGCAGAGAAGAGTGGCGTCTCCGCAGAAGCTCTCCGGGTACATGCCCCATCCGTGTTTACTGACCCACATTGGAAAGTGCAGGGTGCGCGCGCTGGGCCTGCTGGACGAGTGACGTTTACATTTCGCCGCTCTTTGTTTTCCCCTTCTCGACGCGGTGTAATTCGGCGGTGCGCCCGTGCGAGCTTGCCGTCGCTCCGGCTCGTTCGTTTCTGCGGCCGCTATAGCGTCGCTGACGCTGCGGGCAAGGCCGTCTTGCTCGCGGCTGAGCATGGCTCGCTTACGGACTACCTTTCGTCGCGTAGTTCTTGGGAGTGAAGAGGCGCAACGGTGCTTCCCTTACAAAAATGGTCTATAGACAGTCTATAGACTTCGTATAGGCTCTATTTTCTTCCTATAGATATTTCCTTTTGCTGTTCATAGTCTATAGACTGTCTATAGGAAAATGCCTACTGAAAGTGTATTGCCATAAATCTACCTATTGTATATAGGCTTACAATAGGATTTATATTGCCTATAGACCGTTTTATAGGGCTTGCCTATAAAGAGTCTATAGACTTCATAGATAGAAATCTACGGGCAGTCTATATGCCGTCTAAAGACATTTTTGTAAGGGTTAGGTTTTGATTCCGTTTCTGCTCTTCCATATACCGTCTGTTTCAGCGAACAGTGAAACGCTATGTAATATCGGGTGGTCGAAATACAAAATAAACTTTTTCAGGATCGAACTGTCAGCGCTAGTTAGTGAGCTAGATAAGCAAAATTCACTATCTTGATTACCTCAGTCTGGTGGTCCTCACCCAACAACATACACAACGTGGGATGATCTCCTCTACAATGTATGGCAGCATTTGTGGTCATTTTGAAAAGAGTCCTGCTTGGTAGCTGTAGCAGTCTGAACAGAAAGGAGTAAAAACGAGAGTAAAATGTCCTCTAGCGCGAACCCCTTTATGCGTTAGAGGACAGCTTATTTCATTTCTACTCCCATATAGGCGTATTCTTGTTTAGGGTGATACCAGCATGAAGGCCCTTTACGACGGATTTCATTCAGCGGCAGTCGTACCCCAGCTAGCAAGTTGTTCTGCGAAGTGAGCTCCCCGTCGAAGTTCTCAGTCTTGGTGCGGCCAAACCCTGGGAGCGGGGCTGTGCATAATCCGGCTACCTCTAAATTACGTGCATTGTGCGATGGAAATATGTAGAATAAAGCGTACAGATGCCTTTTTGAGCGTCACTCTTGTGTACAGGGTTATAGAAAACCATTGATTGTATTGCTATGAGGTTTTTGCAGAAAGAAAAGAGTCGATACTGTAATTAAGATAGAGCGAGGAAATGAATAAAAATAATGTTTGTGGCATTTTTTTTCATTTGCAAACTAGCAGAGAAGAGCTGTATTTCGTTCATTACAAACGATTCTCCCCAAGAACAGACTGGAGACGGTAATCCAGAGGCGAGAGACCCAAGAACTGATGAATTTTTATGGCGCAAGGGTATCTATGGCCAAAGAGCGCCATGACACAAGGTACTTTCGAGTTCTCAGGATGGGGTCAAAGGCCCATTTCCCAAGCACCTCACCCTAAATAAGCCGAGCACCAGACCAGGGGAAAGCTTGTATCCATTGTATCACCGGTTGGTACCCGGCGACACTGGGGATCGAACCCCGCACCTCCCGCATGCGAGGCGTATGCTCAACCACTTGGCCACCGCTGCGGTGCCACCCAACAATTGATCTTCGCGCTAAAGTTGGAGGCGTGCTTGACAACCGCCCCATATTTGGACCTCACAGGACGAGCGTGGCTGCCGAGGGAAGCGGATAATTGCAAGCGTAACTGAAAGCCGAGAGTGCACTTTATTAAGCTGAGAATAAACACTACTCTTTTTTTTGTTATTGATCAAGCAGTCGAATGCATCTAGGCCAGGTACTGAGCCTATTTTGAGTCTTGTTGACCATTTAGAGAGCAATCGAAATTGACGGATCACTGATTTTAACGCTGGCGCTCCAGAGCGTAACGTATATGTACAAGCGGTATTCACTGAGCCCATATTCTTCTTCGTGCTTTTCCGACACAATTGCGCGCTGTCGCTAAACACGGTGAGGGTACGGACTGGGAGGGTACGGAAGGCACGGCATTTGCCATGTGTGCACTCGTGAAGTTCTCAGGCCCGTAAACATAGAGGAGGGGTACAATCAACGGAACGAAAGGAACGGGGGTATCCAGAGCGTCGGAACAACTTTGGTCCATAAGCGAAAAGTAAAAAAAGAAAGCAGCTCGAACGGACCATAGCTAAAAGTGAGGAGGGAAACAGCGCCAGTTCCTATTTTTAGCCCAACTGCCTATGGGGTGGCACACGCGATGACGCACCAGTGTGTATATAGTTCAACCTCAACAGTTTCCACAACTTTTAAGTACAAAGAAAGCAATCTGAGCCATCGCATCACCTGCGCACAGAACGAAGGACAAATTGACAAAAGAGGTGTAAATGTGAAAGGAGATTTAAGGGAGAGAAGGCTGCTATAGCGTTGGCTTCGCCGGTTGCTCTAATTTTCAGCTACTACTATGAGCTGGTTTATCTTTCTCCTTCAATTATGACATAAATAAAACGAAACCTGCCCCCACTGCATCGAAAGATGGAATTCTTGTCCTAGGAGCGCTCAGATCTTTGGCGGCTGTCAGCCCAATATAATTCCATTAAATCAATTAGTCAAGTTGCCACTGCGCAGCTTGAAGAGAAGTTTCTACATCCGGCTGTAGCGTGTGTCTGAAACCGATCTCGTCGGGAATGTTCATGGCGGGAAAATATCGAGCGCTGGCCAATCTTGCTAAAATAAATGACGTTTCGGCCCCTCTACGGGCGCCTTGTTCACAATGGAGGGATGGAAGTGATGATTGATCACATAGGCTTCATGATGTGGCATAAGCAGCGGTTGTATATTGTGGGTAGATTGCCTTTGTTGCGATTTAGATTGTGTGCCGCCGCCTGAATATCGATCATCACTTCTATCCCTTCTTTGTGAACAAGACCCCCGCATAGCGGGGCTGAAACGTCTTTCATTTCAGCAAGATTGGTCTGCGCTCGATATGTTGCCGCCATGTGATCAAAAGTAGCGTCTTGCTTACAGTCAGCGGTGACTCACATGATGCAGTTCAAAGTGACTCCTGCACTCGTGATTTAAGCCTTGAGCCGGAACTGTTTGCAACTGGGGAAGACAGTGACACTCCAGTGTACCTCATCCAAACGTGCGCTGCTGTTACCAAGTATCTAGTGCATTCAGGGCTATGTTGCTCAGCAGACTGGCGCCGCCGCCCATTTTGTTGGCAGCCCAGGGCAAGTGCCAACGGTCCCCTTAAGACCTGCAGCGGGCTTTACACACCGGGGTGGGACTCTAGAGGCCATGGAATTGCGTTTTCACACCTTGGCAGAGTGGAGCTGTTTAACGAAATGTTTATGGCTCTGAACAACTTTTCACGGGATACTGTAGCTGTGAGTTCGACTTTGAGGGAGGCGAATAAAAATCGGGGAGCTTTTGTATGCGAAAACATTGAAGGGGCTCGACCTTACATCGCAGAAGGACTTCGCATTTTCTATTGAGTGTCTGATACGAACTGCGGAAATTGTACGTGCGTTTCCAAAGAGGGAGAGAGAGAGAAAGGTTGCCCACAAAGAAGTAATAGAGGCCTGCTTAAGAAGAAGGGAGGAAACAGCGGAATGATGAGCGACGATGTGGACAGATGAGTTGAGTAAGGCATTGGGGACGCAGGCATGAGTATAGACACATGTTATGTAAAAAGCAAAAGAGCGCTCGAACAGCACGAAAAGCTTTCGCAGGCTTCGAAGCCAAGTGCCCAGTATGAGGACATCCGACAACTGCGTGAAGTCGAAACGCTCCATGGAAGTGACGAACTCCTGCCTTTCAGGCGAGCACTGCAAGGGGCAGACACATGCTATGCGATGCACTCCCTCGGGGATGTGAAACGAACCACGGCTTGCACGGTCATGCACGGCCATCGAGATGAAGACACGGCCGCTTGAAAGGGACACCCATTCTAAGTTGATTCTTTTGAAAGTAGCGTTGTGGTCATGTCTTTGAAGACAGCAATGTTGAGTGCTTCTTTGATTTAAGTGTCCCGCTGTTGCACTGTATATAAAGCGAGAACGGAGGAAGGCAGTATTCGTGCTGAAAAATGCAAGGAGCTTTCGTGCAACCTCGCTGCGCAAAGCTTTTGCTTCATCAACAGTCTGTCTGTGCCGAGGTTCACTGAAAGACGGAAAGGTTGATGAATGCAGCTTAGCTACAGCCTGAGTTAAATACTTGTTGAAAGCGTATGAGCCTGCTGGAGCTCTCTGGCAGGGGTTAGAGGGAATGAGCGCGGCCCATAGAAACAATTGTAAACAAAAGTTAACAAAACAATTTTCTCTCTTCACAGTCAACTGCGAAGGCGGCCTTTCGTTAACAGCTGGCGGGTATTTTTAAAAGAAACACGCAAAAGCATGCAACTTCATTTAGAAGGTCAGATTTTTTAAAAATGCTACGATAAATATGTATTGTGGTGCCGCAAAACGTTCACAGGCACTCAGTCAACTAGATGTTTCTCTGAATCGAACAAGCTTCAAGTGTTCCTCCGACACACTGCCGTTTGTGATACATTTCCTCGCAAATCCAGTCGTTCAGACTAACCAGCTATAATGGAAGACAGTTCTTAAACGCTTACGACTAGCACACAGCACCCAGCTGAGGCACCTCCGATAAGCCTGGCCGCATTCGGCGTCCGCGAGCCCCCATATGTTCGTAAAGGAGGGTTCAGACGACCGGGCCATATCGCGGACGATTCTCACGGACCGCCTACCACGTGACGCAAGCGTCACTCTTGTGAGTGATCGTGAGCGCCATGCGGCAAGTCTGATTGAGCGTGCACGCTCAGTCAATCGCGCTCATCAGAGGAGTGACGTGTGCATCACGTGGTTGGCGGTCCACGCGGATCGTCCGGGATCCGGTCAGACGCTCATGAGAGGTCACCTTTAAACACGGTGTCGGTCTGTATATGTTGTGGCCCTTGACTGATGATGGTATAATAGTTGCTACGGGTCTGTTGAGGTTACAGACCCGTACTTTGTAAAGTGCATGTGGTTTTTTACCCTGACGAAATGTATTGCAGGAGTAAGCTTATTGAGTGAGTCAATCGACAACGTTGCTTTTATTTTATTTTTGTGTGTGTGATTCAGGAATGAACTGACATACAAAGGGTTTGGCCATCACCTAGGAAGGCATGCGGGGAGAAAAACCTGATGGTCTGACCGCCCCTTAAAAAAACTGCTCTCTTGGCGACCTTCGGGAAGCAGAGAAATAGGGTGCCACCGGTGTCAGGCCAGCAGGTGTGCCTTTAAGCTGCGCCTCTGCGATACAGATTGCATTAATATAATCAGCCACCTGAGCAAATTCTACTGGTATACTTCCTCACCGTACCGTCATAACCGACCAGACGAACAACAGACAATGCCGGACAGGTATCTGCGCATCAACTTCGGGATCAGCCCATTCGGCCGAGTCTTTGGTATTTGTGACCCACGCGGGCCAACGAGTCACCCACCCGTGTCGACACCCCGACGTCGCGGAGGAGCCGGGCGAACAGCCACTATCGCGACCAGAGAATCAGGGTCAAGCGCGCGGACGGCGCCAATGTGCAGCGCCACCCTCGGCGCGGCTCCAACGCGTACTCGCCGCCGCACATGCGCGGATGCTTCCCGTTAGTTCAACGCGGTTGCCCCCCCCCCCCCCCCCCCCCCCGCCCCCCCCCCCCCCCCTCTCCCGCGCCCGACTGGGCCCATATCTCCAGTGCCCCGTCCTTGCCTCACGATGCGCCTCGTCCTTTCTCTCTCTCCTACAGCGAACCGGCATTTGCATGGCGGGGTCAGGGCGCGTCTTTTCGCGGACGACGCCGAGGATCGGCCAACAGCCGGCGGCCACCGAGCCGGGCTGCGAGGAGCTTGGTTCGTCAATATGAGAGGAAGACAAGTTGAATTGTGTTTGTGTGTGATTCATAGGTGAAATATAGTCACTAAATACAGTGTTCTTGCTTGCCATGTGGTTAGCGTGGTCTTATGCATGTACTGCACTTTCACGTTTGTTTGTCTTTAATTTGGTGCGAAAGAAATGGTGTTCATGTCATTGTGTGTTGAAGTTATGCGAACTGCCAATGAAGGGTGGCCTGCGGCTCTGCCAATGGCTTTTCGGCACCTTTTTCTGCAGGCTTCCTGCATCATGTAAAATGATGTAAATAAAGTATTATTATTATTATTATTATTATTATTATTATTATTATTATTATTATTATTATTATTATCATCAGCATCACACTAGTGCACAAAGGAAATTGCGCGACGCAGGCGCCACGCTTTCAGTTTTCATCAACATATCCATCTTCACCCGGTGACGCTCGTCTAAGGTGTTATTCGTATTCTTGGCTTGTACAGAGATATTTAAGAATGCTTTCATTAATATTTACTTGAGCCAACAACCTCCGCGGCCATTCCGTGGCTACTACTCTCTGGTGCTTTTCTCCCGGCCGCTGCGGAATTTCGATGGAGGCGAAATTCTAGAGGCCCGCCTACTGTGCGATGTCAGTGCACGTTACAGAACTGCAAGTGGCCGAAATTTCCGGAGCCCTTCACTACGGCGTTTCTCATAACCTGAGTCGCTTCGTGGCGTTAAACCGCCATAAACGAAACTAAACTAAAGTAAGCTAAAGTAAACTAAACCGCTCGTCTAAGGTGTTATTCATAATCTTGGTTTGTACAGAGATATTTAAGGATGATTTAATTAATATTTACTTCAGCCAACAACTTCGGCGGCCGCTCCATGGCTACTACTCTTTGGTGCTTTTCTCCCGGCCGCTGCGGAATTTCGATGGAGGCGAAATTCTAAAGGCCCGCCTACTGTGCGATGTCAGTGCACGTTAAAGAACTGCAATCGGCCGAAATTTCCGAAGCCCTTCACTACGGCGTTTCTCATAACCTGAGTGTTTTCGCGGCGTTAAACCCCCATAAACGAAACTAAACGAAAGTAAGCTAAAGTAAACTAAACCGCTCGTCTAAGGTGTTATTCATAATCTTGGTTTGTACAGAGATTTTTAAGGATGATTTCATTAATATTTACTTCAGCCAACAACCTCCGCGGCCACTCCGTGGCTACTACTCTCTGGTGCTTTTCTCCCGGCCGCTGCGGAATTTCGATGGAGGCGAAATTCTAGAGGCCAGCCTACTGTGCGATGTCAGTGCACGTTAAAGAACTGCAAGTGGTCGAAATTTCCGGAGCCCTTCACTACGGCGTTTCTCATAACCTGAGTCGCTTCGGGGCGTTAAACCCCCATAAACGAAAGTAAACTAAAGTAAACTAAACCGCTCGTCTAAGGTGTTATTCGTATCCTTGGCTTGTATAGAGATTTTCAAGGATGCTTTCATTAATATTTACTTCGGCCAACAACCTCCGCGGCCACTCAGTGGCTACTACTCTATGGTGCTTTTCTCCCGGCCGCTGCGGAATTTCTATGGAGGCGAAATTCTAGAGGCCCGCCTACTGTGCGATGTCAGTGCACGTTAAAGAACTGCAAGTGGCCGAAATTTCCGGAGCCCTTCACTACGGCGTTTCTCATAACCTGAGTCGCTTCGGGGCGTTAAACCCCCTAAACGAAAGTAAACTAATGTAAACTAAACCACTCGTCTAAGGTGTTATTCGTATCCTTGGCTTGTATAGAGATTTTTAAGGAAGCTTTCATTAATATTTGCTTCGGCCAACAACCTCCGCGGCCAGTCAGTGGCTACTACTCTATGGTGCTTTTCTCCCGGCCGCTGCGGAATTTCGATGGGGGCGAAATTCTAGAGGCCCGCCTACTGTGCGATGTCAGTGCACGTTAAAGAACTGCAAGTGGCCGACATTTCCGGAGCCCTTCACTACGGCGTTTTTCATAACCTGAGTAGCTTTGGGGCGTTAAACCCTCATAAACGAAACTAAACGAAAGTAAACTAAAGTAAACTAAACCGCTCGTCTAAGGTGTTATTCATAATCTTGGTTTGCACAGAGATTTTTAAGGTTGATTTCATTCATATTTACTTCAGCCAACAACCTCCGCGGCCCCTCGGAGGCTAACACTCTCTGGTGCTTTTCTCCCTGCCGCGGCGGAATTTTGATGGAGGCGAAATTCTAGAGGCCCGTCGAATGTGCGATGTCAGTGCACGTTAAAGAACTGCAAGTGGCTGAAATTTCCGGAGCCCTTAACTACGGCGTCCCTCATAGCCTGAGCCGCTTTGGGGCGTTAAACCCCCATAAACTAAACTAAACTAAACTAAACTAAACTAAACTAAACTAAACTAAACTAAACTAAACTAAACTCTCTGGTTTCTTTTTCCTTTACGGCTATTTTCCTTTTTGTGGCGTCCACTCTGTTACAATAAATCAAGTGATATCTGTTTTGAATGCAGTGCTCATGCTCATTTCCCCTTCTTCATTACAGCTATGGCATCATCAGCTCTCTTGCTATTCGAACAACGCTGTCTCTCTCAATCTCAACACAAAACAAGGGGAACAAGGGTTGAGTGGGAACCCTGAGTGTGCTTAGCTAATGTTTCGACAAGAGGATTTGCCTTCGCCTGGGCAAAGTGTTCATCATGGGAGGCTGTTAAGTAGGGTCTTTGCTCCGAGGAGGAAGCCCGTTGAAGAGGAGGAGGGTGTGATGGGGGAAGGGAGGTGGCATGAGGAGAGTGAATCTGTAGTTCAGGCATGATGGCTACTAAACACGATTCTATCGGTTCGCCCGCAAAACTGCGATAAAGGAAGACAAACGCCAGCAGAACAGAACGAAGTCCGCCGCAGGAGGTGGGGAGGATGATGAGGTAGCGAACGCGGACTCAAAAGACCAGGTTGGGTTGACCACAAAATAAGGGATAAAGCAGTTAATCAGCTCAGAAGAAGGAAAAACGAGGGAGCAATAAAAAGGGATGAGATAACGACAGGGATTCTCATTTGCCTTTCTACGACTCCTTTCAAAAACTTCAGGCTTTTTCGTCAGCCTCAAAATTCCAGCCCCGAAGGCGAGTGCTGGTAGTAAGTGTGCTTCGGATGCATAATAATTGGTTTCGGGGGAAAGGAAATGGCACAGTATCTCTCTCATATATCGGCGGACACCTGAACCACGCCGAAAAGGAAGGGTAAAGGAGGGACTGCGAGAAGAAAGGAAGAAAGAGGTGCCGTAGTGAAGGCCTCCGGAATAATTTCGGCCACCTGGGGATCTTTAAACCTGCACTGACATCGCACAGCACACGGGCGCCTAAGCGTTTTGCCTCCATAAAAACGCAGCCGCCGCGGACGGGTTCGAACCCGGGAACTCCGGATCAGTAGCCGAGCACGCTAACCACTGAGCCATCGCGGCGGGTCGGATGCATGCTTTTCATTTCAAGGGTATCGCTGAGCTGCTGGCCCTAACTAGAGCACATAAAATGCCAGTTAAAAAAGCAATTGCTCGTCGCTGGAGGATTGACTTCGAACCCCTGAAGCAGCGTTGTGGCCCGCAGAGCAGTTACTAATCACATCACTAAGATATTGGCAGGTGCGGGCGCAGCAAGGCGCTCGTACTCATCTGCGAAGACGACGGGCCGGCCTGCGTAGGCGATGTGCGTTTCTGAAAACGGGTCGCTGTATTGCGCTTCAGATACTCTCCCTGGACAGAAGGCTGAGAACCGGATCAGATAAAAGCGATGGTGATAAATGCGTAGATGAAGAAGGCAGGGTATGGGACTCGTGATCTACAACCATAGTATCGTGAGAGAAAAGGGCAACTGCGTGGCAGAAGGCGAAGGCTATGCGTAAGTGGTGAGCTTATTTTGTTCTGGTTCGGTGGCTGTGAACCAGATTAAGATTTTCATGACGACGACAGGAACAAAAATAATGTTACCCATACATTCAAGCGGCAAAAACGTCCATGGGTTGTCGCCGAATTCTGTCCATTCAAAAAGCTGAGTATTTAGATGTTGGGACTAATTTTCAGGATCAAAGCAGTACTCACGCAAGTGAAAAACGGGACAATCCATTACAACACTTTTTCTCACTAGCCTCTTAAAGTGTCCGGTCACTGAGGACAGTTCCGCTCAGTTTTTGTTCTGAGTAAGGTTCCGTTGCTTGTCATAAGTGGGTTTTTCGGCATTGGATTGGCAGCGAAATATTTATTCCTTGATGAGAAATTAAATGCTCAAAGTTGAACTTTTTCTTTCGACACTTAACTCAAAATCGTGACGTTGATGACGATGTCGAGATCTATGGACTCGCTAAAATATCGCTAAAATATCGATATCGCTGAAAGAAGTGGATGCATGCTCAGAAATTAGTGAACAAAAAAGAGATGTGTTGACTTTATCGCAGTTACAATTTGAGAAAGACAAGTGGTTACAATAGCGGTATGTAATTTTAACGAATTATTTTCTAGCTTATGAAATGTTCATTTTGAGTGAAAATACCCTATTTTCTACCAAAACACGGTAACCAATCAATGTAGATGAACTTCCAACCATGCTCAGTGTTCTTTTAAATGAATCGCTCTAGTACGCGAATCCTCTAGCCCATGCGTCTCCTTACGAAATCTCGCTCGATTTCTTTGGTCTCCTATTCGGCAATGACGATGTCGTGTGCAGTATTGCAGCAAATGCCGGAAGGAACACGCGTGCGGTCACCGCAACGGTTAACGAAGCGGTGGCACTCGCGAGCGCGCAGAGCTTGCAGCAGGTCGAACGGAACGGGGAAAGAACGATTAGGAAACGGCGGGGTCTATGCGAGGAGCAAAAGTGGATTCATCAGCATTTGACGCAAGAGGACGCGCGCTTGAACGCTGTCGCAGTAACTTTTTCGGCGCTCTTCGGGGCCTGCATGTAAAATTATGCGACAGCATGCAAACGGTGCACCCGTGCTGTTAGTCATGCGTTTCTCTTATATTTCTTTTTTTAGACTGCTCGTCACTTATTACTCTCGCATAAACAACGTGACTGGGATGCCTTACATACCATAAAACGAGGTATCTCAGAAGCCTGGTATTTAATGAATAATAAATTACCCGGCCTGAAAGAGCGGCTTCGCCGTTCCAGGATCGCATATTCCCGAAGGACCTGACGTAACAGCCTCGCTCCGTATCCTGTAGATTATTTCGCTGAGCGGTCAAGTTAGACACGGTGAGCCAGCGTCGACGATTTAAGGTAGCAAACCTGGTCATCTGTGTTTAGTCATACCGTCCCGTCTGCGGCATCACCCGGGCGAGTTAAAGACTCGTTCTGAAAGTAGTTTGACAGCGCATCCTGTGCCGTGATGCGAACGACAGCACAGGGCGACAGCCCCTACACGCAGTCACCCGTCTGATGTCGCATGCACCGTGGTCGTGCGCGCAGTTCTGTTTCCAGCTGGCATCACGAGTTGCCCGACTCGCGTGCCGGTCATCGCCCTCTGCTCTGTCAACTGGGGAAACGTTCGGAGGCTGGGTCCTGTACTGGAGGCCGCCATTGCATAAGCGCCATACGTGCGTAGAGAATGATAGTTTGGTGCAGGAGAGCAAGTTGCATACTAAGCGGGAGTCTTTCAGAAAACGAAAACTGCGGCTGTCGGCTACTGTTCTCAAGCAAATCATGGGTTGTAAGCGATCCAGCTTACTGGGTGCAAAGCAGTGTTGCCGCATTGGCCAGTTGGTTTTTCACAGTTGTTGGTTAAAAAATTTCCCATTTTTTCCCACAAATATATTTTTTTCAAAGTATGGTAATTTTAGACTGAATACAGCCAAGGTAATAAATATAAGAATAGTGAAATAAAATAAATGCAAAGCCCATTAATAATGAACATCAGACCTAGATTGTTCTTGACCACATCATCGTCAATCACCACTTCGTTTTTATTAGTTTTTGTGTTAGGATGGGGTACAGCTCGGCTACTTCCATTTCCCTTCTAGCCTCTCCTGTATATACCGTAGAAATTTGCGGGAATTCCTTTACAACAACTTGCGTACATAGGGGATTGTGTGATTGAAGTGCTGGGAGTGGTTGGAAGTAATTAATGGAAGGTTCACTGCCAATGTAGCTGGAAGAAATCCAAGGACGCAGCACTCGAAGCCTTAATGAACCTGAATGGGCCAGGGCTCTGTATCCAAGGCTAGGCAGCAAATTAAAGGGAAACATCAAGCCAAATTTCTTCTCGTGACACAAGTCAGGTCGACATGATAACAGTATTTTCCCTCTATCTGTGCACATTTTCCCGAGAAACCATATTTAGAACACCGGTCTTTAGCGAAACCAAAATTTACCACATTTTCAATGGGTTATAAACAAAATTCCCTTTTTCCCTCAGTGGCTTGATTTTCCCACAATACGGGAGGTTTCCCACGATTCGACAACACCGGGTGCAAGTGGACTGGCGCGCGGCAGCGTCCCCGCATATCTCGGTGGCGAGAGAACATGCTTGGAAGGGCGTGCACTGGCTCATGGGCGAGCTTGGGTCTGCATATGTTACGACCTTATGGAAGGTTCCCTGTAGAAAGTTAGTGTTGGTGGTCCCCCTCGCACAGCCGCTATGATTTGACTGTGAATAAAAGCGCAGAGACAAGGGACAGGGGAAGCAGAAAGGACTGGCACTGCATCTTTTATACATTTGCTAACACATCGCAGAAGGTCATTGTGCGGAAGTGAGTAAACTAAATCCTGAACATCAATACCGAGCATGCTGCACATACCCGGATTATGACAGTTCAAATAGTCAACCACCGCCAGAGAATTGGGCACAAGAAAGGGGTCAGCAATCGTTAGTGAACCAAGGTTTTTGTGTAAAAACTTGAAACTTCACATTGCCAATTGGCTAGCTCCGTAACAGTACAGCGGAATGAACATCAGGCTTGTGGGTTTTACAAGAGAAAAATACTTCTAGGCAGTTTTCTTTTCCATTCTTAATAGAAGAGTAAAGCGTTTCTAGATTCAATTCTCCCAGTAGCCGCAAATCTTCGCGCTTTTGCCTATTAACATTCGTAGGAAATGGTTTGACTTTTTTTTTGGGATGGCTTCTCTGGCTTTCTCATTAAACAAATTTTCTGGTAGAATAACAAAAAAAAAAAACAACCTTTGCCAGAAGCAGCCACCCTCAAGTTTTCAGACTTCAGGAAATTAACCAACAGCGCAAAGCACAATTTTCTAACAGGTACGCCCGCGCCCTTTTAGAGCATCCACACATTTAACAACGCACCTAGGTGCCTCCTCTTGCCGGACGTGACGCGAGATGGACCTTCCGGAGAACAGTTTTTCCTCTTTGTCAAGCGACGTGGCTAGACACAGAACTATGGTCCTAACTTCAGCACTTTCTGGAATTTCTTTGGCACTGGCTGATCGCCCAACACCAGCAGTTTCCCTTCTGGACTTGGTGATTTCTTCTTTGTAGAAAACCAAGGGCGGGACGAGTACCACAGGAAATCCGTGTGCCTGTTCACCACATCACACCATTAGCGGAACGCCTAACATATTCCCATCCTGCCCGCATGCAACCCAGAGGCGGTCTCTGTAGACGATGCTGTCTGCACCACTCCGATGTCATTATCCGGCACATCCTACGGCTGTGGGCTTTTGATTGCAGCAGACCACCACACATCATCTGAACCTCAACCGGGCACACCCGACGTCTGCTGCCAGGAGGCTAGCCGAGTTTTGAACGCACACAAAGGAATTGCTGCCGCCAGGGAGGCCTGGTTGCCAAATAGAGCGGGATAAACACGCGGGAAACGGCTAAATGTACAAGAAATCTTCTGTACATTCCTCTGTTCCTTATCTCTGCGCTGTTATTCACAGTAAGCAGGTACCAACTAGCTCACCTCGCCGTCTTACCGCTATGATTTCGGCAGCTGATTTCAGCCAGATAAGATGAGCACCGGGGGAAGGAAAAAACGTTTAACTGCTGGGATAGTGACGGGTAGGTTGTTTACTGTTTATTGTAGCAATAGTACACAAAGCGGGATGCGCGACAGGGAGAGAGTTAAAGTTGCTCCTGCAGGGACAGTTCTTATTCAGTACACTTTCCCACTGTATAACTAATCTGAAATTCATCATGATGGAAGTTACTTCCTCTCTCCTATTCAAGCGTGTCCTCGTTAGAATTAGACGCACAGCTCATGCGATACATCCTCCCTTCCTCGTGCTCGACGTTCTTACCGTTATAGCTCCGACCGCCAAGTCGGAACCACGCGGTCATTGCGCGCGTCACGAACTTGCAGCGCGGAAGCTTTTTCCTGGAGGTTATTCTCGTCCGCGATGCATCTGTGTGGTAAATCGAGGTAACTAGTGTGCGTTAAACAAGGCTCTGGCTGATCACGACAGGTTAGCACGCGCGGACACCTTCTATGAATTTAGTGTCGCTAGGTGGCGCCTGATTGCGCTTCCTGGAAGTTGCGATTGTATTCTTCTTTGATATACCTGCCAAAAAGGGCGTTTGCCACAGCTTTGCGTATAGCACTCTCTATGGATACGCTTTCGAGACGTCCAAGCAGCGAGTATAAAACAACAGAATTGGCCTGAGCGTGTCCTGGGAACGTTCCTGGGAACTACATGCTACAGGAGGTTTGTTGATAGTTGTTCTTATTCTACTCTTAATTAGCGAATTGAGGCTGCTATCAGGTAGTTCCCAAGAGCTGGGCACAGACAGTACGTGGGTCAGAAAGGTAATGATTTAGAGAGTCAAAGGAAGTGTCTGGGTGAAACAGTCAAGTATAGATTACAGTCAACAGCTGCATGTGAGGGCTACCGAAAACATTTTAGCCAAATCACGCCAGAAAAATGCGTCTTGCTGTTGTTAAAGGTCTTTTCGTCTCTCTTTCACGCTACGGCTTGAGGAAAGTGGTAGCACTCCTGTGGAAACTTCAACATCGATTATCATTTTTGATATTTTTGTCCCTGTTCTTATACACAGCTGCTGTTTATACTATTAATTATTGTACCGTCATTTTTGTTTGTTTCTTTCGTCTTTTGCTACTTTCATTATATAATGTTCCATACTCTCTGCTGCTTCTCTATTTACTGTAACTACCATTTATGACTGGCCGTCATCTTGCTGTTGGCCAACTTGTAAGGGACCGGGACCACGTCAGGCTCTCCGAGCTTTTAGTCACGTACTTCTTTTTTTCAAAGCAAATCAAAGTTTATTGATTTGTTGATTGATTGATTGATATTTATTCACCCAAAGAAGTAACGGCCGTGTAGAGACGTTGAAAAATATTTAAAGCTTCTTGTGTAGGACTCCTGCTACCTGCTCACATTCCATACCAAAACTTGAGAACCAAATGCGAACCGCATTCAGTTGCTAAAAACATCTGTTTTCATCCACACTTTGCAGGATAGAGATCTCAAATGAACTGGGACTCTGAGCCAATCGTAACGCGAGACTCTTAGAGCCTGCTGTTGTGGTCCGCTAGAAAGCCAAGCGATATTCAAAGCGTATCATATTCAAAAACAAACTTTTTACGCTTACCTCATAAAACAAGGCTGTGGTGTCGACACATCAGAAAAGCAACAAGTGGAGCAAAATGTGAGGCATTTGAACGAGCAACGTTATTGTGCAACGCTTACCTAACGCTCAATGCAGCGTACTTGGAAACGCGCCTGGGCAAAGGCCGTACTTTCGTTAGTTGCGCTGTATGGCACGTATACACACATGACCTCGTAATCAGGTGACGTGTGCATGCATACACACTTTCATACAGGTGGGAACCCAGAACTCGAGAGCGAGTTGTGAAACAAAAGCAAACCGGAAATTCACTCTTAGTGAAATCGCAAGGAGTCTGTAGACAAAAGGATCAGCGAAAAAACGACTTAAATGTTTACAGAGCAAACCTCTCGGTAGAATGATAGAGTTAAATAGTGTCGACAATTCTCGCACAGACTATTATTTTCTGGAGCTAACAGATATGTCGCAGGAATCAGCGGAAATGGACAATTAGAATTATTTTTGCCGCAGTTCGCATGATACTCGCTTGGCATGGAATCAGAAGTTGAGGGAACGCGCCAGGTCAATTAAAAAGAAGTAAAAAAAAGAACGCACCACTAGTTAACTTACTATAAAAAAAGCCCGCCTCTTTCAGGTGTCGCCTGGATCAAGACTTTTGCATACCGCAGTGCGGATTGGCCTTATTCACGCCAAGGCTGTGTGGATTGCCTTTTGAAGAGGGCTGTTTTCCAGCCAACTGAGAGCAAAAGCGGCAGCGTTCTCTACCATTTGGAGAATTTTAAGGCTTAGGGAATAATGCAGGCCAGGCAAAATGGCCAAAAAAAAACGAGGATGTTGCGCGTTGTGTCCCACCGAACTTATGGCACAGAGGCTACATCCTTCAAAGAACGTCGTACGATGTTTTCAGCGCTAGCTGATGCAAATGTTAAAACAAGGAGGCAGACGATCGGACAATCTGATGCGACAATCCTGTGTAAGTGGTGGTGACCGCTATTTCCATTCGAGGCTAGCGGTGGGTGTGTGGGCAGCGCCCTACTTAGGGGGGGGGGGGGGGGGTGATGGATGGATGATGCTTCTGGAGGGCAGTTGACTTTCCCTCTGCGTCTTCGAATTCGATTTCTCGATCGATTTTTAGATCCGCTGCTGTGTGGGCTGCTACTGAGGGGGGGGGGGGGGGGGGGGGGGCATTGAAAAGCTTGGATGTAGGTGTGTTTATTTATTTATTGATGCTGCAGGCAAAAACTAGCCCAAGCAAAAGGGACAATACAGTGCAAGGCATGACAATGCAAAACAATGATAAAACCTCAAGAACTGGATGCTGGTTGTAGTGATACTACTCGAGACGAGTAATTTCTTGTACTAGCACAAAACTAAAAAAAGAAGATCCGCACATATGAAAATACAAACAAGCGGGCAAATTGCTGTACCAAACAAAAGAAAATGAAAAAAAAAACATTGCTAAATGAAGGAATTTGAAATACATACAAAAAAAGTCGGTTGCAAACACTGTTTATGTTTAACCTAGTTTTTGGGAGAAAAAATTTTTTACCTCTTCTGCAAAGTTCTTTCATTGTAATACCGCTACAGGGATGGAATTCCATTCTTTTATAGTACGCGAAAAAAAAGACTATTCATGGCGGGTGGCACTTCTGTATGTTATAGTCGAGTGGGTGGTCGATGGCGCCTCTGGAGGATGAAGATGGGCTGTGGTGGGGTGGGGAGGTGGATCGAGGGTAGCGATGGATGGTGGGCAGCCCGGTAGCTAGGGGGCTGCGGTGGGGCTGTTGGGTGGAGCTTTTGAAGGGTGGAACCTGCCGCCAATGGGCTTCACCATCGACTGGCGCCAGGTTCCTGAGGAAGGGAGGTGCACAGTACAAAAGGAGGAATCGGAACCCACGGACAAAAAAGAAAGCGACACATAACAGGGACGTATCGCCGGTTGCAATTTATATACTTTTGGTCGCCGTTACTTGCTGTTAATTTTATTTCAGCAGCACGTTTCTGGGTTTTTTTTTCCTTTAAAACTTAGCTCGTGTTACGCCGGGCACACTGCTCAACTTTCTAGTCAGTTGATTGTACTGCCCCTAGAAACCAGTTGCTTACCAATACGTAATGCAACACACTCGATACAAACAGGAACGCATGGAGAGTTAGCATAACTTAAACCTCAGAAATTACGAGAACGCATACTTTTCTGTCCGATGCGGTAACGTGAATGTTAAATGACGCCGGACACAGCTGCCGTAACCGTGCAAGAATTAAAGGAAACAGAGAGAGGAATATTCATTGTGCAGAAGGGTTGAGAGGTCAGCAGAACTGACGATCTATGGTCTGCGACTCAACAAGGGGAAGTGGCTTGGGGAAAAGACCGGTATAAAAAAAAAATGTGAAGATGAGAGGTCGGGAATATGTACTCGTGGAGCCAGCCTCTGCACGTGACAACACGTGACAGTGACAACAAAACCACGACTGCTGTCCACTAATCAGTAGTTTAAAGCATGGGCTCAACCGCGTCCGAGGCATGTGCTGCTGTTCTGATCATGGGCGTATGCACTCCAGCAACAATCAGGCAAGAACCGCCAACCCGTTCTATTTGGCCTGATTCTATTTGGTCGTCTGCTGTTTCCCCTTCAGGCAGATCGCATAGGCGACTGAGCTTCTATGCTAAGAAAACACGACGGCAATGGAGGCCACGGCATTGGGCCCAGCCTGTGCGCCCCAAGCATGACACCAGTGAAGGTGCGCCCGACGGCTTTTGCACATGAAAGTGTCGAGATAGTTCTTCCGTTGGCAAAGCTTGCACATCCGCAGTAGTGGAATGACTATGCCACCACGCCGCATCCACGGTGCTTGCATCCACGACCCTGGTGAAGGCCAAGCCAATGGCGTCTACAATAGGAGAGTACTGAGCCCACTTCGTACTCTTGTACATATGCAGTCAAAAGTTTATGGCAGGCAACATTAGTGGAAGCAATTGACTTCATCGCCATCTCTCATGCATCCTGGAAATGATGCGGGCGCCATAACTGTCATTCTCAGAGTTACGCAATGCATGATTGCCACGCATGTGAAACACCTTGGGCGCAAAGAAATAAAATTTTATTCCACGAATTCGCCCTCCATAAACTTTTTGCGGCCAATATGCAGTGGCCAAATTGCTCCTGCTTTGACGGCTGCGTGAGCGTCGTTGCGGCATTGGATTATCTATCCTGCCTCGCCATTTCGCTTAGTACTTTCATTTCCGTCGTCAGCTTTGGACACTCTCCCGAGATTGCCCATGTGTTCCACCGCTCCTAACCTACTTCGGCGCCTCGACTGTACATCCAGATTCTTCGTGGTTTTGAGTACAACGTAGACATGTCCTGCTTATGAGGGCGGCGCTGACGTGCCCCAGCTTCTGACGTTAGCTCCACTGAAAAGGCCATGGTATACGTATAGTGCCACAGGGTGTCTCTGAAATCGTACCTTTACATGCTGCATCAAACTGTGCCAAATCACTTTTGAAAATTTTAGAGGGTATTGACCTTGTGGAACAGTAGAGACAGACATTCAGAACAGTGACTCAGGCGGAGAAACTGCCAACAGGCAACTGTAAGACTAATCCCTCTTGTATATTGTTAGGAGACGGCAAGCCGAAGAACTAGACGTGATGACAGATGGCTATGATATGATTGAATGGCTGCAGGCCTAGCACGAGCGCTCCTGCCCGCGCCACTGCCCGTTTCATCGTCTTCTTGTCCGTCACATGGCTCGCGGCCACCGAGCGATCATCCCGATCGGGAGAACTAGAAGAATGGCAGTGACGATGAAACGCAGGACGCGACGATGTTAGTGGCAGATGGGATGAACAGAGAAGACATGAAGGACTTGTCGTCACGATGCAAGAGATGAGCAGATGATGAGCGGGTGAAGCCAGGTCCACGAAGACTGAGAAGGCTCCGGTGTCCGGAAGTCAACGCCGAGGCCCATGGACGCACCCAACAGCAGGGGCTGGAGAACGATGTTCTCATGCTTGGGTGGGTGGTAAGTGGAGTCTATGGTCAGTGGCGCCGGTATCGGTTCAGTGAGGTCGTAGGTCATCGTGTCTTCTGGTCGAGGCTTGGCGCGGGGCGGAGGAGAGCAGCGGTAGCGTTGGTTCATACCTGCAGGCTGGGAAAACGCCGGGATTGGCGAGGCCACGAGCACTCCAATGAAGACCGCGGTGGACAGCAGGCTCCTGAGCTCCGGGACCGGGATGATGAAGGCACCCAGCCACTCCACCAAATGTTACTGTGAATGCAAGCCGAAGAACTAGACGTGATGACAGATGGCGATGGAATGATATAATAGCCGCGGGCCTAGCACAAGCGCTCCTGCCCGCGCCACTGCCCGCTTCATGGTCTTTTAGTCCGTCACAATATTAACAACACCACCACCACTACACAAAAAACATGAGCAGCACACATCTTGATCGTCCAAAGCAGTGAATGTCAGTTCTATGAACATAGGATGACATAAATGCGGTAAGTCAGCGTATTTAATATCCACGTCGATGTCGGAAATTGCACATGCCCTTGTGCTTCTCTGCTCAGAAACTGAGGGGCGAGCGCTCTAGCATGATGCTCGACGCGGTCTTCAGGTTGCCATAAACAGAAAAGATATTCCTTATGGAGCTGTCGTCGACTTTTTGTCTTGCCCAGGAACCAGCAGTTCAAGAGAGGCCAAACAGTTGTCCGTGGCCGCGGCAGGCGCGTATGATGTCGTGTGTGAAAGTGTTTGGTCACTAGAAGGCCCACACTTGCTCACCAGAAGGCGAGCACATACTCCAAATCCCGCATAGCTTCCTTTTGAAGGGCTGGTTCACGATCTTAGTGTATCCGCCGTCATACTTCATTTATTCTGAATCGGAGAAGCTAGATGATCATGGGAGCTCTGAAGCAGGACAATTGTTTACTGTTCGCTGGCTAGAAGCTTGGGGACTGCTGCCCATTTCATACAGCAGAGGCGGAGCGTCATCCACTGCTCGATTAGCTTCAGGAAATCAGTCCACATAATTTTATCCCACATAATTTTATCGTTCTTTGGCTCTGCTTTGCTATCTTCGCCTTTGCTCCAGTGAACACCATCACGGCGACCCCGCTCTCACTGGACTCTTTTCGTCCGGAGGTCGATCTTTCTCATGGGCGCCAGTGCCACAGTCGCCGAATGTGCCAGAGGAAGAGTACCGAGGCGGCTCGAGGCCTACTGCAAACGCGCGTACTAGGCTTATAGCTTTGTGAATGACCCCTACCGCTTCAGTTCGGCGCGATTGCCACTCTTGGCTGCTCACTGGGCGGCCCTCCGACGGCCGTCAGGTGTAACTGTGCGCGCGCGAGCGCGTCCCAGTAATAACGGAGACAACTTCCCGGCTTCCCCCCTCCTCGTCTCTCTCTCCTTTAAGGTCACTTCCACCGGGACGCACCCAGCGGCTGGAATACCTGGCAGGTCCTTGGCCCCGCTCTCATCGCCGTCCATGGGCAGCAGCAACACCGCGCCGCTCTCCTCGCCCCCTATACATCCTCGCGCAGTAAGTGCCTTTCCCTAAGGCGTCCATGTGTGTGCGGGGCTTCTTCAGGTGGCCACACTTTTTTTCTCAGCTCGGACAGAGAAGTCAGTGGACGAGTACGGGGCCCCGTTCTCTTCCTGGCTTCCTCAGTTTCGCTTTCACTCGGGCGCCGTGTTTGACCCTTTCCATGGCTCGTCTTTCACCGCGGTTCTCTCCCTCTCTCTCCTCCTCTCTACGGCTCTTTTCTGTTTGTCTCGTGCCCTGTCTCGGTCCCCGTGTGGGAAGCGAGGCGTGATGAGCAGCTTCGGGCGTGTTGTCGGCGCGACCGCGCGCAGCGCGCGCGCGCGTTCAGCGCGTGCTCGCTTCCTCGACAAGTCAGTGAGCGCCGTCGTCGCCGCGCTGATTCTGCTGCTGCTGCTGTTGTTGGCCGCCGTTGGCCGAACGCGGCGTTTCTGCGCGCCGCGTCTTTCTCGGCTTTCCCGTCTATTTTTCTTTCCCCCGTTTCTTTCTTCCTTGATGCGGCCAGCGGCGGTAGATCTGTCTTGCCTTCCTGCATGCCTCGCGTACGGCGGCTCGAGCCTCGTGCGGGAGGCCGTCGCGGTAAACCGAGTCGAGCTGCGTGCGGTATGACTGAGGAAAGAAAGTGCAATTAGGTTTTCTTTCGTGATGCGGAGACGTGGAGAGGAAGCTTGAAAATGCAACCACAGCGTCCAGAGACGGAGCGCCAGTCTCTGTGTCCAGCAACAGTCTTAGCCTGGAATGTGAAGATTTTCAGTGCGAAAGCGCTACTTCACGAGGTCTAACCGGCTCACCCAGTTAGTGCGGTGCTGGACCATGCGAGTGAACCGTGGCCAACCCATACATAAACAAGATAACTGTCGCTGCGACTGGGTTTCAAACCCGCGGAGGCGCTAGCAGACCAGCTTCCCTGGCCACTGCACGAAAGCACTGTGCTATCGCCGCAGCCGATCACGCCCCGCGTTAAACTTCAACACACTCACGCGCTGTGCATTGCACATCGTCATATTTGCCAACTAATACTACTAGGCAACTAATATCGTCGCCACACGTGTCTACGACCCAGCAAACGAACACCATGAGCCAACAAGGCTAAACACATGCTTTCGCGCGTCTGCTCAGTTTGACTGCGTTAAAACCCTACCACTTTTTCTTTCTCAGCGGAGTGGCCCATCAGCAGTCATGGAAGTAGTCTGCTCAACATCTATCACAAAGTGTCGCGGTGCGCCATGCTGCGATGACGCCTAAAATTTGACTTTTCTGTTTTACAGTTCAAGCGCAAACAGACCAGGGCTGCGTCAACGATGACCACGAGCCACAGACCTCGTGAACAATTGCACTTGGCAGCTTCTCGTGTAAATGCAAGTACGCTCGCGATAGTGGCCCAGCGTTCGAGGCAGGGTAGCCAAGCGGCTGTTGGTCACATCATGCTTGGTCTCCCCTGCAACCCAATATGTGCACTTTGACTAACGCAGTGGCGATATAACTACTTACCTATACTCTGATAAGTGTCACTGGTGCCTTCGCACAACGACATGGCGTTCGCTGCGAAAATTGAGGTGCATTCCCTGAAAGTAAGGACTCTGACCCATCTTAATTTATTTAATTTATTATGCTGTCAGCCCCAACAGGGGCTTTAACAGGAGTGGAAAAGGAAACCGTCAAAGATTAAAAGTAAAATTAGCAGCGCAAGAACAGATAAATGTTGTAAAACATAGGTATACAACAGCTAACAGAAAATAGTCTCTGAACAAAAACAAAACAAAATACATAACATCAGAAACCAGGACAACAAACAGTTCGCTTCATAACCGCAAAATAAGCTTAATTCTCTGAGCTAGTACCAAACACAAACTCATCGAAATGATATAGCCATTCAGTTAATGATGTGGACAAGACAGCAGAGTCTGGAAGAAAGTCCCTATATTTGAAGCTTCGCGGAAAGTACCTAACCTTGAAAAGCTCATTCCGTGTGGTCGGCAATGGGATGAGCTTACTAAGGCGATGCCTTGACGTTTCATTGCCTTTGATTTCAAAGTAATCTGATTTGTTAATTTTGAGAAAATTTTTAATAATGATGTAAAAGGCTTTCAGTCTTTTTTACCTGGATCTGGTTTCTAGCATCGCTAGTTGAGCTTGTTTTCAGAGTTGTGTTGAAGAATGGTTACGGCGGTATTTATTATAGACAAACCTTGCAGCAAGTCGCTGTATCCTATCAACTTTGGCACAATTGGTTGCGCTGTGAGAATACCATATTATTTTGGCGCATTCAATCACCGTTCTAACGAGGGTTTTTTATGCGAGGCACTTTACATCCGGAGTCGGTTTGTGCATAGTGCGTCTCAGGTACCATAGTGATTTAGAAGCTTTTGAGACGATGTTTCCAGTGTGGGTATTCCACCGTAACTCTGGCGTAAATTTTATGCTAGGTATTTATATTTATCGGCTCGTTTGATTCCGCAACAGTTTTTGATAATTAAACTTAAGACAAATTTGCTTTCAAGTCACATGAACGCCATCTCTTTCAAGTTTAACTCCATCTGCCAGTCTCCACACCATTTTGCTATTCTTTGGAGGTTTGAATTTAATTCAATCTGATCATCGCTTGTGTTTATTTTACTGTTCAGCACGAAATCGTTAGTAAGAAGTACTAATGATAAGTGAATGCTTTTTTTAGATCATTAATAAAAATCAAGAATAGAAGTTGCCCTAAGACACTACCCTGCGGCACCCCAGAAGAGATGGGACGAATTTATACTGAAAACCTCTAACCTTTACATACTTTTCACGAGACGATATATACGAAAAAAACTATTTTCTGAGCGTTTGATTTCAAAAAACTGCATTAACCTATGTAACAATTTTTGGTGCGACAAGTTATCGAATGCTTTCGCAAACTCAAGGCACGTAATCTCTGTTTGACCACGAGAATTGATATCATGTGGATATCATGCGGATCGAGATAGGCGAGTAGGTGCTTGGGTAAGATGTGTCCAAGTTAGTGAAAGAAATCGGACAATAATCGCTAACGAAAGTATTTCCGCTTTTATGAACCTATATAACTTTTGCTCCCTTCCAATAAGAGGAAAAGCATCCGCTACTAATAGATGACTCAGGTATTTAGAGGCCCATTCAGCGTACCTCCCCAAAAAATAGTTACGGGTACAATCTGGGCCATGATTTTTCTTGGTGTCAATATGTAAGAGCAGTTTAGAACGCCCTGTTCGTCAATTTGTAAATCAGAAATAGGAGAATTTTGAGTTTCATCTTCAAAAGAAGGCAAAACACCATTATCATGAATGTTAACACATGAAAAATGCAAAAAATCGTCAGCACGCTTCTGGGAGTTCTGTTTCGGCAGTGTGCTTAGCAGTAGGTGGGTTGGCATAGCACCACAATTTACCAGGCAACTCATGAAAAAATTTTGTGAGTGTGACATTATAAAACCTCTGTTTTGATTCCTTAAGAAATACCCTTGAATCCGCACTCAGGTGGCTAATACGAAGTTTGTTTCAGGGATTAGGGCTGAGTGGAAAAGTTTTTTTTTTTACGTTTTAGCCTTCTTTTGGCATGAAGTACTTCTCTGATTATCCGAGGACTAATTTTACTTGTAGGCTTTTCTTTTTGCGAAAAAAGCGATTAGGCACCACGCTGCCAGTTCAGAAAAAAATTTCCATAGTTTTTCCGTACCAGCACCACAGTCATACAGTTTAAATAAAATCTGCATATTATCGAGGCACTTCAGCACAGAAACACCATCAGCGGCATGAAAATTAAAGAACGTTGTGTCGGAGAAAGCATTATGACATCTGGTGCAGCTTTTAACCTCTGAACCATCCGGTGATCCCACAAGCCCTCAACAATTTTACACTTGCAGAGGGACGCTTTTATGCGTTCAGAAGCAAAAACCAAATATAGAATGGTATAAATGAAGTTTTAGGGCTTATCGTTGTTTAATAAGTAACAACTTGAACCAAATTATGAGAAAGCCAGGTCTAGTAACTGTTCACAACTATGCACCTGTCGTGTACCAGGTAACCGTTAATAGTAGTCAATGCCGGAGAGGTTGAAATCCCCAAGTAATAGTGTTTCACTGATGGGAGGTAGGTAGCAATCCACAAAACTTCCTAACTTTACCAGCACGTCAACTGGAGCATTAGGGGGCTCTATTCACGCCCGAAATTAAGGCTATTTGTTTATCTAATTTAGTCTTAACCCATAGTGCTTCGACGCCGTTCGCATCCGGAAGAAAAGAAAATGATATTTTGTCTTTGATAATTATCGCAACTGCCCCACCTCTGTCTTCGCTATCCTTTCTTACTGATTTATAGCCAGGAGGAGTAACCTGAGCGTCTACTGTATCTTCATGCAGCCGCGTTTCGGCGACAACTATACGTGAGGATTATAGTCTATGATTATGCTTTCAAATTCGATAAGCTTGTTTTGTGTGCTTCTTTTGAAAGAATTTGAACGGAGTTTCGCATATAAATAGCTACGCTCAGAAGGAGTGTGGCATTTGTACCTTTGGTTCGTTGTTTCGTTCCAGGCACAGGATTTTTGTAACCCTCATCTTGTTGGATACCAGCTTTACGTTGGCTCCATTTTTCCTTTCGTCGGCAGTGGAATTCCAGAGGTGTCTCCGAATTTTATGCAGTCTTCTAGAATAATCCTCTGAAATGCTTATTTGCCCTCCCTTAAGCTGCGAGAAGTTTTTCATTATCTTCGTTTTCTCCTAGAAATCCCCAATCCTAATTATAAGTGAGCAATGTTTGCCCGGAGTCAGTTTTCCTAGACGGTGAATTCTTTTAATAGTGTTTAGCTCCTCCCCAAATTATGCCTCAAAAACATCGTCATTTACTTTTTTCAGCAATGTCTCTTCGCTTTCCTATCTTCTTCCCGTACACCTCTTACAATGAAGTCGTTACGCCGGGACTGATTAATGGCTTCGAGTCTAGTTCGCATGTTCACCATACCTGCCTCAGATGATGCTTGCTTTTCTTGAATTATCTTATCTTTAGCCACAATGTCTTTCTGGGTTTTGAGAATTTCGTTTAGGACAGATTCTAAAATAGGCCCAGGGCGTGCTTTAACGTCTCCTGAAAGCTTCAGTGACCGGTATGCCAATGAAAAGTAGTCGCTGATACAATTCAGCAGTGCGTGTGGACACGGCAACAGAGGTTGACATGGGTAATCAATACCAAAACCGTATCTTTTGGTACTGACCTGCACATAAAGAGGCATGTGAGTCGACATCGTCACTGTAGGGTTTATGCGTCCCCTTAAGATCGAAGGTCGAAAAAGCAGATTTATATCCGGCAGGCTCCGTGGCGTAAGATTGCGGCGTGTTGTCATTGCGGTCATTGAAGTTGCGCCGACGGCGTTGTCCACGAGGCGCTGATGTGTCATTCTTGGTTCAAGTTGCGGGGCGTCGACGAATAGCCTAGGAATCCGGCACTGCGATGCGTCGCTCCGAGCATATGAATCAAAGTGTTACAGTCCATCGTCTTCTATAACAAGTGGTGTGTCCGAGACAACAACAGATCCTTTCATCCTCAACTGCCAGTGGTTTACACGGCAGAAAATTAAGTTTTTGCAATTTCTTCTCGCTCAATTAGGGCTGCCGTTTACTCCTCCTGTCCTCCTCTCCTTCGGTGCAACCGTCAAAGGGCATGCCCTTAAGCGGGCGTGTGAGCTTCTTCACGGGTATATTATTGAAACCGAGAGATTTGTGTGGTAACTTCTCGATGCCTTTACTTTCCTCTAAACATTATTTCATTTCTGATTTTTACTTTAAAATTTAGTTATTCAACCCACACCGCTTTGTTTCCTCGATTTTTATTCCAATTTCTTCAGGATATCTCAAAACTTATAATTTTTTTCACAGATTCCTCTATTTCTATTAATGAGCCGCTTGAGATATACCTGGATGGGTGTTCTTGTGTTTGGATCGGTACCAAACCCTGGCCATTCCTCCACCGTGGGTATGTGCCATCGTTTTTGAGGCAACAACAACAGGAACGATGGCCAAACCTGCACATGGAGAAGCACATGAGGCGACATCGTCACGGCAGGGTCGCACTTGCCGTGTCCATAGTTATTTCATGAATACTTCACAGATACAATAGATCATACTGAAGCGTTGAGTACTAAAATCATGAGATTTTCAAAAACGTATCCAATTTCTAGCGCCGAAGTGTTGCTTTCTAGCAATAATAAATGCTCAGCCAAGTACGCGCAGAAACGCGTACAAAGCTAAATTTATCACGCGTTCCCCTCCGGTTCGCCTTACAGACTAGAGCATCCCGCACATCAGTCGGCGAGTCATCTTTCGGCTGGTTATGCTTCGTCGTTATTGCTTACACTCTTTAACTAAGGGTTTTATATTTGGTTTTTGTCTACGAATACATGGCGAAGTGGAGAGATAATATTACGGCTGTATCGTCGGTTATAGTAAGGCACCTCAGTGTAACCCGGAATTTGAGTCGCCAGTACTAATAGCCATGTAAGTTCTTTTAGGTTTTCAAGATTGCGATTCTCAGTGTATCGTTTCATCCTGTCATATATACGAAATGTTTCAGGAAAGGCCCTCTCCGACCCACCGACCAGTACACTGGACAGAAGAAAAAAAGGGACGAAAAAAAAGCAAACAAAGCCTCAGTTTAAACCGAAATCATTTCCACGGCTTTCGGAAGAGACAATTAAGGAACATCTCGATCATGATAGTTCCTCTTTCGGCAGCATCTTCTCTGTAGGGCAGCACACAGTAATGGCGTTCTCCACGATCAGACTGCCGCGCGCGACATGCTCAAATAAATAATTTGTTTTAAAGTTTTCTCTTCACGCAATTAGAATAAATAAATTCATGCGACATAAATAAATTACTTTTAAAGTGATGTGGTTAAAAGTATTCCCTAGTTATGTGTAGTTTTTTCGCAATGCGATGATGCTTTTCTGTTCAATGTACTGGTCACAAGGATTCAATCGGCGCGTCTTGTTCAAATCCCAATGCAAGCAGGCTATGTTGAGTTTCAATATTTTTTGGCGGCAAAAGTACATAACTCCCAATGTCGTTGTAGAAACATGCTGATGTGGATTTGCCGTGCAAGTACCACGATTTTGAGCACCATTTGGTTGTTTTATTTGCCAAAAAGACGCTCACTAATGAGGAAATCCAGGAACTTTTGTTCGGAGACGAGTCAGACCTTGATGGCGATTCGGACCCAGGCGACGAAGCGGAATAATTCCAGCCAGAGTCTGCGCTTCATAGCGAAGAAAGTAGCGACCATTCTTCCAGTGCAGATGGAATTGTGCTACTCCTGAATGCAACAAAAAAATTCCAGTGTCCATGAAACTGGACATGGTTCTCCTTTGGAATCCATTGTAATTACGGTCTTTTTACAGGCTTTTTATAAGCTTCTTAACCGGAAAACCCACCATAAATGTTTGAGCTCACCCACAGAAAAATTTGGGATTAAGTAGTGTTCAAAAACAGGCGTTTTGAGGTAAGTGTATGGCCTCTGCGGCATAGTTTTACAAGTATACGGTAGCAATGGCGTACAGGTACAGCATTCGCCTCGCGTGTAAGAGGACTGGGGCTCGAATCCCGGTGCCGCGCAATTCTCCACCGGGTATGAAAAAAAAAATCCACTTGTCGATGGAATGTCATAACCAGGCCTGGGGTGCGGCCTGATCTCAGTGACCAGCACCGACAACGTACTCCCTCCCGAAAACAGGATTTGGCCACCCTGGAGCAGTGCTTGGCCACAACCTTCCATGAACAAACCAATTAACCCTCGGCCCTCGGTCCCCAGCCGCGGAGCAACTGACCATGGCGGCGGTCAGACCTGTGACGCAGCGGAGGGTGCAACGTTTAACGATGGAACCTTATCCAGTGAGGCTAGCCTAGCAGTGCTGTTCGAGGAACCAGCGGGAATTAAATGGGATGTCATAGGGCTCAGTGACGTTAGGAGGACAGACGAGGCGTATACAGTACTAACGGGAGGCCACGTGCTGTGCTATCGTGGATTAGCGGACAAACGAGAACTAGGTGTGGCATTACTCATCAATCAGGATATAGCTGGCAACATTGAAGAGCTCTATAGTATTAAGGAGAGGGTGCCGGATATCGTAATTAGGCTTAATAAGAGGTATGAGCTGAAGGTGGTGCAGGCCTACATCCAGCCATGATGACCAGATCGCTCAAAGGTTCTATGAAGATGTGGAATCGGCAATAAAGAAAGTTAAATCACAGTACACTGTACTGATGGGCGACTTCAATGAGAAGGTGGCCAAGAAGCAGGCTGGCGACCAGGCGGTAGGTGACTATGGCATAGGTTCTAAGAAGAGCAGGGGAGAGTTATTAGGGTAGTTCGCAGATATAAATAATTTACGGATCATGAATAGCTTCTTCCGGAAACAAGAGAACAGGAAATGGACGTGGAAGAGCCCCAAATGCGAGACTAAAAATTAAATCGACTTCATACTATGAGCTCAACCTGGCATCATTCAGGATGTGGAGGTCCTCGGAAAGGTGCGATGTAGCGACCACAGAATGGTCCGGTCTCGAATTAGATTAGACCTGAAGAGGAAAAGGAAGAAACTGGTTTGTGAAGCGGAAGCCCATTAACGAGTCAGCTGTAAGAGGGGAAGTAGAGGAAATTCAGGATACCGCTGCAGATCCTATATTCGGCTCTGAGGTAGAAGATCATAATGTTCCAACAATGAACGATAATCTCACAGCTATCATTGCGGAGTGAGCAGTAGAAGTAGGCGGTAGGATGGGTCGGCAGGATAATGGTAAGCTATCTCAGGAGACGAAAGATTAGATTACAAAGCGCCAAAGCATGAAAGCGTCTAATCCTACGGTCAGAATAGAACTGTCATGGCTGTCAAAGTTAATAAAGAGGCGCAGGGTAGCCGACATAAGGAAATTTGATATGAAGAGAATCGAGTATTTTCTATAGAACGGAGGTAGACTAAAATCAGTGAAGAGGAAACTAGGCTTAAGTAAAAACCAGATGTACGCGTTAAGAGAGAAAGAGGGCAATGTCATTAGCAATATGGATAAAAGAGCCAAAGAGTTATAAATACCTCTATACAGTAGCCAATGTAATCAGAACGTCAATGAGAGAGACAGTAGACGCACAGCAATGGGACACCCCGCCAGTAACGAAAGACGAAGTAAAGAAAGCTTTAGGAGCAATGCAAAGGGGGAAAGCAGCTGGGGAGGATCAGGTAACAGCAGATCTGTTGAAGGACGGAGGGGAGATTGTGCTAGAAAAACTAGCCACCCTGTATACGTAATGCCTTTTGACCTCGAGCATACCAGAAGCTTGCAAGAACGCTAACATCTTAATTCATTTTAAAGGAGACGTCAGGGACGCGAAAAATGATAGACCGATCGTCTTACTGCCCGTTGCCTGCAAGGTATTTACAAAGGTAATCGCTAATAGAATCAGGACGAGCTTAGACCTTAATGAACCAAATGATCAGGCAGGCTTTCAAAAAGGATCCTCGAAAATAGACCATTTTGACACTATCGATCAGGTAATAAAGAAATGCGCGAAATGTAACCAACCCCTATATGTAGCCTTCATTTTTTACGAGAAAGCATTTGACACAGTGGAAACTTTAGCAGTCATGCATGCATTGCGGAATGAGGGTATAGAAGAGTCTTATGTGAAAATACTCCAAGATGTTTATAACGACTGCACAGCTACCATATATCGCTTCATAAAATCAGGAACAAAATTACAATAATAAGGGTGTCAGGCAGGGAGACACGATATCGCCAAAGCTATTAACCGCCTCAACTACTTTATTTCTGAGGACACATTTGCGTAGTATTTATACTTAAAGCATTTTTTTTTCATGTATTGGTTGCTCTTGTTATAATCTTTATAACAGCGTTCTTATATCGTTTTTTGTTGCTTTTACTCTTTTGCTCCAATACGTATTTATTTTCTACACACACTGGCGATTGTATATTTTTCTGTTCAAAAATGTGCTGTCGCATGCCACTGCCCACTTGCTGTACAGGGGGGGAGGGCATTGTCAAGCGATAACCGCTTTTATTCCCATCCCCTCCAGCACTGTATGGTGATGGAAATAAATTATTATTATTATTATTATTATTATTATTATTATTATTATTATTATTATTATTTACAGGAGGTATTCCCAGGCCTGGATTGGGAACAGTTGGGAATAAGAGTTAAAGGAGAATATTTAAATAATCTGCTATTCGATGATGACATTGCCTTGCTGAGTCACTCATCAGATGAACTGCAAAGCATGATCAATGATTTAGATTGGCAGATCAGGACAGTAGGCCTTAAAATTAACATGCAGAAAACCAAAGTAATGTTCAACAGCCTAGCAAGGGAACAGCAGTTCACAGTTGGTAGCGAGGTGATGGAAGTGGTAACGGAATATGTCTACTTAGGGCAGGTAGTGACCGCTGATCCGGATCATGAGAGGGAAATAACCAGAAGAACAAGAATGGGGTGGAGCGCATATTACAGGTGCTCTCAGATCATGAATGACAGTTTACCAATATCCCTCAAGAGAAAAGTATAAAACAGCTGCGTCTTACCGGCACTCACCTACGGGGCAGAAACGTGGAGGCTAACGAAAAGGGTTCAGCTTAAGTTAAGGACAGCACAGCGAGACATGGAAAAGAAAGTATTAGGTGTAACGTTAAGAGACCGGAAGCGGGCAGACTGGGTGAGGGAACAAACTCGGGTTAATGACATTCTAGTCGAAATCAAGAGAGAGAAACGGGCTTGGGCAGGGCATGTAATGCGAAGGCAAGATAACCGCTGGTCCTTAAGGGTAACGCAGTGGATTCCAAGAGAAGGCAAGCGTAGCAGGGGGCGACAGAACGTTAGGTGTGCGGATGAGATTAGGAAGTTTGCAGGCATAGGGTGGACGCAGTTGGCAAAGGACTGGGTTAATTGGAGAGACATGGGAGAGGCTTTGCCCGGCAGTGGGCGTAGGCAGGCTGCTGCTGCTGCTGATGGCGATGATGATGAAGCGAAAACCGCTCAGATTTGCTTCCTGAAGCGGGCCACCGGTGCGTGAAAAGCACATTTCTCAGTGCGACACCAAGGTAAAGAATAGAAGAAAGATTTTCTCGTATCTACTGTTTATGTATTTGTGGTTAGGTCGCGTCGCGTTACTAACTTGATGCACTGGCTTAAAAACGTTCCTTAACGACTGAGATTTATGTGGATTTAGTTGCTAGCTGCTGAGAGCGCCAGCTTCGTGTTATACTGGCAGTAGTCCTCACTCTTTAATAACATGCTAAATATGAGGAGGCACTTGAGGCGGAAGGAGACGAAGGTACTGCGAGGTATAAGGTATCAAGAAATTAGGAAATGCATCAAATGCGAGCCTTTCATCCGTCAAGAGGTTGCGGTGCTTTAGATACATTAACCTGGCAGCATGAAAGCAGTGCAAGGCGGAAGACATAGCTGGTCTGAGTCGTCAGAAAGTGGAGGGTCCCTAAGATCCTAAGATACATTGCAGCGAGATTATTCGGCCATTTGATTCACTCCTCCCCTGCCCCGGGAAGATTTACTACTGATTCTAAGGAAGCAGGAAGAAAACTGAAGCCGCATCACTGTGCGTTTTGCAGAATGCTGAGTCATATTACGAGAAAAAGAACTGCGCTCAGTTTGAAATTTAAAAATTTTGTGTAGTAAAATCCGGCCACCCTCCTGGCGGGAGCTGCTATGAAAAGTTCTGGACTGCCACAAATCGTGTTTTTCTCTCCACCGACTCACTCTCCGCTCACTCTTTTCCTTTTACGCTTACAGAGCAGGCAGCGGGGAAAGCAGCGCCGGTGACTAGTTCCGCGTGTCGCTGGACCCTTCGTTTAGGTGAAAAAGACGACGGAAGTTGACGCGGGAAGTCCACACAGGGGAAAAAGTAGAAAAACGACAAAAAAGTGACGAAAGCTAAATTCGTTACGGAGCTATGCCCGTCTGCGGTGGCCTCTTCCGGGGTGAAGGGGTTTTTACCCCGCGTTGCTAAATATTGCGCCCATGCATGTCCGTAGGCGCCCGTTATAGATGCGTCTGAAGATACGTGCGACTGCAATGAAGAGTTACACACTGTGTGTAGCTTCCTCCATTGCATACGCCTGGCGGATGAGACTAACGGTTCCGCTCGTGGGAGGAGGTGACATGCTTTCAAGACGGACGGACGGACGGACGGACGGACGGACGGACGGACGGACGGACGGACGGGCAGACAGACAGACAGACAGACAGACAGACAGACAGACAGACAGACAGACAGACAGACAGACAGACAGACAGACAGACAGACAGACAGACAGACAGACAGACAGACAGACAGACAGACAGACAGACAGTGATGTAAAACCTTCTCAGCTTTACGCAGGCCTCCTGATAGGGTTGTCGTTAAGTTGCAGCGACAAATTTCTCATGCTTCAGTAGTTTGCTTCACAGTTTGCTTGCTAGGAAAGCCGTGTTCTCAGCCATAACAACTCTGTTGCGGTGGAAGCCTCCGCCAACACACTGCCGCTGATTTCGCAGCTGAGCACTTGCTTGAAAGGCTGAACGAATAGAGGTGTTCCTAAGCGATATATAATTGATTAGCGGACCACACACACACACACACACACACACACACACACACACACACACACACACACACACACACACACACACACACACACACACACACACACACACACACACACACACACACACACACACACACACACACACACACACACACACACACACACACACACACACACACACACACACACACACACACACACACACACACACACACACACACACACACACACACACACACACACACACACACACACACACACACACACACACACACACACACACACACACACACACACACACACACACACACACACACACACACACACACACACACACACACACACACACACACACACACACACACACACACACACACACACACACACACACACACACACACACACACACACACACACACACACACACACACACACACGCACGCACGCACGCACGCACGCACGCACGCACGCACGCACGCACGCACGCACGCACGCACGCACGCACGCACACACACACACACACACACACACACACACACACACACACACACACACACACACACACACACACACACACACACACACACACACACACACACACACACACACACACACACACACACACACACACACACACACACACACACACACACACACAGAGATAGGTTGTCTTCGCGATTGCACTCTTCGGCAAACTTTTGGCTACAGATGTAATACGCGGATGCTGTGCTGTCGGTGCGCGCCACATAGTACCGTGAAACGGAAGTCTCTGACGGGAAGTGTGCGTCCATGGTCACCGGTTACTGTACGCAGGTGACCTGCTGACGTCTTGGTAACGCCAAAGAAGGAAGGCGATGAATTGAAAATGAGTACTGAGTGACAAATACGGATGCAACTAACCATAAAAGAATTTCAGTAGAACGCACAAGCTTAACCTGCATGACGGAAGCCAACAGTCACCGAAACCGAAGAGTACAGGGAACTTTTTAAAAATTTGTGGTGTTCATCAGTGGGAGATTATTTGGGCAATCATTTTAAACCGCAGAGTTTTGAAGTGCCGGATGGTGAAAGGTGAAGTTATTGCTGAGGATAATTGATTGTCTGTTAAGAAGTGGCTTTTGGAGCGTGCACACTGTGTTATTCTGTTTTGTCCAATTAGAGAGAGCTTGCACTTTTATCAAGTATCTCGCATGGGAGCCGGAGTTCTTGCCATCCCCAATAGCGAGTGGCTTGCAATATGTTCAATGCTGCTCGGACTCCACATCCACCACGGTGTAATAACCGCTAGCAGTACCGTTAATTGGATCACCAGCAGATGCCGCGATGCTATACACGTCGCACCGTTGTTTTTGAGGAGGGAACGAAAGAGCTAGGCTGGAGACAATGGACGCCTCCAGAGAGATGCGCTCTCGCCGAGATGCAACCGGGCCACACACCCCTACGAGGTGGTCACTGCAGGAGGAAGGGGAGGTCAATAAAGAAAGGGTAGGCGGGCCAGTTTCGAGCTATGTTTCGGGACGGACCTCGCTCGCTGTACGGGCTGCAACTGCACGTGCAAACGCAGAGAGGGGGGAAGAGAAGAAGAGAGTCAATCGGGAGAGGACAGCGTGCGGTAAAAAGTTTTTTCTTTTCTGCATTTTCTCCCCCGCCTGGGAATCTTCTTTTCTCCTTTCGGTCTCGTACCTCGCGAACAGAAAGAGGGCGAGGGGGTTCAGCCGGGCTAACGGTGGGAGATCCCCGCCGCTTCTCTCGAGCGAAAGGCAGCCGCTTGTAGTCTTGCTCTCGCCTCCCAGTCGCGGACACTGTACTGACCCAGATTTGCGGCCAAGCCTTGTTTGCCCGCTCAGGAAGAAAAAAAACGAAGAGTGGAGGCCTCTCCAGCGGCCGCTGACTAATAAATGAACCGCTTCACCCGCTACTCCTGCTGCTGCTGCTGCCTCAGTCTCTGGGCAGAGAGGCTAAAGGAGAGAGAGAGAGTCCTGGCTCTCTTCTCCTTGTTCTCTGCATTCATTTTCACCACACACGCACACACAAATAGCGTTCTTCCTCTCTCCTTTTGGTCAAGTGCACCCGCGTGGCTGGCTGCCTTACTTTTCATTTAGTCCTTTCCTTTCCCGTGATGCCTCCTCGCCTGGAGCGGAGCGCGTTTCGGGCCCGGTGGGATATAAAAGTGAATGGTGCCGTCCCTTCCCGCGAAAGGCGAGTGAACGTCTTTACTGCGGTGTGGTCGGAGTTGGTGGCGGCTTCGTACAGCGGAGCTGGGACAACGGTTTTTGGTCCTACTCGTCTAGTCGTCGCTCGCTTTCGTTCGGACGATTTGTGCTTCGCTTGACCGGGACAAGTAAGTACTGACCTGCCGACGTGAGTCGTCAGCGCCAGCAAGGAGTTCAGGCCACAGCTACATGCTCCCGCCATGGTTGTGAAGTCGATTGTATACTCTTTAGAGCAAGCCTCCTTCGAAGAAAATCAGACTTGGTTGTTTTGAGGGGATATGGTTCTTACCACGCCATCGTTGTAATGGCAGCATGTCGATTCAGTTGAGTTAGACTTCCCGGACTACTTAAAGAGCGTCGTATTGGTAGTCAAAAGGTAACTGAATTAGGTACCAAACTGGGCTAGGCGTATGGCGTTTCTGCACTAATGCACCCTTAAAGAGGTTGTTGAGCTCCACACATTCTCAGCCGCAAGTTGTCTAGTGCACTCAACTAGACCGAGCGCCTCCCAGAAGCGCTTACTAATTTTCAAAAGTTCCCAGGCTATATTATAGGCATCTGATAAGGGCGTTAGTGCCGTGCGGCGGAGCCTAATCTTGATTACGCTCAATTCGGCCTAGCCAGTTACTACGGGAATATCATCTCGATTTAGCGGCTACAGCTCAGGTGGCGATTGAGTCATTCTGGTAAAACCTTCATTGAAGTGCTGAATAAAAGTTAAGCTTGACGGGTGGCGCTCGTTTACAGCCTTTGGGCGCTACGCTAGTACCTTCCAGGCTGCTAAAATTTTAAAGTGCAGAAGAAAAGCTAAGCATGATTATAATTTCTGATCTCTTCAAGGCACTGTAAATTAGCGTAGCGCCCAACGGCTATAAACGAACCCCGCCTTTTTACAGGAAAGAAAATTTTTCCCCCAGTTAGCAATGTTAACGGTGAATCAGTATTCTATGAGCTGCCATTAGCACATCCTAAAGGTGGCGGGCCAATCCTAAGACAAAGTTCCAGCATAGCTTAGGAGGAAGTAAAGTTTACCGCGACATTTACAGAACGAAACGAATGCAACTACAGTGACCGCAGCGGTGGCGAAGTGGTTGAGCACCCGCCTCACATGCGGGAGGTGCGTGGTTCGATCCCGAGTGCCGCCGTATACCCATCGCTGATACAATGGATACAAGCCTTCCCTTGGCTCGTCTTATATAGCGTGCCAAGCTTGAAAAAATTGCCTTTGACCCTATCTTGAGTAGTAGAAAACACCTTGTGTCATGGCGCTCTCGGGCCACAGATGCCCTCGCGGTATAAAAATCCATTGTCATCATCAGCAACCAAAGTGAGAAAAAGGTCGGGGCGGAAGTAAAGAAATGCACGGCAATTCTTTCGCTACAACTGACACTTTACCGGGGCCCATTTGCTTTTGACAGTATTACACAGGAAAAGTGATGCGGATGAAAGCTCCCAGAGTTTCCATTGTTGTCGCCCCGGAGCTGCATACGCAACTTGGCATATCTAATGAAAGGGTGCCCATGATTCTGACTGCTTGCGGACGAAATTATCTTTGCGGCAAAAATATGAAAAGAAACACGGTGACACAAATGAGATATTGCTCAGTTGAGGCACCGTGCTTTAGGATGAAGGTAGTAACTAGGCTGGAACATAAGAGGCTCACGATGCATTGCTACAAACAAAATAAGAGATGAAACACATTCCTTTCTGAACGCGCTCACTTGACAGACTTGAACCGAAAGCGTAGGCGTTCTTAGTAGTGCAGTTTTGAAACATTTATTTTCGCATTCCTTGACCAGCGACCATTACAGAGGCATGTTGACAAGAAGGCTTACAATCAGTATACGAACGAACGCCAACAGTCATCGAAACATAGGAAAGGCAAGGAAATTGACCTTTCTATGTTTTTATTATTTTTAATTTGTGGTTTTAGATTTATGGAAATTACCCGTACCATTATTTTGTGGCTGAAAGATTATTAATTAAAAAGCATGAAATAAAACAACCACACGCCATCTGTGGGATTCGAAGCCGCGACCTCCGAACGAGCAGCAGTTTTCTGTAGGTTTTAATCTGTCGTGATGAGAACATGCGCATGGCCCGCTGCCAAGCCCTTTCGACTGTATGTTCCGAAATACGAATGTATATAAAAATTGCCTCTTGAAAGTAGCGCGTGATAAATGTGTCCAGCGCAAATGAAACGAGACAACTTTGAACAACTTTTGGAAGTTACGAATGTGTGCCTTCAGACCATACCGTTTCACCTTTCCTCACTTTTCTAGGCTCTCAAGGATCATGAAGTGTCCAGACTCCGCCATGGTGGGCCTCGCCCTGTGCGCTTTCCTTCAGCTGACGGTGGGGGTCCTCACAACCTTCCCGGGACCCAGCAGCGGTTCGAAAACAGTCTTTCCTTCGTCGAACGGGCCAAGGCGGGACATTGTGTCCGGAGCTACACTGTCCCGGTTCTCTGAAGAAGACGACATGTACGGCGACCACGACACGGCGCCTTCCATGAGTTCCGGCTCTACCGTCAACTTCCCGGGCTCGAAGCCCGCAAAAACGGGCTCGACGCCCACGTCTGCATCCGGCAGCGGGGGTGGAGGATCTGTCTCATTCCCGAGTGGTAGCAGCAGCGACGGCGCAAGTGCTACCCGAGGTGAGGACACGATCACCTTCGTCCCTCGCCAAGGCAAGGCCATCACGTTCGCCTCTTTTCCTGGAGCTTCTGGAGACAGCGCCGCTGCAAGCATCAATGGCCTGCCGCCCATACACCACGGTCCGTTTCCAGGAGGCTTCAACGGCATGCCCAAGGCCCCGCGTGGTCTTCCCGACGCCAGAAGCATCCTGAGTTCTCTCGTGGGACTCGGAGGTGGCGGTGGATTCCCGATGTCGTTTGGCAACATGAACGTCACCGACATCGCGGCGGCCACAAACAGGGTGGCCGACGAGCTCTCCAAGAGCCTCCGGATGGATGTCCGCGCTGTCTCTAAGGCCCTCGCTGTGGGCGGTGCAGCCATGGGCTCACTCATCTTTCTGGGTGGGATGGCGGCCATGCTCATGTCTGGACTCGGGTTCTTCAACTATCCGGGCGTGTACACGGCCTTCCCGTACAGCACCACATACGGGGCGGCTTACCCGAACCAGTACCGGGCGGCTAAGTCACTGAACGGGGACGCGCAAGGTGACTCCAAACAGCCCGTTAATCCGAATCTGGTGCCTGCCATCAATGAACTCATTGGCAAGCTGGCCAAGGCAACCCACGATTTCGGGGTGCCAAAGTAAACGTATTCAAGACCGCCACTTACCGTGAAAACGCTTTAAACTGCCGCACATCAATATTTACTGTTGTAAAAACTTTTCCTAGCTGCCGCATTGGAGAGGTTGAAACCTTAAGGGCGGAAACAGCTGCGAATTGTCGGATGCATTGATCAAACAGTGGATAAGAACGCAGATTGTCTGTAGAGACACCTGCTGAGATGTGATTATAGGGGCATGTTGAATGAGTTGCGTTTCTGGGAGGGGTATAAATTTTACTTCTGACCCATGTGGCGTTCGTTCCGGGCTTAGCTCTCAATCCTCTCCCCTCAAGAGACAAAGGAAGCCAGGCCTGACAGGTAGTGCAGTAACTAGCACGAACCTCGGTAGAGAATTACCGATGGATACGCATCTCGCACGCACTCTCAGGTACCAGATTTTGAGCTGTACGACCTACTCACACTGCTGCTCACGGAGGTTTTTTTTTTTTATGAAGTCGCTATTCTTCAACAGCGTGTTTTATCAGATTCATCGGCAGCAGAGAAAGGCTTCAATCCTGAAGTAGATTGAGGATGTCAGGTGCAGCGGCAGGGGTGACTGCCGACGACTTGACTGGTTCTTCACGAGCTATTGGCTGCTCCTGCAATGTACATAATCCAGCTCAGTGCGAGGTTCAAGAATCCCACTCAACCCGTCTCGCTGTCTGGTCAATGACCGCGCTGTTCAAACGAGAGCGACCCAATAGCGGCGTCTTCACTGACGCAAATCCTCTATGCGTGCAAGCTCCCTCAGTGACATGACAGTTCTGGTATATCTGAATATCGCTAAAGAAGAATATGAGATAGCACAGAGTTGTGGAATTTGAACTGCTTAGCTACTGAAAATTTAAGCCCAAGCCAATGCGACCCTAATAACGCGCAGTGCCCTTTGCGTGCTCGTGTAAGGAGGAACTGACCAACTGATCGGGTCGGTAAGCTCCGTAAAGCCGCGGAGCGACCTATAAAATTCTGATTGCATATGGAGCAGCCCTCCAGCCTCCTGCAGAGCCGCCTTCTGCCTTCTTTTTCCCTGTCGTCTGCTCTGAAGAGACGGCAGCACGAGCTGGCTGGTTCTTTACTTTTCATAGTTTATTCAGGTTGTTCCAGAGTTCGGATGACTAGTGAATGGTCAGTTTACGAAGGAGTGCATTAGAAAAAAGATCGTTGAACTAGATATATTGGAAAAGTTCCCAAGAAGGCTCACTTTTGAGCACTCATTGACATTATTTAATACCTAAAGAAAGCGGAAAATGGTAACTCGCCAGTGGTTGCATGAAAAAAAAAAATTAAAGGCCTGCAGAGTTCTGAAGAGTCCACGCCAACCTCCTGATCATTTCCCGGCGTTTGCTCGTTGCTGCAGGAGAAGTTTATAGGAACAAACAAGGTCAAGAAAGAAAATGCACCGATAAAGACCCCCCCCCCCCAAAAAAAAAAAATGGTGGATGAAATTTATATGCTTCATCTTATGCTAATTATTGGGAATAAATTCGATCGGATATCGATGCACAGTATCCACAAACGGGGCGCACGTAAGGATACTGCTGATGACCCGCGGCTGAGAATAAGTAACGGTGGACAGCCGTGGTTTTCCTGAAACCCATTTTCGCTCACTGGTCTCCTTTTTGTTTGAACATTTCCCGGGACTCAAGTCACCGCCTGCACTTTTTGAAAGTGATTCATGCTTCTGTACCTAGACAGGCGCCCGCGAAACTCAATAATCTTCGGCGAATAGTCTTATTGTATATTGATGCGTTATTTATTTGTGTTATTTTGCAATAAACTTATTTTTCTGAGCACAGTGTTATATGTTTGTTCCTTCGTCTTTTACCTGCGAAGTAGCAATGACTGAGTGATATTAGACGCATTGCCCGGTCACCGAGGGGTATTAAGCCGACGACGCGGCTCGCTGTCTCAGTCATATCGAACAAAGCAATGGAAATGATGAAGCATACACAAATCTGATTACTGTCGGACGACCTCTTTTGAATGCTGCAAATTACGATGTACTTCCTTGAACGATAAAAACTGAATTCCCGGAATTGGTGATTCTCTACTCACATAAATAGGTGGCTGGTATTCCCGATATCATTACTGGCGCTGTGGTGAAGCGATTAAGCGATGCGCCACTGCCCTGCGATGGCAGGTGCTGCCGCCGGTGGGGCTTGTGAGACCCAGATCACGGAGAGAGGCTTCCGGCGAACATTGGCGAAATCTGAGATGAGAGGTTTTAAGTGCTCCGGAGCTAAAAAAAGAAAACTCTAAAACAAAAATTACGTGATAAGAATTCAGAGGTGATTATCACGGGACACAGTGCGACCTCAACATGCTCTTAACGTGTTCCATAAGTTATTGCTGAGAACAATAGTGGGCAGTGCTGCCTGCGCGATTATGAAAAGAATGACTGATTAGGACAGGAGGAGAATTATGCGTGACTCTTGGACGGTGAGGCTGAGTGGGGGGACGTCTATAGCATCTTACATTTCTGCAACTTTCTTCGTCAAAATAAAGGTCGGTGTAGTTTTCCTAGCTTTAATTCATTGCAAAGGACAACGCTTTAAATAAGCATGCCAAGAGAAGAACTTCATTCGTGAACATATGAAAGAAACAAGCCCACACAGTAATATAACTTTCTATAAAGTTTTATTTTAATCCTGCTGCGTGTGGACCACGAATACAGTATTTGGTCATTTAAATTAAGGTGCAGTTGATGTCCGCAAAGCCGCTGGCAGCGATGCACGGCAGGCAAGAGCTGCCGCTAGCCTTTAGTAAGTTTGGGCTCACCGCATGAGAGCGACCTGGCGGGAAAAATGAATATATGTGCAAGAGATTGAAGGCCATCTCGAGCCCTGCGTTCCCCTTGTCACACCGGTTGGTAGCGCTAGCGCTTCCAGCAGCTACCGAAGGCCGCGCAGCCGACCAGAATCCGCGCACAAAAAGAGATTGAAGAGAATCGTTAGAAGAAGAGCCATTTGGAGGGGCGCAGCCCGCAGTTCGATATATCGAACGATCGCTGAAATTGCAGTTCAATATACTGCGCGACTTTCCTATATTTTTACACAGAATTTTCAAGGGGATTATCTGTGTGTCCGATATAACCAATAATTCGAAATATCCGGGTTAGATATAATAGAGTTCGACTGTGTGCATCAAATTACACAAGCGTGCCGCATGCATTAGATTATACCGGGTGATTTTTTTAAAAATCTTCACAGGTTCTTGTCTTGTTGATTAATTATTGATCAAGTAATTGTCACACTGAACCTGACTTGCATAAGCAAAGAACGGTGATTTAATTAGGCTACTGCATATTGTCACAAATGGGTTGCAGAATCAAAAAGGCCGCAAGGAATCAAGCAGTGTCCCAGCTGCAAAAAGCACGCGCGTCTCACTTCTATTTCCTCAAGGCGCCGCCCGGAGACACCTGGAGGCATTATTCCCCCCCCCCCCCTCCAAAAAAAGGACGCAAAAACGTGGGCGCACTTGGAGCGAACGAGGTGCCCGTCTCTGCGTAAAGTACGGCTTCATACGCAGTACGTGCACGACCTCAGGCTGCGGTCTACGGCGCGAACTGGGCAGAGTGCCATCGGGGAGGACTTCATACGTCACATCCGTGATGCGGCGCAGCACTGCGAAAGCAGCCTTTTGCTCATCGCCGATAGGGGCCCCGCGTTTACAGCGCAGCTCATGCACGAGGTGTTCCAGCTGAGTCACACGAACCACCGCAAGACTACTGCATACCACCCGCAGTCAAACGGGCTCACGGAACGCCTCAACAAAACCTTAGCAGACATGCTCGCAATGTACGTCGACGTACAGCACATAACTTGGGACGAGATCCTCCCATATGTGACGTTTGCCTACAACACGGCGAATCGAGAAACGACTCGATTTACGCCGTTTCGCCTCGTCTACGGCCGTGATGTCCAATCGATGCTCGACGCCATGTTTCCGTGCACCCCTGGCGACCAGGCGCTCACGCCAGACGCCGAGGAATTCATCCAGCACCTCCACCACAAAATGTCACAAATGGGTTGCAGAATCAAAAAGGCCGTAAGGAATCAAGCAGTGTCCCAGCTGCAAAAAACACACGTGTCTCACTTCTTTGTCTTCAAGGCGCCGCCCGGGGACACCTGGCGTCATTATTACGACTGTTCATAAATTTCATCGCGAAGGGGATACGTCAACTAGACCAGACAAAAGTCTGTGCGGCGACAGAACAGCATAGAGGCAAAATAGCAGTTCAAGCTGTGACGTCGGCCTGACGACGCAACTGGCAATCACGGGGGCTTGCATGCCTCTGACGTGCCACCCGCACTCCGAAGCCCCCGTCGACCCACCACGTGCAGGTCAGTAACTGCGCGCTGAACGTCATGTAATCTGGCGTGCATCACGCTGGGCATCTAATAAACCCATGGGGTTACGTTGATGTCGATCTGCCTAGTTACTTGCTCTTTTGAGTCGCTGTTGCGGTAGGTCCCATTTGTGGCTCTTTTCACCGCAGTGGTGGCCTAGTGGTTTCAGCATCCGCATCGTATGCGGGGCGTGCGGGATTCGATTCCCTGTGTTGCCGGGTACCACCGATTTTATAATGTGTCCAAGCTTTCGCCCCGGCCTGGTGCTCGGCTTCTTCTGGAGACAAATGCTCGGGAAAAATGTCTTTGACCGAGCGTTCCATCGTCGGGTCGGATATTAGTTCCGCCGTCGAAAAACTTCCGATACGCACTGTGCGTAAAACTCGATCGCGGCCCTTTTTTACCTTTCGAGAACTGATAGCTTCCCTCGGAAGTGGATCGCAGTAGCGTATCACGTATTGCACTATGCCAAAACCCTCTGTTAGCTATGGCGGAAATTGTCCCTAGTTCAATACAGAGGAGATGCTTTTGGTTACCTTTTACGACGTGAGACTTCAATGAGAGCCCACACTAAGTCATCGTTTAACTGATGCGCGTGTAGGGGCAGCTGACTTGGCTTGGTGCCCAAGGGGATCGGAGCCAAGCCAAAGCGTACCCAAACAAGAGCCAAGCAAAGCCAAGAGTAAGAGAAGAAGAAGAGAAAGAAGATGGCGAAGAAAAGTGAGGGAAGACGACGGCTTTAGCCGAATGGCTCAACTAAGCCGCAGCCTAGCTTCGCCAGCTTTTTTTTTTGGCGGCGTTCTTTATATAGGCGTGTTTCTCACATTTTATTTTCCCAAATGTAAACAGAACTAAAAGAAGAGACGAGAACTGTGTGTAGCACGCGTTGACATACTGAAAATTAGCGAACTGGCCTCGCACGCATATTTCTCAGTAACAGACCTGCCCAAGATGACTCAGGTATTGTTCGTTGAAAAAGTCTTAATCAGCTCCGGTATGCTGAAAGCAGAGAACTTTTAGCCGTGTTTATTTCCTGATTTTTTTTTTTTAGCGCTTAGAGGTGCCTGTGTTTTCATCAGAGGCGGAAAACTTCTACAAGCAATAATGTGTGTTTTTCATCGTAACGTCACTGACAAAATGCAAAATGTGCTGCACAGACACATCCAATGCTGCCTATACCATAGAATAAATGCGCCATGCAGAGGCTGCACCAAGCAGTGCTATCGCTATTCGCAACGAGTATATAGGCTGTAACTTGGAATGCTTACCTCTTAACTCGAAATACCAACAACAACAAAAAAGGAATACGGTGAAGAATAGCAAGCTTGATGGTATCGAACCGACAAGTTTCGAGTTTTGTCAGATTGGTACAACTTTGATATCATATGTTCCTTTCGACACCATTATTCCACACAAGTGAAACCAGAATATAAACATTAGCTTTCTAATGCATATTCTAAAATAATGTTTTCTGATAGGCTTGATCGGTGTCTCTTACCCTGGCAAAAAAGGAAAACATTACAATGTTTGTTCTCGTTGATTGCATACGTAAGATAAACTGCCGATTAACTTTCCGTTGGCAAGCAATCATTGTTCCTCTTGCTCATTTTTACTCAGGCGTTTAAGCTACCATCAGTTTTATGACGTATATATGCCTGCGCTTCCTACGTGCGACTTTGTGTGTATTCAGACTTAATTCTAGCATGAATCCAGGGCAGTGCTCCGTTCATGCTGCATTTAGCCTTTAATTACCACTTTCCTCACTTCACCAATAAAAAACGCACACCCTGAAGGACTAACGAATAAAATATGTATGATCGAGTAAGCTGGATAATAAAAAATGGCGTTTATATTTCTGTTCTGCCAAGCGATATTCAAATATTAAGTTACTTTTTTAGTTAATGTGAAACATCTTTGACATCTTGACTTTTTTTTGACGTGATTTTGACATCTTTTACTTTGTTTCAAAATATATTATATCGTTTTTTTTTAATTTGTGCGATGTGAATAAATGATCCCTGCCTTATTTATTCTTATTTCAAATGCTGCTATTGCACTTCTGTTTTAAAGCTTGCTTGTGTTGGTGTTTATGTATTTTCATTATGTTTTTTTCAGTTCGTGCTCATCACATCTGCATTTGTCTGCTTTGAAAGCTGTTTACCAAATTTTATCTTATTCGTTCATAAATTTTTTACACTGCTGATGCGTTTTCAGTTTTGCTACTAGCCCTTTATGCTGCAGTCGCACATTTTTTCCGGTTTTTACTTTGTTATTAGAGGTTACACTACAGTCATGCACTTCGGGACCTTTTCTGCACGACTTTTTTTGCATCCTAATTATGCACTGTATGTTTGTATGAAATAATGACATGAAATAACGAAACAAACACACACGCAAGCTATGATATTTTTTCGTTTCTCAGCTGTAAAAAACGAATATTTACTGTTACTTTTTTAACTTACCTGGTCAGACAGCAGCACTCGGAAACATAACGAAGTTCATAGTTTTTGTTTTATTCAATGAAGGTGGCGCGCGGAAGCCCAAAAAGTCGGCACAAGGCCACACGTTTGATTAGGAAACCTTTATTGCTGCATTACTCGCGTGCAATAAATAACGACAACTATTTACAACGACAGACAGCACAAAATAAAACAATAATGCAGAGAGAGAGAGAGAAAGAGCAAAAAGAAACGCGACCGCTCACTTATGACTGCGGACGGTGGGATTACGAAGGTACTTGTGACGTCACTGACAAACAAAGCGCTCTCATGATTTCAGCACAGCTGACACAGAGCTCGAAAATAAAATAAAAGAAGAGCAGCTTCAATGAGAACTAATAGCCTGGCTAGCTTTAGGAAGCACTTTAACTTCACACATCGTTCACGCTGACAGTGTGTTGTATACATAGAAACATGCGACCTGCTCCAGTCTAATAACACTATGCGTTACCATCAACCCCTAACCTGCTGTGTGCTCTCGAAACCAATTCAGCTTGACTGGCATGCTCCTGTATATGCTTCCATGTCAGAGCCTATCGTGTCCATTGGATACAACCGGGATGAATCCAATGGATACAACCGGGGTCCATTTCGCATGACATCTGCGTTACGAAGCATGTAAAGTGCTCTGCACTTTCAGTAGTCGTAAAGGCAGACGCCCTGTTCGAAACTTGAGGCTACCTGCAAACAAAATGAAGCTTACATGGCAGAATGAATACGTGTTCAAGCAAGACCAACGCTGGCTACACACGCAAATGTATGATAAGTAGCCAGGCATCCAAAGTCACGCAGTTTGGGTTACTCAACTCTCGACCACAAGAGATTTACACTCAGCAATAAAGAAACGTGACTCGTTGTTATGTTTGTTAAAGGTGATGGGATGACGGACCAGCCAGGGAATTCGTTGTTGCGACTTTCTACCTGAGAAATTATTTCGTGAGGACATTCAGGTTCTCGAAGCAGACAGCCGGCATCGCTTCATTGACATAATAAAGACAACTACACTACGCAGTTCCCTCCACAAGTAGCCATCCAGCGCTATTAACAGCCCCACGAAACGCGTCACTAAGCCATGACATCCTTCATAACCCAAAGAAGCCTACTGCGTAGGAGCGTTGAGAATAAAGGCTAGCGCAACCGTTACCATGGCGACAACTTTGCATTCACCTTTCTTACATACAAACAGCTCTGTTACTTTGTACTGGTCCTTGTAATGCTCAATGGCATTTGTGTAAGACGCGGTGGCCATTTGAATTCACACAGCCCCATGATCGCCCTCAATGAGCTAAAACTCTTTCCTCTTTCGGCCAGCCGAAGTTACAGAGTAGATGAGAAACACTACCAAGTCACACTTCAGACATGAAGTGAGCTCGTGCGAGTCGCGTCGTCTGTGCTCGAAGCTACAGAATGACGTGACTCGAGAATGCCCCTGTTCGCATCCTGATGCTTCGCCTCCTTCTTCCTGTCGCCCAAGGCCTCGCTATGTCGATCGCATCCGTTGTGGGTTCTCTGCCCGGTTTCGGGTCCAATGGGAGAGACAGGCTCAGCCCTGCTGGCTCTGTGGCTTGGTGCTGCTGGAAGCGGCGGCGGCAGCGGCCTTGTAGATTTGCTGCTGGTGGTACAGGGGGTACCTCTGGTTGGTGGTGTGGTACGCGTGGTGCTGGGGCTGCTGTTGCTGCGTGAGAGAGAGAGATAGAAAGAGAAAGGTGAGCGCACACGGTAAATACATCAGTTCAGCACCGCTCTCCGAAGAAAAAATATTGTTCTTCGTGTGAACGATACAACATAACCTAGCTTCCTGTCTTACATACTCTATTATCGATGCTCAGCAAGGCACATTGATATTGAAGTAGGTTGCTGGATTGCGAATTAGTTCGTGACGTACTTATAGTGAAGGGCTTTTCAAGATATCGCCTATATAGGCATGAAATCAATCGCGTTGTGTTTTAGTCGCGTGTCTGTGTTTCAAAAGTTCTTTTTTTTGTGTGTGTGGAAGTAATGAGCGCCTCCGGCTCTCTACCTCTGAAAAGACGGTCGCAAAACATTTCTAAGGTTTTGTGCCGTTTTGCTGTGTTACGCTATGGTGTTGTCAGTTCGCAATAACTGTCGTGTTAGTGGCACCCAATATGAGCAGCACATTCTGATCGCAAACAGAAACGTCAGCTTGATGCAATTGCTGCACTTTCAGGGAAGAGCTTTTCCGAAAATCGACGTCAGAGCTTTCTCGCAGTACAGATAACAGATGATGGGACTGAGACCCATGTACGATATCACAGACTCAGACCGTCAAGCTGGATGGTCCCCTTAGTGAGAGGGTTCCTAAAGAAAATGGTAGCCGCCGCATCGCGATGTTGACGTTCAAAGCAGTGTCCAAGCCAAGAAGGCTCTCTGTCGTTTGAACGCGGCTCTTGATACACTGCACTTATTTCCTTACTTGCTGCTACTGTATACGCTCTCCACAAAAGATCAGTCGCACATTTTCTTTCTGTACGCACCGCTCGCACTATTAATAGCCAAACATGATCACGTTGCTCCAGACCACCGATGTGAAAAGCCGACTCTTGCGACCTGCTTGACACTCGATTGCTATCGAAATCTTTTTGATTCTACAGGATTTCTTGTGATTTTCGTGTGATATTTTTGTCCCCGTCCACAATTTACTAAATATTGGTGTTGTTTATCTAGAGCGAGGAGTTTTATTGACAGTTTTTTATTACTGTGATCAAGAAGGTTGATGGCGTTTCCAACCGATGGCGTCACCGTAGTCACACAAAGAGTATTTTGTTGTGACAGACTGCGATGCCGACGAAGCTTCAGAGCGTTAGAAATAGTTTACCAGTAACAAGCTATACTTGTCACAAAGATTATATTCTGTATTCAGGAAAGCGAGGTTCACTGTAGACCGGATTGAAAGGGCGCCGACTGCAACTCCTGCGCCGAGCAATGGCACTTGCGGGCAAGATTAGCAGCTTTCTCACACAGCACTAGTGCAGTGCAGAGAAATAAGCCACATCCACACGGAACCATGCTATAGCTCTGCTCCCTTTGGAAGCACGTACTGACAGCTTGTTGCGCCGTCTTCTGTTAGCAGAAGCAGTAGCAAAATAGGCTCAGAGCAAGTTAGAAGCGTGGACGTGCTCATAGTGCGATCTTGTTCAAATTAGATTAGTATTTGTGCGTTTCTGCAATTGAAAACTGAGAGAACGCATTGAACACTACTGGTAGAATTTACATTCCGGTACTCACACGTTTTTATTAATCTGCTGCCCTTAACAAAAGCTCGAGCTGTGCTCTTTCCAAGAAAATACTTGCTGCATTGTTTTAATTCCACAAGGTGAAACATGTAGAGCTGGAATTGTGCTCCAGCGTTCGACTTTAAAAGAGCTCACAGATGGTGTGAACTGCGCTTCCTTTGGATATTTGATTGGCCACAGTGTGTGCATGGGTCTAAAAGTATTGGACCTTTTCTCACACGGATACTTTTGCTGACCTGTTGAAGGCCGCTTGTTGTTACTGTTGAAGAGACGACTACCATCGGCTGCCACTTGATTCTACTGTGAAGGTGACTACGCTCCGACTATCCGCTTCCTTCCATGACCGTCGTTATGATGATGGTAGTCGTCAGCCCATACCGAGCAAGGAGTCGAAGGTCGAAAACATGCTTCTGCGATCATGGTCAGAACTACCAGCTCTGAATGGCGCAAGGTACACTTTATGAGCCATTGGCAGAAACGGGGTGTGTTTATATTGAACTCATTGCCATCGGAGAATCGTGTAGTCGCTATACACGCGCGATCACCATTTCGGAACCTATTCGCTACAATAGCTATTGTTCTATTATAGCTGCGTTCCTAAGCACAATACAGGTTTCCGGCTTGATGAGTGGGATGAGTTCAGATGCATTATTCGCGTAAGAGTCGTTGTCCTTTCACGGACAGATTCTTTACGGACTGCTTGCTTAGGCTGGTAGTGACAAGCACAGCCCTATCAATAATGGTATGCGCTCGGCAAGCGCACTTACGTGATGAATGGAATTTTGAGACGATAAGAGGTAAGAATGCGCCTGAGAGTACAATGAAAAATAAATGAAACATAGAACCGGAACTTATGCTATTGCATGTGTTCTTGTGGAAGAAAAAAAACGAGCGTGTGAAGTAATTGACTGTAAGTTGACGAATAGAAGAAAACTTTTTCTTTTACAAGTAAATCTCTCTTTTTCACCTCCTCCTCGGAAGTATAACAAAGCTGGCCTTAGTTGATACCAACAAATGCTGATTTTAATGAAATGATGTCTCCTCTTTTAACCTGTAGACTCTGTCAACTAAACATAAAGAAGACTCGGGGTCGCCTTCTCTGATATTCTGCTGTATCGCGGACTGTTCGCACCAATAATAAAGATTGCTCCGCAAAATAAAAATTGCACCTTAATTCATCGCATGCTTGCCTGTTGAAGGCGTGGATATGGTGCAAATGTGCTGCAGGGTGCGGTCTGGTGCAGAATTCACCATTAGTCTCCCCTTTTGTGCAGTAGTGTTTAGTAAAGATTTCTATAGGTACTGCGTTTAGAATTCATGACTATGCTTGCTCTGCATATAACTTCTTGCAAGAGAGAGGCTGATGGCCAGATTTGCCTCCCCCTTTCCTAGTTGTGCGTGGAAAAAATTTGAAATGCCCTAAGTTAACGAACTAAAGTCTAGAGCAAAAGAAATGGCCTCGCTCCCGCTTCGAGCAAGTGGAGTCAAATAAAAATAAAGGAGGAGAATCAGACTGGGCCCAGCTACAGGTTGCCTTGTCCTGAAAAATAGTTTGATTTGCAACAAAAATAAAACATAAGACGTTGATGCTACACTCTGGCCTTAGAAGGGTGGCTATCGAACTTTTATACTCAAGCACTTTATTTTTCACGCCGCACCATAATCTAAAACAAAGATTAAACCTAGCGCCGTTAAAGGCCGATATTTAGTAACTACACAATCAAAAGCAACTCCCCCTTCTAATGAGCATTAGCAAAACCAATTACAACGGTGATAAATGCACTTTCCTTTATATATTATCCGGAAGTATTACGCAATAGAAACAGAAATGTATTGCAATTCTTGACTGACAATTCGTTTTTGTGGTGAGAAGTACTTTTAGTTTGCTCACCACTAGGCGCTTGGACAATGTGTATTAGGACACGTCAGTGTACCTACCGTAATTATAGCACTCTACGGAAAGCACATTTTTACATATTTTACATCTTTTAGGGGGACAGCTGGCATCTTATTTCAAGGTTGTGCTCTCGATAACGAATCAATTCTGGTCCTATAATAAGACAGGGACTCAGTCGCCGTCAGATGAAACTAGGTGGAATTTTAGATGTCCCCCACCCTCTTCCCCCCTTTCAACGATACTCTCATATCGAGCGCGACACAGAACGCAAATGGTTTTCCGGCGCACTCACCACGTCGTACTTGATGTTGGCGCCATCCAGCATCTGCATTATCTCGAGCACCTCGCGGGGCAGCTCTGTGTAGCCGTGGCGCTTGGCGAACCCGAACACGTTGGGAATCTGGGACACCACGGATGGCACCATGCGCACCAGGCTGACGACTCCGGTGGCCACCAGGAAAGGGACCACCATGTTCGAGATGAGCGGCTCGAAGCGGGACAGCATGCCCCCCGTGCGTCCGGTCACCTGGCCGGCGACGTCACTCTTCTCCCGGATGGAGGCCAGGCTGCGCGCCTCGATGCTCAGCAGCAGAGGCACCAGCGACAGGCCGCACAGGCAGAGCAGCGTCTGGGCCTTCATGTCGACACGAAAGGGGATCTGCGCGAGGAAATAAGGCGGGTGGTATATAGACAGTGGAAGCTCTGGTGTGACCGAAACATTACTCTTCTATTCAATGCTCTGAAGCCCAGGGATCACCCACAGCGGTAATCTTTATTGGTCGAACAAAAGCCAGACAATTTCCCATTTCGCCCGCAACCTTCTAGTTTTAGACAGAGGAGATACCTGTGCCGACACGCATATTTGAAGGCCCCCGAAAGCTGCATGGTGACTTCTGAAGTTATATGGTTAGCGCCGACTTTTTTTCGCCTTTTATAATCACATGCAACGAGGCAGCAGTAATATCGATAACCTGCTAATACTGTAACTCTGAGCATTTCCTTCGGTCTACGAGGTACAGCCACATTAGAGTGCGTCGTTTAGTTTCAATTTGTGGCATTTATTTACTCCAGAATGACTGGACGAAATGAATGACATTTAGCTTGATACATATGGTTTGTACAGGAGAGCGAACTATTTCAAGCCAATCCTTCTTACCCAATCCTACCGACCAAGTGCATCTAAAGCGACATACACCGAGGAACGATGCTCACTTGTTGCGTTAGCTTGATTTACCAGTCAAAAGATACAACAGCGTCTAACTGATGGAGAACAGTGGATCGTTTTCAGGGTTCAGATTGCGGTCCTTAAAACTTTAAACGCGCGTATACATACTAGTAATTCGCGATAAGCTCTTCTAGTCGCCCTGGCTGCCACCACATTTCGCATGGCTTTGAATTTTCAGCAATAGCACGTTGACATCATCCGTGGCGTAAGAAAAAAAAAATGAGCTAGTCGTTTTCCTTACAAGCGCTACAGACAGCTAGGCTTAGCGGCACTGGCTGAGCGCTGTTCCAAATCCGCCTTTTTTCACAAGGCCGCTCTGCGCAGGCGCCCATCTTCCCCTCCAGCTAGATATGCAGTTTTATATAATCGCACACCAATAGAAATGCCAACAAGCTTTAAAGAAGTTTGAACCAGATGTTTTTTAGTTTCATAGTGGCATCGTGGACACATTTTTTTTTATGTTTAATGTGGCAACTGCTGTACTGCTCAAAGCTGCGTAAGCTTGGCAAATATTTCGACTTTGTATGGTGCCTTTTTAGGTTTCAGAAAAAGCGTTGAACTAAGAATGAATTGCTTCCACTGATGCACTCTACCGTGCAGAACTAAAGGAGCATACACGAACTGTGGTCTGTTGGCCTCAGAGATATATTAGCAGCCTTCTCCAGAAAGGAGGAAAGAAAGGCAAAGCAACAGTTTGCAACCCGGAAATATCGTTATCGCCACTCCAAGTAGCATACCCTATAGGATCAGCTGGTTGGCAAGCTCCAGGAAGTTGATTTTTCATGCCCCGTTGGCTAAGCTTACGCCATACTGTTACATTACGGCAACGATGACAGGTATACATACTAAAGGTGCGCTTATAAGCCGAACTCAGTATTGGGTGGTCAAGCTAGTTCCGGAAAAATGCGGAGAAAAGCTGCCGTTGGTTTTGAGTGGGGGCCCGCATGGTTATTTTTTGTGCACAACATAAACAGAAATGCGCTGAAGCTACTGATATACATCTATCGCATTAGGTGACGCGTCGCCACCTTTTCACGCCTCTCTGGTCAGGTAAAGTTGTATGGCTCTCCGCACATACATGAACTAGTAGCTTGGAGGCGAGCACTCATTGATCGCTGTACTTTGAGGCAGGTTCAGTCCGGAAATATTGGGCTATTAAGCGAGGGGTGAAGTCTGTTCAAAGTACGACATTGTTTCGGGGTTTTAGTTCTTGCATTTTTGTCGTGTGTTACATGGCACGTATATTCGTGGCCTGAAATGCTGACGCCGTGCCAGCACTGTCATAGTAGATTCCCCGCAGTTCCAGAGGCCAAAGCAACAGAATTCTCATAACCAGCTTACATGACCAGCTTAGAAACCAGCTTAGAACATAACCAGCTTAGAAAAGGAGCAAATGTATCCGTGTCTACGCACGAAAAGTCCTTGTCTGTCACACATATCAAATGCCGAAAAAGCTCTGAAAAGCTTTAGGCAAAAATTCGAAGGCAATATGTACCATAAACCTAGTACATCGTGTACGCCTGTACGATTACATATTAAGGGATACATCCAGCTATGGCATACATAATGCACCACACAACGATAAGAATGGCTTTTTACTTGAGCACAGGTTTCTGGAGGTGACTTGCTAGGGTTGATACGAGAACGTAAAAAATCCAATCCCCTGGCCAACTGCACTTCCAGAACTGTTGCATGAGCCGATGACAGATCTGTGGGAATGTCGTACCTGTAGGCTCCTAGAACAGTCTCGGACAATCCTCGGTGAGGACTCGGGGTGGCTTATCCTGCTGTGCGGTCCTTTCGGTCACGCCGGCTGGGTTCTCCTCCGATCACTGGCTGCGCGGTCCCCCAAGAAACAGGTGGGCGTGCGTCTCGCAGAAAACTGTCTCGTCCGTGAAGAGCTCTCGGTCAGATTTGGAGGGCCGGGTATCGGACGCTGTGGCCTTTTAAGCGGCCACACTCTTTCCCTCCTCCTCCTCTCTCTCTCTACTACTTCTTCCTCCTCCCCGGAGCAGCTGCCACGAGTTCGACTGGGTGCAAGGGAGAGAGAGGGGGAGATGAGAGCCCCAAAAGCAAAAACAAAAGCCTGCTTAATGCGACGCGAAGTATGTGCACGTATTTGCGTGCGTGTGTGCGTGCGTGCTCGGAGCGCGCATTCTAGAAGCGACCTGTGTTATATAAGCAAACGGCCTTGAACTTTCAACCTCGAAAAAAGCCAGTAGCGGTGCATGTGTGTGTATGCGTCACGGCGAAACCCAGAAACTAACGGAGCCCGGGGGAGAGGTGTCCAGGTTGGCGAGGGGGGAAGGCGGAGAGAGGAGCCACTGTGAATACTCCCTTCCTTTCTAGGAGTCGAGGAAAAGAGAGAGGGAGAGAGGCTGCGGAAGGGAGATGCCGCTACGCGGGTTCTTGTTTTGTTCATGTTTCTTTCCTAATACAAGCGGTGATTCGGGCTCTCCGGGCAGATGCGCCCAGCGAAGCTGCTCGTCGGGCGCGGTTCGCTGAAAATTGTCGGCGTGGTGGGCGACGCGGCGAGCTTTGGGAAAACGCCTAATTCGCCCGGAAGTGGCAGAAGACTTTACCCGCGCCTTAAGGGAGTGTTTTTGTAATTTTTCTTATTTTTATACTAGCGAGAGAAACTTAAGACCTTTATCCCTGCACTGAGTACGCCATACACAAAGGGTAATTTCGAATAGAAATGAAAAAGAAAGAAGGTAACGCCTGCGGGAAGTAGACTGAACGGAGTTTACCATACTGCAGAGAAATTAACGGACGCTCCGTCAAAGTCACTGATTCATATTAATTCAACTAAGCGCTTTCCACTTAAGCCCTCACCGGTAGTACGACTAGCTTCCAGCCCAGCCTACTGGCAGGAATCCGCATACATGCTCACTTCAACTTGCACTTACTGCCACTCACCCCCCCCCCCCCCCCCCCTTATTCTGTCAACAAGTCTGAAAAGCTAAATGAGCGCTTTGACGACTGAGTGAACTGCTACGTAGTGGTTAGTACATTAAAACACGACAGGTGCTCAGATGCAGGACGGCATGAATTTATTATGCATACGATTACAAGTGGTAGCGATCTGAATATGCAAATAAGCGGCAGCATACGACGCAGTGCGCACCTGAACATTTTATGTCTGTTGTACCCCTGTGCCAGTAGAGTTAGGAAGCTGTCGTGTTAGTGCTTTCTGGCTATGGCTCGCTTGCTGCTGCCAACACAGTTGTCTATCCTGAAATAGGTTTATATAGGCTACTAATAAATTCTTTTTTATTCATGCTTCTCCTTGTGACTGTTGGATAGAAGTAAAATTAGGGCGAGTAAGCTGCATTCAAGAACACAATATGAATACTATTGCGCAATATAAAGGAGTCGTTAAAGAAGAATCCATTCAAAAAGAGGATCGAATGGCTTGGAAGAGCCCTACCTTTGTACAAAGTTTCAGCAAAGGAGACAACCAGTTAGATTTCAGTTTAGTCTGACTGGTCGTTAATTTTCTTTCATAAGCACGTGCGTACTGAAACTTCAATGACATTTCCCACAAAGACAACTGCTTTATCTTTGTCAAATAGTTGGCATCTGCTTAAGTCATATCTAGAAACCGTAATTTTGTTAGCCTGTAGATTCCTTACCGCTATCAGCGGTAAAGCCAATAAGGAAACGAAGGCCCGTTTTTTACTATCGGTGGCAGCTCGCTCCCACTCTTTGTATTGCAACGAGACGCGTATATAAGGATTCTGATTCGCTGATTTAATGAGTTAAGGGCGAGTGACGTTCGCGAAACACACTGCTGTCGATGTATTCCTGGAGCACTGGGTGCTACTTCAAGCTGCATTACGCAGCTTTTTGCCCACTGTCCCCTTTTGCCATTGTAACGTAACTTCCCCTTTGCCATTGTCACTTTCCCTTTTTGCCATTGTAACTTTCAATTTCAAAACACAGCCTTGCGAATCTTCCGCGGTAGCGAGGAGCTGTCAAGGTCGCTGGATCAGCAGGCAAGCACTGCGCGCAGCTAATATCTATAATGGGCTTAACAACGTCGTTCTATCCTTTCCACGAATGGTGTGGACTTTCAGCGGAGTGTCTAAAAAATTTTTTTCATCTCCACTGAATGTCTTTGCACAATTTATCAAAGTATCGACATTTCGCCTTCAGCTGGGGCGTGGAATGAATAGGAAAAACAGCAGCAAGTCCTATTTCCCAATCACTGCGCCCATTTACCCGCCCGCGTGCATGTTAAAGATACCCAGGTGGTTAAGTTTAATCCTGAGCCCTCTACTACGGTCCCTCTTTCCGTCTTCCTTCTTTCACTCTCTCCTCCATCCCTTCCCTCACAGCCCGGTTCAGGTGTCCACGGAGAAGTGAGACAGTTACTGCGCCATTTGTTTTTGGAAAAAAAAACATTCTCATAAACCAGATGATGTAAGTTATACATCGCTTTCACGTGAGATGCAATTACTCTGCGATATCAATTGTTCACGTCGGAAATTCATTTGCTTATTTATTTTGGACCTGGCAGTATAAATATCTATTCGGTGCTGCTCAGACTATGCAAAAAAAAAAGAGAACGCGCTTTTTATTACAATTCCCGCGCAAATGCAGAACGGAGAAGGTAAGCCCCACAGGCAAGGCCTCGCCGATTGCGAAACGTGGACGCAGTGCAGCTCTGTACGAGGCGAAGCCGAGAAAAGCCGAGGCGAAGCCAATGTGGGGCCAAGTGCAGTGAAAGAGCCGCTTTCTGCGGGGCGAACTGGAGGCCTCGGCGCGAAAGTTCACGTCCGTGACCATTGTTCGCGCTTCTCTCCTGGCCTCGTTTCTACGCTGAAATCGTAAAACGTGACATGGGGACGGTTTGTACGCGTGCCGCCGTTGCGCAACACCGCGAGAACTAGAGCGAATGAAATTTCGGGCCGGCGAGAAATCCCTAATTGCAGCGACAAAAGGGGACTTTCTTTTATTTTTCTCTCTCTGCGCGTCTCCCTCGTTCTCGTTTATTCACAGCGCTTTATTCGCAGCCCGTTGAATCGTTACGGCCGTTGTCCTTGTAGTGTGCTGTGCGCAAGTTCGGAGTCGCATGGTTTTAATCCAGGAATGCTTCGCTAGCTTAGAGCACTTAAATTAACCATGCGAACAATGCTGTGACCTTCAGTGATGAGTGGTGAACTATATAACATTGGTGTGACCGTGAACAATGGTTTTGGCTTACTAGCTCCGTCTTACAAGGCTTTTAGCAAAAGTTGGGTTCAGGGATGAAATGACCAGGCGGCTTCAAAAGTCTGGGGATTTCCACTTCGCCTACTCTCGCTACTTTGCCTCTCAAGGCGGTAGAAAATATCGCCAATGTACACTTTTCCTCATGTTTGTTCCATTCGAAAAATGTAAGCCATTTTAGTGTTCGGAATGCGTTCCAAAGTCCTCAGCCGATGTTTCCACCCGATTGGGTTCAGCATATAGGCATTGGTTATATCGTACGCGAAGCGACAGTGCTCGTAGATGCTATTTCACTTCCTCAAGTAGGTCGTTTTGCATTGTTCATGGACATTTGTTTTAATAGATGTCGCTGCGAAGCTGGTGCTAAGTTGAAGTGTCGTGCGCGCGGCTAGGTGGCCCCTAAGAAGCGGCGGAACGAGCTCCGCGAGTGTTTCTGTTTTTTTGTGTGTGCGAGCCCCGAGCGGACCAAGCAGTGGCAGTGACTACATACCGCAGAACCGTACGAACTACTGGCGAGTCCGCGAGCTGGAGCGGGAGAGATTAGTCCTTTGTTGGTCTAGTTGGCCTAGTCTGTGTGCGCTCGTAACGCCAGCTGGAGAGATAGCCCGCAGCAAAGGCGGAAAGCAGGCTGCAGGAAAGCGCGTCGTCCCGGGAAGAGGTGTCCTAGGATTCGGCCGTGGTCTAAAGAGTGTTCTTCTTCAATGTCGCAGTTATTGCTCAAGATTTGATGTAAGGACTTATTGAGTTTCTCACCTAATAAAAATTTCATAAAGGGTTGGAAAAGTCTACCCATGAGCCAGGCTCCTAAATTCCCACTAAGGTGTCGCTTCTGTGCCCTTCCTTTCATGCTATGTGCTTATTTAGTAAAAGGATACGGAAAAAAGGCTGGTTCAGAAAAAAACAAACAACTGGGTGTACTATGAAACTGAGGCATTCTTCGATTTTAACAAATCAGGACAAGGAGGAGACAGACTCTGTCCACCCGCCCCCCCCCCCCCCCCTCTCTTTTTTTTAAAGATTGAAATATTGTTCATTTAGCATAGAGTACAAAATACAGAGGCAAAACTTGGGTAAATGATTGTTACATAATCGAAAACGGCCTGTCATGTAAATGCTGCCGGTGCACTGCTCTGCTGACGTCGGAGTATTTTGTATCGAATGTTGCAGCTTTCCGGTTAAATGACGATTTTCGCCTGGTTGTGAGAAAAAATGTGTCCTGGAGGCCTTCGAATTAATTTCTACTTGGGATAAAAATACAACGAGATTCAGTATTCCGACAGTCTTCCCTTTCGCCCGCATCGGAAATAGCCTGCATCGGAATTCAGCAAGCCACCTAAGTCCGAGCAGCTGAACACCACAGCTAATCAGCCAAAGCAGAGGGTGCGGCTCCCTGAAATAATTTCGACACGTCCTAGAACAGGCTTGGAACAAAGAGACCACCACTGGTATAACTGAGTGACCTTCAAAGATTGCGACCTTATTGAGAGCACTCTAACCTGTCGACGTGTGCTTGCCTACTCTGATAAAAACATCGCTGATTGAGTTGGAGAACGATAATCAATTCACAGAGTTTTCAATATTATAAACGACGTGCACTGATTCCAATCCTGATTGGAAAAATAGGATTTTTTAAATAACTAGGCCAAACAAGGCTCTCCGCCGAAAATAATAATTATTATTTTAAAATAATACTTATCGTATTTTTCGTTTTTTTCCGTACTTTTCCTTTCCGGGGTCACGAAAATCTGTGGAGGTGAAAATAAAACACGTGCAATGGAATGAAGCAACGCATGTCCGGAAAGGCCGTGTTGAACACCCATCTTCTTGTTACTTTTTTCTTTTGGGGCGTGTGTGCCCCACAGTGCGAGAAATAACGCCGGCACGCCCCTCTTGGTTACTATAGTTGTCTGTTTTTGCGAATAAATATGTATGTTTGGCATCAACCTAAAAAAGAAAACACTTTCATTTTTACTTTTTGGTATATAATAGATATATGTGTTGCTGTTCATTCATCATGCACACGAAGCCGAGTTTGTACTGGCCAGTCGTTAATTTAACTAATCGCGTTGCGATAGAATCACAGCCTCGTAGATGACACTGCACCGAAACTGATCGCACCGCTTTCGACTCCCTATCCATAGAAAATTGGCATCCGCAACTGTCGGCACGCTCTGTATGGTCTCTCTTGCCGTGCGCGTTTTCACCGCTGCGATTGCCAACGCTGACTGTACATTCAGTAATACATTCCCTATAAATTCAGTGGCGCATTCCCTTTTTGTAGAAAAGAGTAAGTTAGAGGAGAGCTTACTCTCCTTTTTACTCTCGTATAGGCGTTTTTTTTTTGTTTAGAGCGTAGCTGAACTTCAGATGTTCACACAGCCACCACCGTTGTGGTTTGTTTTCACCCACGGCATAGCAACGCACTCCGTAAGAGGCACATAATACAATCGGTAACGTTAATGTAAAAAGATAAAAAAACCTGCCAGCCCGGGCAACTAAGTATAACGGGCTTTCGATAGGAGGCCGACGTAACCGCGTTTCGAAACAAAACCGCAGGTTGCTCACTGAGAGAGACCGGCGACTGCGCGCAGAGCCTGGGAAACCCATCGGTGCGTGCCTTTTGCGCGGGGATGCGGCCGATCCATTCACAAGCGCTGACACCGATTCGGGGGCCGTGTTCACACACGCGCTAATAGTCCGGGACGTCCCGGCCGGAGAAACCAAATAACACGGACAAAACAAAAAGGAGAAAAGAGAGTGAGAGAGAAACGAACTCAGGGCACCCCGCGCAACTGGGCACATCTTCGACCCGCATACACAGAGAGCGTCCTATATTTATGCCGGCCGCACAGCACAGACGAGCGGACCTGGTCAGTATTGAGGAGACCATCGATACGCCCATTTCTGCATTTTTTTTTGATACCGACGCAACATCAAGCATTGCGCGGCGAGGGAGGGGGAAAGGTGGAGGAAGGGAATCCTCCATCCTGGTTGCGCTTTCATTCAGTGACGCAAGGGGCGCTCGTGGATATATTCAGCGCCGTGTCGATATCCTGTTCGCGATGCAAAGCGAGGCGGGATTCGAAAGAGAGCCGCAGCCGCTGACTCCATTTTCTCGAGACCCACAAACACGAGGCCCTCGAAATCTCGGCGAGCGAACGAGGCTCGTGGTGGTGGTGGTGCTTCCCCGGCGACCTACCTACCTAGTCAAGCTCCCCCCCCCCCCCCCCCACCCCTTTCCTCTTTCTGGCCATCCACGGCCACGGTCGTCGGCTTGGTGTGAAAATCTCCTTCAGTGGGATGCTAAACGATCGGCGCCGAAACGAGAACGACCAGACGCGCGCCCGGCCTCTCTCCTGGCGCTTCGCTTGCAGATTTTGTTTTGTTGTGTGTGTGTTTCGTCCGAGGAGAAACGTATACCTTCTACTACATGCACGCTGCCGGCAATCGTGACGCATTCGGGGCCGCTTCTGCAGCGCTCGAGATACGCGGGGCTTCTCAGGCTGCGCGGGCTCGCGCGGGGGCGACAGAGCACAACGCCACGCGCTCTCAGCTCGCGTTCAGTCTTTCATGCACGGACGACCCCCCCCCCCCCCCCCCCCTCTGCTCTCGCTACGAGGGGATAGCCTCAGCTCGCCTACTACTTCGTTTCTCGCCTGAGCTGCTCGAGTTTCGGCCGCACTTCGGGTTTTTTGTCTTTTTTTCCAGTAAACGCGTCGTCGAATCGCGGCTGTGACTGCGCTGCAAAGTGCGGTATCGCGACGCTTCGGAGCGAAATAACGAGGTAACGGCGTGGTGGCAGTCGCCCTTCTCTAAGGGCCATTTGCTGGCTCGAGAAAAGAAAAAAGAACCCTTTTAGTGGCCCGCTTTTGCCGCCGCTGCCGCGGCTGGCTCCCAGAAGGAACGTTGGGCGCAGAGAAGCAGGATGCCCCGATGCTCGCTACGTGTGTAGTTTTCTCTGGTGGCGGTTCGCTTTTCGCGGTCTCTTTTTTTTTTACTTCTTGTGTTACGCGACGACTGAGTCGCCACGCCCTTGGAGGATGCACGAGTTTCCTCAATTTCGAATCTCTGAGTGCGCGCGAAACAGACTGTGATCTCTTCCCCTCAACTCTATCTCTCGTCTCTAGTTACTTCGTCTATGACGCCAGCCAGTGAGCGGTTGACCCACCGTTTCGCGCGCTTAGGCTGCAGAGCGGAGGCTTTTCCCGCCGTGTGATGACCGTCCGAAGCCTTCGCGAGGCTATTGATGTGTACCTGCGACGCCGTGCGTGAACATGGCGTTTAAACTCAATGCGTGTTCTCAGTACAGTTGCGCCGGCATGGGCTGTACAGTCACTGCTGCGGCACGAGGTTAAAAAAAAAGAAATGAAAGCAAAAATGCCCCAGTCCGTGCCACTTAGTTTAAGGGCCATAGCACGAGCTGTACTGTCCAAATGAATATTAAGCTGATTCCTTCTAGGTTAGCCTGCAGTGATAAAATCCTCTTGCGCCGTTCATATTAGCAAGAATTTCCAGAAAATGCACGAACGTTGCGGGTGCCATGGTTGCTGTATCCTTCAGTGCCACTTTGTTTTTTGCCAATAGGTGAATGTCACCCCCCCATATATATATATATATATATATATATATATATATATATATATATATATATATATATATATATATATATATATATATATTGCCCTTGGTTAGCCGACACGAATGTGATCACATTCATATTAACGTTGACCCTAGGACGGCATATGGACGGGAAGGGTGTCTGGAATTTAAACACTGGAGGTATTGCGGTAGTCTGCCTCACAATGCTACGCTTGCCTTCTCTTGGAATACACTCTGTGGCCCTAATCGACCTTCGGCTATATATCCTTTATGCCACATGCCCTACCCAGGTTAAAGAACCCCAGGTGGTCGAATTTTCCGGAGCCCTTAATTACGGCGTTCCTCATAGCCTGAGTCGCTTTGGGACGTTAAACCCCATAAAACAAAAACCAAGCCAAATCATTCCCATTTCTTCTTTATTTCAGGTGGGATGTCATTAACTGGCGTCTGTTGCCTGACCCATTATGTTTACCAGTCCCTGAAAGTTAGACCTATTCTTTCCCTTTTGCATAGCTTGCTGCGTTGTCCTGGATTGAAGTCAAGCTTTTCCTTTTGCCTCCAAGTTTCTACCCCGCAGCTGAGTACCGGTAAGATACGGCTGTTATAAACGTTCCTCTTAAAGGATATTGGCAAACTGCCAATAATAATCTAAGGGTGTCTGCCAAATGCACTCCACCCCATTCTTATTCTCCTAGCTATTTCACACGCTCGTGGTCCAGATCTGCGGTCACTCCACGTACCTTCGTGTACGCCTTTTCTACTGACTGGTTACGCGATGCCTGCATAACGGCTGAAATTTCGACCGAGTCGAATGCTTTCTCGTAACTTGTGAAGGCTGTATATTGGGGTTGATTATTTTCTACAGATTTTTTTACTATGGATTTGCTGGTGTTCACTGAGTATGATATGTTGTCGCGTAGCCTTCCAAGGTCATTTGGTTTACTGACGTCTGAGAGTGTCCCGATTCTATTAAACATAACCTTAGTAAACATCTTGTATGCAACGGACAGTAAGATGATCGGTCTGTAACATTTCAATCCTTGATGTCTCCCTTCTTATAGGTTCAGATGGTGTTAGTGTTATTACAAGATTCAGGTACTCTCGAGGTTGTGAGGCACTGCGTATGCAGCGTGGCACGTTTACCTAGAACAATATCCGCACCGTCCTTCAACAGATCTGCAGTTACCTGATCCTTACCTGCCGCTTTTCCCATTTGTATTGGTTAAAAGGCTTTCTTTACTACCGGAGGGATGTCTAATTCTTCGGTAGCGTTGCCTCTGTCATTAGGATCAAGGTTATTTTGGCTGCTGTCCTTAACTATCTTAGCCATACTAGTAATGACTTTGCCCTCCTTGACTTTTAGTGCGTACATCTGAGTTTTGTTCACGCCTAATTACCTACTCACCACTTTTAGTCTACCTACATTATTTGGAGTACACAGATTCTCTTCATTTTACCCTTACGTGATTTACCTTTCTCTCACTATTAGCTTTGATAGTTCTGCCACTTCGGTTCTTTTTATGAAGTTAGAATATTTCATTCTCTGGCGTTTCTTAATGCGATCTTTCATCTCCTGAGAGAACATTCCAGTATCTAGCCACCATGCTCTCTACGTCTATTGCACACTCCGCAATTATATGTGTAAAGTTACCATTATTCCCTTGAACCCCTGAGGTGGCCGTCCCCGGTAAAAGCGGGACGTGTGTTCTCGAGTCAGATTTAAATTCACCTAGTTTCCGTCTTACCGCTACCTCGTCTGCGGGTTACTGCATGTAGACACAGAAGAAGCTTTGTCAGGGGTGGTTGGAACCTGTTGGCTTCTAAAAGCAGCACGAGAGAACAATAACGCGGATAGGAATGTCTGCCGTCTTGCCCGCATCTGTGTCTCCACCCGCTTTTAGACGTTGCAGCTCTGGTTCGCAAAATTTAATCTACTCTTTAGAAGAAATGTAAATGCTACTTGCACAGCTTGTCTTGTACAGAAGCTATATGTAAGGAATTGGTGGACCTCACTCCGTCCATCATAATTCAGTGTCAAAATGAAAGGTGAAGAAATATTGGGAGAAGTAGAGAAAATCAATGATCCATTCCTAAGAGTAACTATGGTGAGTATCGGATAAATTCACAGGAAGGTTACGAGCACACTTTCGCTAATGCGTAAGATCTGTGACCGCTCAATATTGTTCACGATGTCGTTGAGTGTCGGCTTGGCGAGAGTGTTGCCGCCGCCTCGAATAGAGACGTGCCGGGACAATCACTGCGGCACCGTCGTAGAAGCGACCGTTAGGCGTGCGCTAAGACTCTCCAGCGCACTGAGTACGTGCTCTCTCGACGATGGCCTCTCCGAGAACGGGGCGGCGAAGAACATTGCCCGTGCACGTGAGAAACACTACGCGATCGTTTTGTGGACGGTATCGAAACATGATGAGCAGCGCGCCCTGACTGTGGATCCCAACTCGTAGACAGCAGCTCAGAAGATGGTACGTGAGAGAAGCCAAAGTAGGCCTCACGATCCACAGCGCGACGGGTCATGAAGGAGAGGCTTTTGTGGGCAGCGCACCCATAAAGTAGGTTGCGAAGACAAAACACTGCTCAGCGCGTTTTGTGAGTGTGCAATATAGCAGGCAAAACAGCTCCAGAGTGGTTCAGAAGCAACATAACACAACGCCGCTCGAACGACAGGACAACGCTCTCGTCTTCATTCACTGCTTCGGAATGGCACCAATAAATGGCACAGTGAAGTGGTTTATATTCTGATCAGTACAGAGTGAAACTAATTTGATTCCTTGACTGGACGGACATTAAAAAGCGCATAAATCGAACCGAACCGAATTTCGGCAAGAAAATAATAGCGCCTCGTGCAATTCGCTGTGCGAATTATGTGAGATGGTGTTGTGCAGGAACTCTGTTACTTTTGCTACGTATGTACTATAAAGACAAGACCAGGAAACATGGTAGCATTATTATAAGCGTGTTTAACGAAACGAATTAACTTCACTCATGAAGCGTGGTGTTTTCTTTTCACGTTTACAGCTGTTCTTCAAGAATAGACATATTGTCGCCGACAAACGTAGGGCGGCACGAAAAGGGGCTTTTTTTAATCCGAAGGCCAGAAACCCAGCAGCGCGCGTTCGAACGGGAACGTCCTCTTCTTCGCTCCCACACGAGCCCAGTAATGCCGCTCGGCCGCATGGTGGCGCTCGCAGAATGTGAGCAGTGTGGCATTGCCCCCCTCCTTTCAAGAGGCATCGCCTGGATGCCTCCGGCAAGGGGGATAAAGAGTGTGGAGACACCGAAAGTGCGATGGCGTGTGGTGGCAGCACTGAATGTGAACTCTGGGAGGGGCTAACGGGCGTAATACGGTTTCATGCGGGACACGTGGACGACTTCAGACTTGGGCGGGCGAGAAGACCGGACAACTCCTTGCGGGTACACTTCATAGTTCACATCGCTGAGTTGACGTAGCACCTCGTAGGGGCCGAAGTAGCGCCGCAGAAGCTTTTCAGAGCGACCGCGCACACGTATAGGGCTCCATACCCAGACGTGCTCGCCGGGTTGGTAAATCACCTCCCTGTGGCGGAGGTTGTAACGCAGGGCGTCAGTTGTCTGCTGGTGGCGAATGCGTTGTCGAGCAAGGTGGCGAGCGGCTTCTGCATCGCGAACGAATTGGTCAGCGCCTGGGACAGACGAGGGGGTACAATCCGGGAGCAGCATGGCGTCAAGCATGGTCAGGGCATCTCGGCCATACACCAAACGGAAGGGGGTGAAGCGCGTCGTTTCTTGGAGGGCGGTGTTGTACGCAAACGTGATGGAGGGAAGTATTTCGTCCCAGTTGCGATGGTCAGCGTCGAGATACATAGACATCATATCTGTGATGGTCTTGTTCAGCCTCTCAGTAAGTCCATTCGTTTGAGGATGGTAAGCAGTCGTTTTTCTATGACTGGTGCCACTAAGACGAAGGACCTCGTGTGTAAGAGCCGACGTAAACGCGGTTCCCCGGTCAGTTAATACAACCACGGGGGCGCCGTGGCGAAGCACGATGTGGTGAACAAAGAACTCTGCAATTTCAGCCGCGGTGCCACGGGGAAGAGCCTTGGTTTCACAATAGCGGCTTAGGTAGTCCGTGGTGTGGAGAACCTGTTTCCCCCCTCCGTTTCGATGCGGCCCATCTTCATCGTCGGCCGTCGGGATGGACAGCCCCCGGCTGGGCGAGAAGGGAAGTCTCCCTCATGGGGGAAAGGGAACGGCGACGGGAGCGCCACCTCGTAGGTTACGCGGAATTCTGCGGAACCGGAGAGAACCCCTTCGGGATCCGGCCAGCGTCGTGAGCGGTTGGAGCCGCACGCTCTCGTCACCTTCCGCGGCAAGCACACGGGGATCCGTTGTGCCCTGCCGCTGGACTTCTGGTTCCAGGCAACGAAGCGAGCGCAGCAAACGCGCGCTCTGGTCGCCTTCCCCGGCAAATGCTAGGGAATGGCTTTGCCTCAAGAATGCGGCGCGCACGGGAAAACCCGGCCGCCATTATCGGCGCATACAAACGTTCGCCGCCGATACCTCCGAAGTCGCGCCCCTGCCCCAGCCGGTAAGTCGGAGGTCCTTCTTACGTAGCCTTCTATTTCCGAGGAATGCCTCGTTGATGTTTTGTAGCTAGCTGGCCCACTCTGTGTATTAATTGCAAGTGTAATAAATGGCATATGAGTGTTAACGCTGTGTCGTCCCTTCCCTTTGTCCCTCGAGCACGAACCCCTCCGCGGTTAGCGAGCGGGAACGCTGCATCCGCGGAGTGGGAGTGCGGGCGGGGCGAAAGGCTTTGTTTCGCCCGTATTTCCACAGTGGCGTCCCAACGTGTGGCAAGCTCTTGGGACGAGGGACGGCAGTCAGTTCGGTTCGTGGAATGCCCGCCCGGATTTGGAACAGCGTTAGGCCTGAACCGAATTCGGAGTTGCTAACAAGGCGAAGATGCTTTCTTGACAGCGAGATGAGCGTAATAGCAGCATGGGAGGATTGCCGTGCATGCTACGCTTTTGATGAGCACTTCATCGGTACACCTGTGGAAGGTGAACCTACGAGGTCCGCTCATGGAGAGCGAGACCGAGACGTCCACGGAGAACAGCAAGCCAGAAGCGAGTGAATGCGGAAGCCTGGAGGGTGGCCCGATTTTTCTTGTACATAGTTGTAAATATTCTCTGTTCTGTCTCTTTGGCTCTGGGAGCCGGGTGCCGTAGTCAGCTGTTTTGGATTGCAGTCGTGATTACAGGAAAAGCACCGGGGCGCTGCGACACCGCGGGAAGCGGTAGGCGCCGTTCGCGTTAGGGTCACCTTGGCAGAAACGTATCTCCTCGTGGCGTTGTGTTCTAGCTATTGTCCTTGGCCCTTTGTTGGCACCCGGAAGTGTAAGAGCGAGTAGGCCTAAGGCTCTTCGGGAGCTGCCTGTCGCTTTTGGGAGGACACAGTCGTACCGTGGCACAAGCACGCGCAAACGGGCTTGCTTGTTGTATATTTAACCTCGCTAGAGCCGAGAGGTCTCGCTCAACTACAGAAAGCTGACTTTGTTCGAACGAACTTACTTTTTTGGGCTGCGAAGCGAATTTATAATTTCGCGGAACCAGAGACGCTAACGCAGCTCAAGTGAGCTTAACATCACCATGCCGGAAAGCGAACCGCGAATGTGCTTCGTCCGAAGAGAGCCAGCTACGTTCAAATGAACCGAGCGTTTGGGCGGTGCCGGATAGGATTGTTTGGCACTTGCATTACTCCGCATTTTACCAAATGGTGAGTTTACGCGGTCTCCATTGTTTTTGCTGAAAACTTTTGGAGATCCTAGGAGCGATATGCAGAGTTGAAGAGAAGCTGCCCCGGCCTGCTGTCCATTGTATGGGTCTCTGCCTGCTGCCTTGCGGCCATGAGTCATCGAGCTGCAGAGTCTCCGGCGAGCAGTTTGCAGCGGCTACGAGAGGGGGGCGAGCCCCTCTACCTTCCAACAAAGGCGCGTCGGCGCGAACAACACCCTCCCGACACGCTAATTTTGGGATGCCTGCCGCGGGACAAGGACGGGTGCCCGGTGACCTTGCTGCTCATCGGATGACCCCGGCACCCCGCCTGTACGAGCTGTCCTGCAGTCATCATCGCAACGCTCGTGGCCCCTTCGTCGATGGCATCCATGGACGGGTTCAACCGTAGGCCGACATTTAAGGAGGGAGGGATGTGGAGAACCTGTTTCCCCCCTCCGTTTCGATGCGGCCCATCTTCATCGTCGGCCGTCGGGATGGACAGCCCCCGGCTGGGCGAGAAGGGAAGTCTCCCTCATGGGGGAAAGGGAACGGCGACGGGAGCGCCACCTCGTAGGTTACGCGGAATTCTGCGGAACCGGAGAGAACCCCTTCGGGATCCGGCCAGCGTCGTGAGCGGTTGGAGCCGCACGCTCTCGTCACCTTCCGCGGCAAGCACACGGGGATCCGTTGTGCCCTGCCGCTGGACTTCTGGTTCCAGGCAACGAAGCGAGCGCAGCAAACGCGCGCTCTGGTCGCCTTCCCCGGCAAATGCTAGGGAATGGCTTTGCCTCAAGAATGCGGCGCGCACGGGAAAACCCGGCCGCCATTATCGGCGCATACAAACGTTCGCCGCCGATACCTCCGAAGTCGCGCCCCTGCCCCAGCCGGTAAGTCGGAGGTCCTTCTTACGTAGCCTTCTATTTCCGAGGAATGCCTCGTTGATGTTTTGTAGCTAGCTGGCCCACTCTGTGTATTAATTGCAAGTGTAATAAATGGCATATGAGTGTTAACGCTGTGTCGTCCCTTCCCTATGTCCCTCGAGCACGAACCCCTCCGCGGTTAGCGAGCGGGAACGCTGCATCCGCGGAGTGGGAGTGCGGGCGGGGCGAAAGGCTTTGTTTCGCCCGTATTTCCACAGTGGCAACAACAATATACCGGTTTCCCAAGGAGGACACCGGGAATGGGCCCAGTAAGTCCATGCCGACTTGTTGGAATGGGATTTGCGGTGGATCAATTGGCTTCAGAAGGCCGGCCGGTTTTGTCGGTGGTACCTTCCGTCGTTGACACTCACGGCAGGTTCGAACGTAGCGTTGGACCACCGCAGCAAGCCGTGGCCAGTAGTACTTGTGGCGGAGGCGTCCCAATGTTCTGGAAAAACCGAGGTGGCCAGAAGAAAGGTCGTCGTGGCATGCAGCGAGAACTTCCTTACGAAGCACGGTTGGGACAACGAGGAGATACGCAGTGTCGGTCGGACCGTAGTTTTTCTTGTAGAGGACTCCATCTATTAAGCAAAACGACGAAAGTCCGCGCGAGAAGAGTCTGGGCGGAGACGGAGCGGTTCCTTCGAGGTACTCGATTAGAGGCAGCAGTTCGCAGTCGGCCCTCTGGTGGTGGGCAAGGTCGGATGTGGTGACAGCGCCGAGGAAAGCAGAATCGTCGTCGGACTCATCTGGTGGGCATGTAAGAGGAGCTCGGGAGAGACAGTCTGCATCGCTATGTTGCCGACCTGACTTATACACGATGGTGACGTCGAACTCTTGCAACCGAAGGCTCCACCGTGCAAGTCGCCCCGATGGATCTTTGAGGTTCGCAAGCCAGCACAAGGAGTGATGATCGCTGACGACTCGAAACGGGCGGCCGTACAGGTATGGACGAAATTTTGTGATTGCCCACACAACAGCGAGACACTCCTTTTCTGTTGTGGAATAATTCACTTCGGAACGGGACAAAGTGCGACTTGCGTATGCGATCACGCGTTCCACACCGTCTTGCCACTGCACAATCACCGCACCGAGGCCCACATTGCTGGCATCTGTGTGCAGTTCCGTGTCGGCCTGCTTGTCGAAGTGGGCAAGGATAGGCGTAGATTGGAGGCGGGCCTTAAGCTCTATGAAAGCTTTTTCCTGATCTTGGCCCCAGAAAAAGGGTTCGGAGTCTTTTGTCAGGCGAGTCAGCGGCTCTGCGAGCTTGGAGAAGTTTTGAACGAACCTCCAATAATTGGCGCAAAGCCCCAGGAAACGCCGCAAGCTTTGTTTATCTGTTGGCTGGGGAAATGCAGCAACGGCGGCGGTCTTTTCTGGGTCGGGGCTAACGCCCTGAGCGCTCACAATGTGGCCAAGAAACTTGAGCTCCCGAAATGCGAAGTGGCTCTGCGAGCTTGGAGAAGTTTTGAACGAACCTCCGATAATAGGCGCAAAGCCCCAGGAAACGCCGCAAGCTTTGTTTATCTGTTGGCTGGGGAAATGCAGCAACGGCGGCGGTATTTTCTGGGTCGGGGCTAACGCCCTGAGCGCTCACAATGTGGCCAAGAAACTTGAGCTCCCGAAATGCGAAGTGGCACTTTTCAGGCTTGAGCATGGCGGAGGCGGTCTAATGAGTCATCAATGCGCGGCAGTGGATAGACATCTTTTTTGGTAACGTTATTGAGACGTCTATAATCTACACAGAACTGTAGGCTGCCGTCCTTCTTTGCGACAAGAACAACAGGTGACGCCCAGGGGCTCGTCGATGGTTGTATGACGTCGTCGTGGAGCATTTCGGCAACTTGGCGGCGGATAGCATCGCGCTCCTTCGACGAAACACGATAAGGACGCTGACATAGCGGTCTCTGGTTACTGTCGACGATAATACGGTGCTTAGTTATTGGCGTCTGGCGAACCTTGGATGTTGATGCAAAACAGTCGCGGAAAGAGTCAATAAGGCTTTCCACGCGGCGTCTCTGATTGGTCAGAAGGTCAGGGTGCACGTCGGTCCTAATGGCTGTTGCAGTGTCCTGTTCAGCTATTTCGGGGGGCGCTGTTGATAAGGCACATTGGCCGGCATGCTCGCCAAGTTCTTCAAAATGGGCAATCACCGTGTTTTTCGTCAAGTGTTGGGGTTCACAACTAAAGTTGGTCACTAAGAGCATGGTACGCGCGTGAACAAGGTCGACAAGGGCGCGAGCAACGCAAACTTGCCGAGACAGTAGCAGCGACATATTCGCTTCGGCAATGCCCCGAGTACCGGAGCTGGTATCACACTGGACTGTGACAAACTTGCTTGCTCTCGGCGGTATCGTTGTGTGGTCATCAGAGATGCGTAATGGTGCTCTGTGCGGCTCGGGGTCGGTATCAACGGCTCGCTGTGTCGAAAACGATACCAATTGCTCATGCAGGTTGATGACCGCCCCATACTCTTTAAGGAAGTCCATGCCGAGAATCAGTTCTTTGGAGCACTCTCGTAGCACGGCGAAGGAGCAAGTGAAAGTTGCACCGCGGATCTTTATACGGCTGGTGCAGACGCCAACCGGCGTTACCACATGGCAACCAGCTGTGCGTATCTGCGGCCCATGCCAAGGTGTTAGAACCTTTCTGAGGGTTGCGGCTAGGTTACTACTCATGACAGAAAAGTCGGCTCCGGTATCGACGAGTGCAGATACGTCATAGCCATCGGCGGCAACAAGAATTTCGGCGGCGGAAACAATTGTTTGACAATTTGTCGGCGAGGTTTTTGGTGCCGTCGTCGATGAGGTCGTCGCTGAGGTCGTCGGTGAGGTCGGCGGTGGGATCGTCTTTAAGGTCGGCGGGTGGGGTCGTCGCATAAAATCGTCGGATGGAGGCTGTTCACTGTCTGCGGCAGCGGCGGTCCTACCCCCAGAGGACGCCGTCTTCAGTTTTCCCGGCGGGGAGACGTGCCTCTGAATTGGCCAGGTGATTGCATGACTGGGTGGAGGAACTCGTCTTGGAGACGGCGACCTAGACTGGCGTCGTGGAGGCGTTGAGGGCAGCACATTATCGGCCAGGTACTGCTCAATGTCTCGTGGTCTCTCACCATAGCGCGGTCGAGGTGCGCTCGGTGGAAATCCTCTTAATCCCATCCGCCGGTAGGGGCAGTTGCGGAGGATATGACCGGGCTCCCCGCAGTGGTAGCATAGTGGCCGGTTGTTGGGTGTGCGCCACACGTCAGCTTTTCGAACAGGGCGCGGGTCACGCAGCTCGGCGGAGGGAAAGTACCCCTGCGTTTGTTCGGCAGCAGGGCGGAACGCATGTGGAACTGGCGCAGGTCTCCGCAGAGCTTCACTGTAGCTCATGATGTACGGCTCCGGCTGCGGTGTCCGTAGGGTTTCGTTGTAGCTGCTGGCGAACGGCTCCGGCTGTGGTGCCGGTGGTGGCTGGACTGCTCGCCGAATTTCCTCGCGGACGGCATCGGCTAGAGCTGCAACACTGGCAGGTGGAGCATCTAAGCGGAGGTTGCGCAGTTCTTCGCGAACTACACTCCGCACAAGCTCCCGAAGAGCCTCGTCCACGGCGACTGGCAGGGACGCACAATAGTTGCTGGCCGCAACACTTCCCGGACGACCGTACTGCGCACTGCGTACCTGTAAGGAACGTTCCATGCCTGTGGCTTCTTTAGCGAAGTCAGCGACGGTTCTTGGTGGGTCGCGTATGAGGCCAGCGAAGAGCTGCTCCTTCACACCACGCATGAGGTGGCGCACCTTGGTAGCCTCTGGCATGGCAGGGTCAGCCCGATTGAAAAGACGTGCCATGTCTTCAATAAACATAGCGACGCTTTCGTTCGCCTGCTGTGACCTGGTGCGAAGGGCGAGTTCGGCATTTTCCTTGCGTGCGTTTGTGCTGAAGGTAGCCAGCAACTGACGGCGAAACGCTTCCCAGTTCGTAAAGGATGCCTCATGGTTCTCGAACCATGTCTTCGCAGAGTCTTGGAACGAGAAATAGACGTATCGTAGTTTTCGGTCGTCGTTCCACTGGTTAAAAGTGGCCACACGGTCAAAGCTGGACAACCAGTCCTCGACGTCCTCATACCGATCGCCGTGGAAGGATGGTGGTGAGCGAGGGGTGAGAACTACAACGGGCGGGACAGTGCCGGAAGGCTGGCCTGTCTGACTGCCTGTAGTAGACGTCATGGTACGCACCGGCCTCGTCAGTGGCTGACACTCAGGTTGCAGGCCTCGCAGGCGGCGGCTCGCTTTGTGGACGGGTGTTGTGTCCAAGTGTCGCTGATCAGCGTCAGAGTTGCCCTCGGGGTGAGCGTTCATGGAACGATAGCCAGCACCTCCACCAAAATGTCGCCGACAAACGTAGGGTGGCACGAAAAGGGGCTTTTTTTAATCCGAAGGCCAGAAACCCAGCAGCGCGCGTTCGAACGGGAACGTCCTCTTCTTCGCTCCCACACGAGCCCAGTAATGCGCTCGGCCGCATGGCGGCGCTCGCAGAATGTGAGCAGTATGGCAATATTATTTGAGAGCTGGTAGTAGATTTGCATACATCCAATACATCCAGTAACTTAGTGTCCAAAGTCTTGAATCGCACATAACTAACGTGTTTTGTAGTTCCGAGTTTCTTAAATTAAGGTGTTTTTTTTAAGCAAGTACTTTCTAACTGGTTTCGAAGGCTTGACAGTAGGCTGCTCGTGTTCGACCGAGTAAAGAGATTTCTTTGAGTATAGTATAATATTAGTCACCTTCTGTAGTATGTTTCGGAATCGCCATCATCAGCCGAATCACACACACTGCCACCGCAAGGACCTCTCTAGAGGTCAGCCTGTTTCCTTAACTTATGCACACTTCGAGTTCTATTGTAGATTATATAACATCGTCATTATCAATACCACCACTACCACTTACTAGATGTTTTTTAATCAGACTTTATATCAGAATGCATTTATGGTCAGTGAAAAGTATGAAGTATAAGACTTCTGCTTCCATCAGCGCGGTATCATTCTGCCTACTTAGAACTTACAATCTCATGTCTCCTTGCGCAGCCTCAGAGAAAAAAGAATAAATACACGATGACAAAAATTTAAATTCTGAATTTGTGAACGCAAAAAGTACGCACTCGTTACCAGAAGCGGCGCACGCTAGCTGCCTGCGACCCGGCAGGGGTTGGAAGGAGGATTGGTGCGACGCGCCGCGGAGACGTTTTGACTGAAATGCATCTCGAAATGTTACAGTGCGCTTCGCATGGAAAGCTCTCGTGTCAATGCAACCACTTGTAACGTAACTTAGCGTGACCGACGAAACAGTCGCGCAGCTCTGTGACGTAAAGCAAGAACCCATGACAACCATGCGCTCCGCATTGCGAACCCTGGTCATCCCAGATTGAGGCTGCAAAACGACCGCCAACGAGCCGCCGCAAATGCGGGCCTCAAACGGCCTGTAACGGTCGGCGCTTTCGTTGAATGATAGGCCTCGGTGGGCGGGCTCTGGGGAATCGAGTAAACGGTCGACGGGGAAGGAAGCTGTACTGCAGCAGTAGCAGCAGAAGAACAAAGTGGAGCGCATCGGAGAGCAGTGACGAAAGAAGGTCGGCAGACAAGCGGCTCACGGAGCATGCAGAGCAAGCAAATAACAAACCTCAAAGCATCCTCACAGTGAGTATGTGCGCTGACGCACCACTGGAGGGTACGCGTATAGTCGTTGTAACGCGAGTCGCCGATGTTGGTCAGGAGTAGCAGCAGTGCTTTGGTTCAGCGAGTACAGAAATCGGCTGCGGTGCCTGGTTCTCCGCTCGGCCTCATTGTCTTCTGCGGCGGTTTTCGGAACCGCCGACGTGCGGGAAGGCGCGTTGCGGCCCGGCGGAAGTGCCCGCCGGTGCGCATCGCCACCCACGCGCCGCTACTTCCGGAGCTGCTTCTTCGCGCTGCAAGGTCGACCGAGACCGCTGCCCGCGATTCCGGAGTGCTCGAGTGGAAACCCGGCCGACCCCCACCGCGATGCACCCTGGACGCACCTACTCGGCTGCTCGATGCGTTGCCTATGGACTGCAGGATACTCGTGAGCTTCTCTGATCAGTGCGAGGTGCAGCGGTTTGGCGCCCATCAACGACAAATCGCTATTGACATAGCAGTCCCTGACAGCATGTCGCCATCAGCTGACATGTGCGGCAAAATTGGAGCCTCGAAACGTGCGAGAAATCCATGACTCGACATGCACCGAGGTACCCGTTGGTAGAAAGTGTTGAACATCCTCTCAGTGCATCTCCTTCATTATTCACTAGATACAATACTCAGGCCCTTGTACGATAGCATACTCGCTTGAACAGCGGAAGCAGGGGGACAAAAGGAAGCGATAAGATAAGAGTGCCCAGTGGGATAATCGTGTGTGCGTACGTGCGCACGCGTGACTGGGCTCTTCTTCAGCACTGACAGCAAAGCTTTGGTCTGAGAACGTAAAACAGAAGCAGATACCCTTTGTTTCCTATGAGGGAAGAAATCCACTACAGTTTTTGCTTAAAATGGTTATAAAGAGCGTCAGCGGTTTTTTTTTTTTTGCTAAAGTCTTGATTCTCTGGCAGAGGCAGTTGGGGGGTTTATAATAGTTGCGATTACCAAGTCTTCCAGATAACTACGGGATCACGTTTTGGTGTACAGTTGCTGGCCCAGTATTCTGGGTTTCCTTGAAACTCGTAAACTGAAATTAATTCTCAACGGGGTAGACAGCAATTCGCCTGTCACTGCCTCTATTCCATGACGCCGCGTATACGGCGTACAAACGAAAATGGTACGCGAACATTTTGCGAGAAATATGTGGGAGGCGAGCTCGAAAAGAGGAAAGAAACTCCTACAAGAGATGTCGTAAACAGCAACTCGACGTCTCGGAGCCGACTTGGCTGTTAGTTTAGCGTCCACGAAATGTCAAGAACAGATACCCTATACGAAGAATCCAAGTTGAGTCCGAAACGTCGGTTTGCTCTTTATGAGAGCACTAGTCGGATTTCTTCCTTTTAGTTTTTTCTTCTACTCGTACACAAGACTGCGATAGGCGCATCAGCATATGCATAACGACGGATGCTGGTAGCATCAGTTCCTCGGCTTTGCGTACGAAAGAGGTAGGCCGTTTTTATCATCACCAGGAACATGCGCTGCGCGATTGCAAAATGTGCGCAAGTTATCAACAGTTTACTGTTGTGTGGATTTCTCAGAAATAACACGGCTTGACTGGCCTTGCATTATCTTGGAACAAGCATATCGAGTCTCATAAATAGGCTCGCTCGATCAATGCACTTCATAGCGTAACAACGGCTCAGCCTTTACTTTTTTCACTCTCCCTTCGCCCTCATCTTTTCCGGCGAAGGAAATAACCGTCGTCAAGTAGATTGCCGAGCTACGCACGCAGCGTTCACCCGGAGGCAGTCGCCAGTGAGCGAAATTAGCGAAGCTATAGTTAAGAACTCCTTTTCAGCCACTCACATCCCACCTCTGAAGGCGCCATACCACGCGTACCGCGCATCCTTAACGCCGCTAATTTCGATAAGCGGAGGACTGGTCAGTCTGGCGCCCAATATGCGCGACCGGCTTCGAAAGTTTGCGTCTCCCAGAGCGTAATCCTCGCTCTCATTATTTATGGCGTTCCTTAGAGCGTCGAGGCACGTCTGTACACGTGTAAGCGCACCACAAAGTTTCACGCACCACAGGCAGCGGAGAAAGGCAGAGAGGTCCGTAATGGATCGCGTAATCAAATCTTCTCGCAGATGCGACGAGTAATAAGCTCGAAATCTGAGTACGGTAATTGAGACCGGGGCATACTCGAGGCACTTAGCAAGAGTAATAACTGGTCAAACCTGACTGCTCCCTCCCGTGCTGGGTTGTTGGTAGTGAAATATAACGCGGAACTGACTCGCGTGGCGGCTTTAACGAGCGCCTGTTCATTATGCCCGCGCACAGCGCCGTTCGGCATGCTGCCACCGTTTGTGCATACATCGTAATTAGCTGTCTCTTTTGAATATTCTCTTATCTTTTCAACTTTTTCATACGCTTTCGTTTATGTATTTTGGGCTGCCACGCTACGCTCGTGGGGCGGCGCCGAGCTCGTAACACTCGATATACAGATAACTCGTTGTGGAAGTCGACAGGAGCTGCCTATCGCTGAAGTGGTGCCTCTGGGCTGCTCGTCGAACCTGTTCCCTGCCGTAAATGACGAGGCCTGGCCAGAGGGTGGCACCAAAGTCCGAGTACCTCGGGACGAGCACTCGTACACATACGTATGCAGTTCATACTATTAATACGAGGTTGCTGCAGGTAAGATGCATTAAACGGAACGTTTCTCACAAGCGAGGTGTATTACTTTGTGACGTTTATGGGAACAGGGGTCGTATTTTTTGAAGACTCTTTTTATCTTTCCATTCTTCCGCCCATGCGGCATTGGTCCACCTTGGCTTCTTTGCCTGAACAAGTGCCTGACATGGCTGGTTTAGCTGCCAGCTATATATGACCCACGGTGCAGCTATGCAAGTCTCACCTGCGAATGGTACAAAGGCGAAATGATGAATACAATATACGGCCTCAGTTTTGGGCTAGAAGCTGGAAGACAGTGATGATGAATAGATTTTAGTAGCACAAGGACAAATGGGCCGAAGAGCGCCGTGGCATGCGCGTTGTCGTGGGGCATGGGCTCATCCGAACCCGGGCTCCATTGAGTAGCGTTTCCGAGCCTTTGGGTTGATGTAAGATGGAAGCTTTCACTTTGAGAAAAAAAAAACAAGCGGGTTTAATGGCACTTTGGCGAACCTTATTTACATATTCAAGAAAGAGCAAACAGTCAAAAAATTACAGTTCATAGCGTCGAGTGACTGAGTGAGCCTTGTCGCCAGGGCCCAGATCGTCCGTTCTCACTCAGCACACTCCTTAAATCCCCTAAGGTTCCACCCCATAATCAGACGGCGGTAAATCCAACACGAGGCACATTTCCCCAAGATGGGAAAAGTTGCACAGCACTGTGGCAAGTGGAGTCACTCATTGCAGAGTCGACCCATGAGGACATGCGGAGAGAAATCGCAAGTGCGCCGCTATTTCGCACAGTAGTTCAAGAGTATTGCAAGCGGCAACGTCTTCATCGAAAACACCTGTGGTCCTTGCGGCGCTGCGGCTTCAACTGCGGCGAGCTCTCTCAGGTCGGGCCGGCTCCTGTCGGACACGGCTAATTACTTAACGTGCCCTCCTTTTATTCCCCCGTCGTCTGTTGCTGCTCCAGGTGTCCTGCGGGAACCAGTCAAAGGGGAACGTCATTCCCACCGAGCCAGGCGTGAGAAAATTCCGCAGGCACCTTCCCAGCGAGGCTTCCTTTTTTGTGCGGTCATCGGCCACCTGATGCCGTCGAAATTGCTGCTGCTGTCGCCGCAACCGTGGTCATCCTGGTCAATAGAATTTGCGCCTTAAACCACTTTGGCTAGAGTGCATCCAGTTCATAACAGCGTGTAGGTCTGCTCGAGATGGGGTCCGCGAAATTTTTTTGAAAGTATTCTACTCAAAGGAAGCCCTTCCACTTCAGTTTACTGCGCTACCTTTGAGTGTGGGAGTACAAAGATAGCTTGATTATGATTGCCTACATGAGATCGTTGCAGTGATTATTTAAGCTGTTAACAAAGATTGATTGGCAGGTGATGGCTGGTTATCCAGAGGTAAACCACGACCAGCTTGAGGGAGGGGGGGGGGCAGGAAAGCTCGTATTCTTTAGGCGGTGGGTACGCAGTGGAAGTGGAGATAGAATGCTGCACCTCCCGCATACGAGGCGAATGCTCGAACCACGGGGCCAACCTCTCAGGAAACTGGAAGACAGTTTCAGGGAGCTTTACTTTCTACAGCACCGCAGTTTCAGCAAGCAAAAAAAGAATCGCTATACTAGGTAGGAGACTAGCATTTTTCTGCTCAGCCTGTTTCTCCCTTTGGATGTACCCGTTTACTAAAGAATTTATTTACTAATTTGCTAGGTTATTTATCACTATATTGACGACGGCTTACTTTCATTCCATTGTGAAAAGAAGAGCAACAAAAGTTCGGTTTAGGCTAGTTGGTCCATGATATTGTTACCTAACGTGATAGGTGCGCGAAAACGCAAGAAAGATCTGGATGTACTATCGGGATCAAAATATTACGTGGCGCATATTCTCGGAAAAAAAATTAATTCCAGCTCAACTTCGCAGCCCAGTCGAGTGGCATTAGTACCAATGAATAGAGCATGCATGTACTCACATTGACACATTTCAGGCCACCGGATTACTTCACTTCGCCGAAAGAGATTTTTTTTCCCCGCACGCTCGCGTCCCGTAAACTTTTGGTTGCGATACTACGTGCTGCCGCCTATATACGTTACAAAAAAAAAGCGTTAAACTACAAACGTCGAGGCCAAGTACCCAGTGCTCATCAGTGTGACACAGGCATCTGGACTAAACCTGAAACGCGATCAGCTTTCACGAAGAAATTAGTCTTTCGGCACATGCATGAACTCTCAAATGACGACATGCCACGCATTATCGCGCTCATCACTAGCGCAGAAAAGCAACAAGATCCCGAAAAAAAAGCGATCGAAATTAGCTGCTTTTGATCAGTTGATGTATTAAGGAAACCATTCATCTGTTAAGCTGTCGATCGGCTTGGTAATAGGTTAATCGTTAAACTTTACCATCTTATTCGAACGCGACTGTACGGTGCCAAATGTTTTAGACAGGAGCCTACAATAATGCGCATAGCGCTTGTAAAAGCGGACAGGAGCTCAGGAACGTCCGTCTGCGATGCCTCATGAAAGCCATCGTGGTAATGAATGATACGCGCAACTAACCGGGCAGCGCAAATGAACCATGAGGCTGAGACTGTTTCTGTGAGGATCCTCGCGCTGACGCATTCTTCGTAACAATTTATAAATAAGCGCGCCAGAGTAAAAAGCGTTTTCACGCTGCGTTGCACTCGCTGTGTCTAATTAGCCGTCCAAATACATAAGCTCTATTTACTGTATTTAGACTGTATAACAGTGTTTTCACACGAGTTTAAAAGTGTGTGAAAATGCTGTTCAATACTTGCAAATATAGCTGAGTAACTATTAATTGAGACACTTAATCACTGAACGAGAAGAAAAGGAAGTAGCAAAAGGGAGCGCGGACTTCGTTGTCAGCAAGTTGCACAGCCCAAAACATTTTGTGCTCAGCCTCTCTCTTATGGAATAGCAAAATTGCACGGCTCCCCTAACATTCTTTCCCAGTAACTAAACTCTACCTGTCACTCTATCAACGTCCTTTTGTTGTGGGAAAGCACTTATGTAATTTTTTTAACTGCCGAAATGGTTCTTACTGCGAGCTGGTTTTTAGGCCTGCTTCTAAAGCTCGCGGCAGACCATGCACGATGAATGTGTTTGTAATCAAAGAACGCAGGAACCACTGCGGCATTTCGTCTCGGTTTACTTTGAGATCGCAATAAATGGCATCGCCTTGACTTGTCTCAGCGCATCCCCATCGAAACCGTGCGATGATCGACATGTTTACAAAACGCCCCTTTGAAAAGGTGATGATGATGATGAATTTTGATGTAGCAAGGTTTCTCTTTTTCTCAAGGTGGGGTCGAAGACCCATTTCCCAAGCATTTCACCCTAAAGAAGCCGAGCACCAGGCAGAGGAAAGCTTGCACCCATTGTATCACCGCCGACCTCTCCTATTTCCCTATCATTAAAATTTCTTTCTCTCTCTCTCATTGTATCCCAGGTGGGTGCCCGGCGGCACTGGGGATCGAACCCCTCACCTCCCGCATTCGAGGCGGATGCTCATACCACTAGGCCCCCGCTGCGGTTCATTGAAAAGATGATGAAACTCAACACAGTAGACTAGAGACGACGCCATGAGCGCTATGCTCGAGATTTTCGTCAGACGTGTCAGACGTGTCACAGCGCCGCAGTTTGATAAATCTGCAAGATTTCAGCAAAAAATTTTCTGTCATAATACATCGCATGTCCAAAATTAGGCCTCCATATTTTAAAATAAATTATTAGCTGAGCAGTACACAAAAGCCACGCGTTTTTGCTGCAAGATATCCGACCAGGCGGAAACAATGCGAAGAGATAATTGCCACCTTCAAGCTCACAGTTTAATAAAATCAGCTTGTAAACTTTTCATCCACTGCAGTTAGCGTTCATGCTTATAATGGCAAATAATAGGTAGCCGTATTTCTCATCATCGCTGATGACATCATCAGGTTGAATTCTCTTGACGCGCTCGTGTTCCGGATACCCTTCCCTACTTTTCAATGCAGACCGGGCAGTTAGGTAAGGACGACCGTTAAAATCTAGGCACCGGTGCACGTTGGGCAGTATCAATATTCATATCCTCCGCGCCATTTTCCCCTCTATTCGCAGACAATCTGGACCAACTCTTGAAATTAGAATTAGAAGGCGCAGTACATCATGAAACGCATGAAGAGTTTCTATCTGGAAAGTTGGTTAAATCCTTCACTGACCATATTAATGTCAGCTGCACTAATCTCGAGACACAGGCAACTACTGCTGAATCAAAAGTCCCTGATCATTAATTCGTGTGCTGTCGTCTGGTAGAAAATTCAAACTTTTCGAGGGGCAACAACGTGAAAAAGAAAATTTTTGTTGATACAGGGCTCTTTGATAAATCAATTACACAACATCACTCACTGCTATTCATGCACAGTGTCTCCGGCTAATTTATACGCCCGATTTTTTCAAATACTCTATGATTACAGGAATAACTGTGCCTGTTTTTTAAAAGTCAAGCGACCTTTGCAAAAGTGCTAATGTCTATTGCTGAAAATGCTAGCAGCATTAAAGTAAAAGACCCAATTAAGCTCTAACAAAACGGGTTCCTAACCGCCTTGAGCTGCGGCTGAAATTTAAGATATGTGGAAAAAAAATTAATGCCACGATCCAGCTGACAAAGCAAACTAATTTGCGAGGAAGGTGAATTCAAAGAAGGTAACTCAGACATGAAAAAGATGTGGTCTCCTGTAAATTATTTGAGTGTCATAAACTAACGTGGCAGTGACCAGCTGTCAGTGGCTTCACATTTCTCTGTGGATGAGGCAACTGCTTACAATGAATTTAATCAATATTTTTTCGGATTGTCAGGTACTGCTAAAGCGCTCCTTGGTTTCTGCACCACGTGAAATAGCGTGAGCGAATCTGCACATGTTCGTCTTTATTCAGAATATTAAATTCGCAAGTAAGTTCTCTTTACCTTAAAATCTAATAAACCACATGGCGCTGAGGGCATTTCTATGGACGAGCTACGCAGATATTTTGAAGCAGCTGATAATGTGCTATTTTCACTGCTAAAAAATAACGTGGCTAGTGATGCAATGCCCACAGAAGTGAAAACGACCGTGTTAATTCCACTCTTCAAGGGAGGCGAATGGGATAAGTACGATAATTGCAGTTCAGTTTAAATATTGCTGTGTGTCTCTCAAATATTAGAAAAGCATTTTCTACAATTGTGCATTTTCTAGATATCTGCATGCTAATAATATTTTTTTTTGCAATTCGAAATATGATTTTGCACCTGTTAAAAGCACTCAGGCTGTCCTTCAAAATCTTTCTGAGTTTATAAATTCTGCCTTTGCCGCCAATCATGGTGTATGCGCTTTTTCATCTCGATTGTATGCCATAGTCTTCTACTACTAACTAAACTTTCACAGACTGGATGTCGTAGGGCTTTTCTAAACCTTCTTGAGAACTTTTATAAGGATAGACAGCATTTTGATTTATTGGACAGTACCATAGTGATATAACACGGGTAAAAGCTGGAGTGCCTCAGGGGTCAATCTTCAGTTAATTACCTTTTAACTGATATGTCAACGATCTCACTGATCCAATTCCTGCCTCTGTATTTTAATACCCTCATGGGCCAGTGATCTCTAATGGGGATTCCTGGTTGTTCAGAAGCAATCTCTCTTTTGCAAAATTCAACAACTAGCGCTATGAATTGGTTCGATAAAAACGTAACTAACGCGAACATCTCCAAAACACATCTCAATTATTTTCATAGTTATTTGAAGAAGGTTCGTTTAACTTTTCGTTACTGGCGCGCCCCTCAACATGTTTAACATATGCTTAATCACCCGTTCCACGTGTTTCTTTGGTTAAACACCTGGCTATATTTCATGACAGTGACTTTGCCCGAAATTCAGACCCGGCCTATGTTTGCTCAAAGCTACACGCAGTTCCAGATACATCATAGAGCAAATGCAATTGTTTGTTCATAAAATGATTGTACAGGCACTGGGTTATAGGGTGAGCACTTTATTACCGAAATATTTTAAACCGTCACTCAACAATTCAATGTCAATAAAAGAATGCAGTCGATTCTTCGATCTCTTCTGGAAATAATTGGTTATTACTTAGGCTTAGTCTGCGGCACTGACCTTTCAAAGTATTAAGTTCCATTATTTAATGCTCTTTTCGTAGCAACGGCTGTCCCGAGGCATATTGGGTAAAATAAACAAAAAGTCGAATTTGTTCCTGAGTATACTGTCTCCTACCTAAGGATCTTTATCGATTGCCTCTCTGATATATCAAATATGCTCGGCGAACTCGAGATTACTTCATAGCCTCCCCTCTTAATCAACTACCAACAAGAGCCTTTCGCGCTGAAACAAAATTAGCTAAAAAATATTCTCCGTACAATCATTCATGTTTATTCAAATAAACGACCAGGTTTTATGGTGGCCACAAAAGCAAAAATATACTTACTTACTTAGTAAATAACAATTGAGTTAGCCTCATTAAACCCTCGTTCACTCTTAGAAAGAAAGAATATTTGAAATTCACAATGACAGGCTATTGCACGTCCAATACTCAACCCGCCTCAACTGGCAGTACGTGCCTATGCGGATGTGTCATGACAATTTTTTCTGGTTTTTGCTGTTTGTATGCTTGCGACTTCAGGCTATAGCACATATTTCTCTTGCTTGTGTTAATAGGAAAAAGCTGCGTTGGTTGCGCAGCGTTTGTACCATGTACCCCCCCCCTCCCACCCCTCCCCTGTTTACTGTGCATGTGCTTCAGCCCCAACATAGCAGGAACGTGCCAGAACCAATTCGCTATTTGTTTCCACCACTGGGCAGCGCAAAAGCGATGGCGGTGCCTGTTGGTCGTCGCTTCGCATTCCTGTGCAGCTCAGGCTCGCGAACAATCTCGCGCCAGCCACGCACGTAGCGAGGCGACGCAATCCAGAGAAAGAAGAACGATCGGCGACAGGAAGCTATTTTCATTCCTGCTACGATCACCACTTTGATGGCGCCTAATAGCGTCCACTTGAGAGAGCACGATGCCCGAATTCCTTCCTTCCGTGCCTCAGGATATTCGGCTTCTCCTTATAAATTAGGCACGGTGGAATATCAGTTCTGAGTTTTTTTTCTTCTGTAGGATGCGAGAGTGCGGGTAAGGTTGTCGCCACGCGATTACGTAAGTCTGATACGGAGAGTACACTATGGCTTTTCCTTTTTTGCTGTCTCTCTCCATACTAAGGTCGTACCAACGATGAGTGTTTACGTACGCCCCCCTTCAAAAGTGTACGGCCCAAGGGGTTTGCTTGTGAGGCCTGCTCTATGACTCGTTACGCATCCTCAGTGACCGTAACCTCTCGAAAGAGGAATGGCTTCGCGTTCTCAATCCTTCCAAGCTTTGGGCTGCTAGATGTGCTAGGGAGTCCAGCCAAACAGTTTTGAAGCAATCCCCTTGGGCTGTATACTTTTGACGGGGGTTGTACGTCAACGCTCTTGTCACTGCAATATTCGTACTATGTGCGGTTATTAGAACAGAGTCACAACAGCGGATGTCACAATCTGACAAAACAGATTCTCGTTCCTTGTAGAGCGCCCCCACGCCAACGTGGTATACATTAAACACGTAGCTTTGCATATATACAATGCAGCTAATAAACGGCAGAAGGCATACAGAAGAGGTGTACCGCTGGAAGCCACCAGCAAAGAGGAGGCAGTCGTTGCAGCAGATGCATCGGGGAAGCACGCCCGGTGATAGGCCATGACACCGCACACTAACTTCTCTCTCTCCCTTAGATTGCGCTGTTATAAATGGCCAGAGCGCGAGCCCAGATATGCGCGGCCAACGCTGAAGGCGTCAGGCGTGCCTTATCGCCCCCCGCTGTCTTCAGCCATAACTGGTCCCGGCAAGGCAGCGAGCTTCCGTGCAAGATCGTGCCGGCCGGGAATTGCGGACTGGATCCCACGGCGTGTGTACGCTCGCTTATACACACAGCGCTCGACTCCAGCGACTCTGCATGGAAGGCGTCGTTAAGAGACTGAAGCACGTCCCTGCCATTGCTGTTTTTCCAGGGTCACCAATTATGTATGTAGCGGTAGCCGAGTGTAGCGGTCGCTACGTTAATTGCGTAGAAACGAGGTGTAGATAGGATGGCCGACGTGCTCGCTGGCTGCTCTGAGAAACGAAATACGCCCACGGCGTGAACATGGGAATGACCGGAGCAGAACCTCCTTACTACACGCTCGTCGGCAATGCAGTGCACTGCGCGACCTTAAAAGCTGCGCCACTTGCCGTTTACTAGGGCCAAATAAGGCCTTTGATACAACCACTCGCACTCGTGTCGCGTACTTCGTGGAAACGGGAACCTAATTAGGCACTCGGAGACAAAGCTGTAATGCACGCATCATCTTAGTCGCTTGCATCTGTGAACCGACGGGCTGTAATCTATGCGAGACAGTTATTCTCGCCGCTGTACTTGCGGCCATATTGTGGTGGGCAATGCGTCCCTTAACGTTGCCCAGACATGAAAAGTGCTGAAATTCGGGACTAGTTATCTTTTATCCGCAAAGATGGCGCTCTAGTACATCCCGAGGGTGCTCCCCTGCTAGGCATCATACGCGACGGAAACTAATGAGGTCGAAACGAAAAATGGTACGAAAGTTGCACATTTTAGCAAAAACTTGATTGACATAGCATTGGCAGCAAAGCCTTTTTCTATGCAGTTTAAAAAGGAAGAACATGATTTATAAACACTTACAGGAAGTATGGTACAAGGCTGCAAATTTGTAACAGTTGGTGCACTCAACTTCGAAGGGAACAGCATTGTGAACAATGGAATCGGAGGGTAGTCTGCCCTCACAGATTCAAAGTTGATGCTGGCGAGAACCGAGCGTAGCGCACAGATGTGAGCGGCTTTGGCCCAGCCATATTCCGCTACTAAGTTCGTGCGGCATACGGACAGTCCTGCTGTGCAATACAGCTCCGGCATTTCTAATCTTTCTTCCGTAGAACGGTACAGAAATGATCCCGCAGCTACTTACGCAACTTTTAGTGCGGGAGCAGGAACATGGTTTTCGCTCTCTCTCTCTACGAAGTCGTGCTCAGAATCCCCGTCACCGAATTTGCTCTTTTTCTCTCCAGTTGTCTTTTTCTTTCTCAGTGCACACCGTATGGTTCTCGACAGACAGACCGCTTAAGCCGAGGCACGCGCTAGTGGAGTGCTCCTGAGGCCGGTACCGCACACACGCACTCAACGCTTCCTGGATGTTGCGCAAACACGGAACAGCAGTAGGGGGGGGGGGGGGGTGCTCGAAGATCTAAATCAAGAGACGAAGAAAGCACGACGATTAATGCGCGTGACGGCGCACGGCCACGCACGTGCGTTCTTTGGTACGCTTGGGGGAGCGCATCTTTGGACATGTGCGCTCTTTGGCGTCGCTTGTTACATTACCTGCGCCTATTATGCGTATCATCCAAGTAGGCTTCTAGCAGTGCACTGTTCCTGTAATGAATTATTAACCTGTCTGTAGTATAGGGAATAACAGCGAACACTTTCGTCGCGACTTTGGCCATCTTTCCAATGCGCAACCAACAGCTTGTGTTACTGGCGCGGTTGCTTAGTCGCTGTGCAATGCAGGTTGCGGTAGCTTCCTTGCGATGGAAATGAAATGCAAAAAAAAAAATACGGAAGCCACGTAAGACTACTTAGTCCTTTCAATGCGAAGAGTTTTTAATTGTATAGTTGCTTTTTATTTAAAATTTTTTCTCTTCCTTTCTAATGACACACCTACTCATTAGCACAGGCTTAAGGCGAGCCGTATACTAGGTTCACATTTGTTCGCCCAGAAGCGACGCGGTTTTCGGGTCTATGGGCTGCGTGCTCGCCTCGCAATCTCAATGCCCTGGGTTTGATTTTTCGCACATTCGGAAGAAAACCTATTTCTCTCTGACACCACGGTGACGTCATCTGGGATATTTGGGACCACCACTGCTGGTCAACGCCGACGCCGGGTTTTGTTTCTAGTGAGCCATGTAATGCTTTTGCATTAAAAACGTCGTGTTGCGATTTCTTGGAGAAAATTAAAGAGCTGCAGGTGGTCATAATCATCCGAAGCACTCCTCTACTCTGTACAACTTCGGAATATGAAGCTTGACATGACATGTACCATACCATACCATACCATGCCATACCATACCATACCATACCATACCATACCATACCATACCATACCATACCATACCATACCATACCATACCATACCATACAATATAGTACCTCTCCGTACCGTGCCGTGCTATGCCATACCATACCATACCGTACCATACCATACCATACCATACCACACCAGACAATTATTCGTGCATCTAGAAATGTGGCGTGCTAAAGTTTCATTGCCCACGAGGCACTATTGAAGAGGTACCGAGCTGCTGCTCGCATTACCAGAGTTCTACCATGAGGTTAAAAGAAAACGTCTTTAGGGGAAATGGGACTGCGTATGCCGACATATAGATAGCAGAGGATGCAAGCATCTTTCACCGGAGTTCCTGTTCACGCTACCAGAATATGCTAAGCTTCTGACACCGTAGTGCAGCAGGACAGGAGCTTAACACTTGCGCTATGGGCGCATGAACTGACGTCTTTCGCAGAGATGCACTCGGTTAGGCAGACCCCCAAATGTAGTGTACGGGCATTCAGGAGCTCACACCTTCCTACCAGCCCCAGCAGGAAGCTGGATACAGACCGAGGCCGCGTTCAGCTTCCCGTGTCTTAGCGGAGCCTCTAGATATGCGTAACCGCGCAGCCTGTGTACACCAAGGGGGGCACGTGAGGATAGAACTGGGTTGCGCAATGCAGAATGGATGCGCAAGTTGGGAGCTGCCCGTGCGCTAGTGTGTATGTGCGTCCGTGGGATGGCCTGCAACCGAGCAGGCCGTGCCGACACGTGGGCGGAAGCGCATGCCTGCCGGGCGCCCAGTCGCGTCCGCTGACCGAATCTTCGCCAGCCTCGCTGGACGTGTGCGCCGCACGCCATCCCACGTTTCGGGCCGTGCGTGCGCGTGCTCGGAAACTTAACTTCGTCTCTGAGTGTTCGCAGGGATCGGCCAAGGCAACGGGTCGAGTCAGGTGCTGGGTTCGATCCCCAGTGCCGCCGGGTACCCACCGGTTTTTAATGGGTACAAGATTTCCCCTGGCCTGGTGCTCGGCTCTTCTGGGTGAGATGCTTGGGGAAAGGGTCTTGACCACAGTTGCTCTGATGGATCAGCGATAAGTTCCGCCGTCAACAACGTTAAATCTGCCTCGTGCGGTAGAAGCCCATTTGTGGCCCTTTTTTTTCCGATCAGCGCTCGCGCCACCTGCTGGCATGACGATGCCTGTCAAATGATTCCTAGCCATGATATGAGAAAAAAAGCTCGTGCATGTCTAACGCAGCCTAATCGCAGCAAAACAATGCTAAGTACGAGTAGTGCAGTGCAAAAACAGGGACAGAAGCAGAAGACACATAGATTGCATTCCTCCTACCAGCGCCATTCCTGTTGTTTGTCTTGTCCTTCTTGCCCTGTTTGTTTGAGCTGCACTACTCTTACTTAAGATGAGCCACTGAATAGCCCACACCAAGATTTTGATAGAAAACAATGCCTCCGGAAGCTACGCATGGTAGAAGCGTGTGCCTTGCACTTTGCTGCTAATTTTTATGCACCGACTAAGGATAGCGCTGTGGAAGGTTCGGGAGTGCCCGTACATATATAGCTTACTCAGCGCTATCCTGAGCCAGCTTGGCAAAGTTCTGTCACCTTAAAGGTGGTGTATTTTGAGCGTAAGAATGGGAGCCCAGCTTTTCAGCAGCTCACCGCTGTCTGTCTTCTCCTAATGCATGGATCAAAGTTCTCGATCAGCGTATCGCTCAGAAGCGTAGTAATAGGTACCAACGGGGCAGGGATGCGCTAACTCCTCTGGGAACCTAGCCACACCCCTTGCTCGCTTATGTTACACTGACTGCAAACCGGGAAGGAGTTCAAGAGCCTTTCTTTCTCTGGATATCCGTGTGGCCCCATATTCATGCGGAATACCAACCTCTATATGTAGCCTTCAGAGATTACGAGAAAGCATTCGACTCAGCCGAAAACGCAGCAGTCATAATGGCATTACGGAACATGGGTGTAGAAGAGGCATGTGTAAAAATACTGGATATCTACAGCGACTGCAAAGCCACCATAGTATTCGATAGAGAAAGTAATAGAATCCCAATCAGGGAGGTTGTTAGGCAGGGAGACACGATCTCTCCAGTACTGTTTAACGCGTGCCTACTGGAGGTATTCAGATGACTGGTTTGGGTTGAGTTGGGGAGAACAGGTAGAGCCCAATAACTTATTAATCTCTAATTTGCTGATGACACTGCGTTGCGGAGTAACTCTGTCCACAAACTGCAAAAGCATAATCGAGGACCTAGACAGGTAGGGCATAACGGTGGGTCCAAAAATTATTACGCAGAAAATTAAAGTACTATTCAACAGTCTCGGAAGAGAACAGCAGTTTACAATAGCCAGGAAAGCGTTGCGTATGATAAGAAAGTACATCTACCTAGGCCTGGTAGTGACCACGAGAGTGAAATAACAGGAATGAATGGGATGGGGTGTGTTGGCGGGTTCTCTCAGATCGTGAATGGAAGCTTACTGGTATCCCTCGAGAGGAAGGTATAAAACAGCTATATATCTTACTGTACTCATCTACGGAGTGGAAACTTGGAGGCTAACGAAAAGGGTTGAAATGAAATTGAGAAGAACGCTGCGAACAATAGAAAGGACAATGACAGATGTGATGTTAGAAGACAGGAAGGGAGCGGAGGGGATCAGGAAATTAACGCGAGTAAATTCCATCATAGCCGAACTCAGAAAGAATTATTAGTCCGTGGCAGGGCATGTAATTCGAAGGCAAGATAAGCGATGGTTGTGAAGGATAACGGACTCGATTTCAAGAAATGGCAAGCGCTGCGGTGGCTCAGTGGTTAGGGCGCTCGACTACTGATCCGGAGTACCCGAGTTCGAACCCAACCGCGGCGGCTGCGTTTTTATGGAGGAAAAACGCTAAGGCGCCCGTGTGCTGTGCAATGCCAGTGCACGTTAAAGATCCCCAAGTGGTCGAAATTATTCCGGAGCCCTCCACTACGGCACCTCTTTCACTCCCACCTCTATCCCTTCTCTTACGGCGCGGTTCAGGTGTCCGCCGATATATGAGACAGATACTGCGCCATTTCCTTTCCACAAAAACCAATTATTATTATTATTAATATTATTATTAAGGGAGCGGCAGTACGTTAGGTGCATGGGTGAATGAGATTCGGGAGTTTTCGCGGATAAGGTGGCCGTAGCTGGCACAAGGCACGGCTGACAAGGAAATATATGGGAGAGGGCTTTGTCATGCGGTGGTCGTAGTTAGATTGACGATGATTAATGCACTCCTATGCAATAATAAGAAATTCAGTGCAAAAAAAAACGGCTTGAAGAACGATGACGAGACACACACAGGTCCTCGTATGAAGTTTAATAGTGAGATCGGCACTTTCCATGTTTCGTTTTCATCGCTTGTCCTGTCTTTTAGACTGTATTTCTTCTCCAGTGGAGCCATACCGACTATATCCCAGACTGCTGTCAGGGATACAGGTCGACCTACGTATAAGACGCTGATATTTTGCCTTCGTACTTCTGAAGAGTGATGTGTTGTTGAGGGGCGTCTAAGAAGGCTGACCAAGTTGGTGTGCGCTGATGGGGATCTAGTACAACGGTAAACTGATAACAGGGACAAGGTAAGAATTTCTGCTGTCTTTTTAAAATTTTCACTGAACGCATTTACATTGAGGCATGTCTCCATAAAAGCATGGACACTGTGGCCACAAATGTTTGAACTGAAGATTCTTTGCCTTATGCCGAGAAAGCCGCAGTCCTTCGGGCACGATGCTGTAGGGAAAGCTGCTCTGCGGTATCCGGCGCGTTTGTTTTCATCGCTGTTTCTTGAAAGAGAATGTGGTCAGCAACAATATATGGAAGCAATATAAGGTTTCTGCCCGTACGCCACTTCATGAAAAAAACTTTGTGGTTCTAGTTTATGAGCCGGAGAGTAATTAAAGAGGAACCAATTTTCTCACTCGTATGCGGAGTGGATGAGTATCACCCATTGCAGAGCATGATTCTGTTTCGAGGCTTTAAGAGTTCTTTTGCAGTACGCGAAGTAGAAGACCAACCTGCTGATTTGTTCAACGGTGATGCTCTCATGCGAAATTGCTTATAGTAACTGCCGTGCACGAGGTGCGGCAGCATCGCAGGTATTTTCTGCATTGACTCTACATCTGAAAGAGGGAACAGTAATCGTCGTAGGAAATGTCATCATGCTTAGTACAAATGCTATCAGCTCCAATTGCATTGTATACTGAGGTTCAACAGCGCTAATTGTTAAACTCAGCGAACTAAATATTCTACAGTTCGCTGAATAGCATGGCGTAGTATTTGAAGTTATTGCAGTCTGTGCCGCTCATCTTATTTCTATGCTGCCTCCGCGGCTATACCTTGCCCGCGGTGTTGTGTGCTTTACCCGTGTGGTCACCGAGCCATGGTTGAGCCACGTCCACATTTCGTTGTTAGTGATTCATACGAGACACTGCGACGCACCAGAACACTCACTTCACTCGACCTGGACGACTTCTCAACGAAGTGTGTTTATATGTAACGTAGCTGGAACTAAAAGGGGAATGCAGAGCTTCGGATTGTGCCTTAGGCTGAGATTCGAGCCCTTAAGGTGTTGGACCAATTTTGGGGTCAACGAGCAAAGCAGCTGGTGAAAAAACAAGAACGCACCTCCACGTGCACCATCAGCCGGAACGAGAAAAGCGGGCAACTTCAGCGGGCACGCAACCCGGGAACCGTACCACCACGGCCGAGTAATGCATGACTGACGTTAAGCGGAAGATGGTCCACGCAACGCATTCAAGATTGCCGGGAACGACGCTTCCCGGCCGAACGCACGCTCTCTGCGTTTCTTGCTGCTCTTCCGGTTCCACGCAGCCAGGCAGGGTCTGTTGGTTGTAAATGAGCAGTGATACGCTCATGAATAATAAGCGCTCTCATATCTGCATAAACTGGGTCTGCGGAGGTGCGTGTCTGTATAACGTCCACGCTTAGAAAGGACGTCGAAGACTGTTTCACACATTGTTTATTCACTCCCAGAAGCTCAAGTTAGCGATCTCCAGGTCACGTGCGCTGCTTATTCGAGAAAAATGGCTTAAATGAGGTCGTCTGCGTACTACGGGCTCTCAGCGCCGGAGGTCACTTCATTCGAGCCGTAAATGAAAAAAATCCGTAGTTGCTAGTTTCGGGCAGTATTTACTCTATAAGAATGCGTCGTTTTGGCTACAGTTCGTCATATTAACAGCGGTCAGATCATGGGCCACAGAGTTAATTGGTGAGATATGGAAGAGGCCTTTGTCCTGCGGTGGGCGTGGCATGGCTGATGATAATGATTTGCCAGTGATCGAAATCAACGCATCGAGAGTAGTTAGAAGAAAATGATAGGATCTGTTATTGCGTCACATGTAGTTAGCGTGACCGTCAGTTTCTTTGCGAATAGTCTATGCTCTTGCGGTTTATATATATAAAAAGATAGCGGCGCTGTAGCAGGGCTGAACGGTGCGGTGGTAAATAGTCGAGCGCATTCTATAGCTGGCTCGAGAGTGTACTGTTAAGTGAATTCCAGACGAAGTTTTTAGTGTGCCTGTAAGTACCTTCAGTACGTGCTCTTCTGGACCTATCTAGCTTCGTATTTGCCTCTGCCTTCCTGTGCCTGTGGATGGGAGGTGACCGACCCACTGGTAGAAGAGATGGCGTATAAAAGTGTTTTTTGTAGGTGAAACGCTAGAGACGTACCATGACCAGCCTCAAAACTAAGGCCAGAGTATAAAGGAAGGTGCAGTAAAAAATAGTCTAGAAGTTGAAAATGTTTCACACGCAGGTAAAAGAGTAGCCGGAATGAGAGCTGTGGTTCTTTGTATGTAGGAGGCGAAATAGAACTTGCACTGCAATGTAAGACATTTTTTTATGTGCTTTATTTTCGTTCTAGTTGTCTCATCTAAATCGTGGGGATCTCATGTTTAGGCTGATTTTCCGGACCACATGTCTACATATACAGCCTTTGTGAAAAGTACAGACCCCGAGGCGGCTGCTCCAATGTTACGCTCTGCGGCTTGTTATACATCGGCACCGTACAAAATCTCTTGAAGCTGCGAGTAACTTCTATCGTCAACCTTCCAAAAGTTCGAACTTCCAGGGAAGCATCAGAGCCCTACTGCACAGCTTCAAGCAAATCCCTTGGGCTCCTTACTATTAAGAAATACTTCACGTGAGTACGATACACATAGAGTGTTTGCGACGTGCGTACAGCGATAAGAGGCAGTCGGAGGGCCATACAGGAGACAAGCTTGCTGTTACGTGCTTATTTTGGGGAAAAGAAATGAAGAATATCTGGATAAGAATTATATTCCAGCAATTATTAGCGGTTGGTGTAGTTCTGTTTCCAATGTTCGGCAAGGTGCTCAGTGAAACCCGGTGTCTTTCGCAGCGCCATTTCGCGCGAATACTACGCCCCTTAGCCGCTTCTTTCTACGGAATGGTTGCTGAACAGTTTACGACTTCACTATTCAATTCACTGGTGTCGGCTTTACCTACTTTTCCCAAGCCTAAAAGCAGTTATTATTGCCCCAACTCACCTAATTCCCACAGCGCAGCAATCAGGCGGCATATATACATACCATCATGTTTTAGAGTTTTTTAGTGTCCACCACGAGACAACAAGAATTATTACAGCGAGAGATGGACCTAACCAAGGAGAGTCTCGTTATTTCTTGCGGTCGTCTACAGTCACAAGTCATCTGCATGTGGGCTATACACATTGTCATGTGTATTTTCTATGGTTAATGCGCCAGCCATTCGTAACCACGCAGCTTTCAGGGACACTTATCACTTAGAGATCTCATGAGCCGTGAAAAAAGCTCACGCATTGTTTTTTACTGCGGTCAGGCATAATATTTCGCCAATAGTGGACCACGGTAGCAAATTCCTGGACCTATAAAATATAGGAGCACTTAGATATTTTCATCTGCCCAGACGAGGTGGATACGTTTATAGCACAGAGATTTCTGCAGCTTTTGTTGTGGAGTGGGGGCTCAACAATAGACGGCTGAAAAGCAAATCAAGAGCGTGCATGGCTGCATATGCACAGAGAAATAAGAACGAGCAGAATGACGTTTGCTAATTCTTTTTTAAGTTCACTAATTTGTACATACGATAGTACAAAATTTCTGTTTTCTAGACAGGATAGAAGAGAAAAGGCAGTGTGTAGCTTTCTTTTTTTCGTTTAGAAAATATAGCTAAAGGAGCAACTAATACAACAAAAAGCAATATAAATCAGGATGCCTTCATCTAGGCTGTCCTTCTTCACGGGAGGACAAAACGAAAGACAACAACCCATGCAAACAAACACGTACTTTACGTACGCGCCTATCGCGTGTCCACTGCCGTGTTCAGTAGCGCACAATTTGTCTTTACATAAGCAAACAACTTTACATAGAACCTGCGTTCTGGATACGTGGTTTGAAAGTCGAGTGGCTCCCGCGACAGGTTATAGGCCATAGTGATGCGCAGCAGCATCAGCGGCCACGTTCGACTCACTTGCGGGCCTTGTATACGGCCGCAGCCACGCGCTCGATGCAGCATGACAAATCTCGCATAAGGTCTTTGGGCCATACGAGTATTTGTATGTACCCACAGAGCGGTTACGCAAGTTGTCAGACAGTGCACGCCGTAGGCACGTGCGCCCACGTACGCGCACTCAGAGAGGTCGGGTTACGGTGGAACACGGATAGCATCGCAAAAACAGCGGGCGAGCCACGCGAATAAAGGCGTTTACTTCCGAAACATTGGACGGCCTCGCTCCGACGAACGCGAGGGCTCAGATTGCGCACGTAGGCGTAGAACCGCTCAGACGGGGATGCTATCTTTTCTCTCTTTCGGTTAGTCTGTCGAATTGCTTTCCATTCAGGAAGTCTTCCCCGAGGACGGCGGCCGATTAATTTTGTAGGCGTGTGGTTTGCTGTTCCGCACCGCTGGAAAGCCCGTTTGGTATCATAGAACGGGATGCGTATGCGACATACAGATGAGTACCGCTTGCAAGCGGCCGACGCAGTTTCCAGTGTGAAGACGACAGCTTGCGCGCGGTCACCAAGTCCGGGTGTCAGGTAGCCCAATAGTGCGATCCTTGCGTCTTCGTATATTGCTGCCGCGGGACGCCATAACCAGAGCGCAAAGTTGTATCCGCCGTGATGTTCTCGCTAGAGTTAAAAAGAATTGGAAATTTTAAGCATTCTGCGCAAAGGGACGAAGAATGTATTATATTTACGCGTCGGGAACAATGACCACACGGGAATAGGGGGCGCACAAATTGTAGCCGCTCTAGGCTGTCTCGTTCTTCACTAAATTTTTTTTATTTTCATCGCTCTGTTATCAGACATTTTCAGGCACGTTCAGCTCCCATCATCTTTCACCACCAGCATCATCTTTTCTTGCTGTCATGCGTAACACTTGATGATTATGCACACAAAAACATATAGCATTTAAGAGAAATCAGAAATCATCGATTGATCTCCATGCTACTAGCTTGCGTCGTGCAGCATTTGAAAGGAACTGGGTGGTTCTAGCAGGCTCGAAAAGTACCTTTCAAGGTGCAAGGTTATTGTTCAGCCGTTGATTATACTTTCGCTCAAATGAGCCCGTTTGTAATTGCGGCTCTCATTCTTCGAAAAATTTGGTTCCCTAAACCTTGTTGTAAAGAGATGTAGTTTCAAAATATTCTTTTATTTACCCACCATTGACAGACGGGCACAAGAATAATGTTCTTTCTTTTTACCTCTTCGTGATTGCTTACAGAAATACCACGCCCAGCGTTGGCCGCTGCGCTAACGGTTCAATCTCAGTGGTGGCGAAAGCATGCTATGGCCTGAGCCAAAACCACGAGGACTGCAAAAAAGAAAGAATTAGTAAAGAATAAAAAAATAATCGTTATGTAAGGCTAAAGAAGAAGATGCGTCTGATGATTTGAAAAGACGAAGACGAGGTGACAGTGCTCTCGAGAGTTTTTGCCAGCGCTACGCTTGTGTGTCTTTTGCCGATCTGATCCCAGACTGCTGCCGTTGCCGTTCCCGTCGCCCCAGTACCTCGTAACAAACCTCCCGTTACATTTGGTGGAGGTGCTGGGTAAAAACATCGGCCCTGGAGCTCCGTAGTCGTGCTCTCCCGGCGCGCACGATGCCTGAGGACGTCCAACACCAGGCCGTACAAGTGGGCCAGGCTGTCATCTGTGCCGGCTCTCTTCGTCAACGGGACCCGACCATTTTCAGCGGGACTGACGAGAACGATGTGGAAGATTGGCTCACATCGTACGAGCGGGTGAGCGTATACAACAAATGGGACGATGTGACGAAGCTAAACAACGTCATCTTTTATCTCGCCGGTGTGGCTAACCTCTGGTATCGCAACCATGAGGCAGATATTCAAACCTGGTCCATTTTTAAGACTAAATTTGCAGACGTATTTGGTCGACCGGCTGTCAGGCAACTCCGAGCCGAACAGCGATTGCGTGAAGGATCTCAGCAGGCTAGTGAAAGCTTCACTAGCTACATTGAAGATGTCGTCGACTTGTGCAAGCGGGTCAACGCTCGTATGTCGGAAGCCGACAAGATCCAACACATCTTGAAAGGCATCGATGACGACGCTTTTCAGATGCTTCTAGCGCGCGACTTGCGTACCGTTGCTGAAGTCGTCACGCTGTGTCAAAGCTTTGAGCAGTTGCGCAAGCAGCGGATTCTGACACGCCAGCGGCCACAGCAGGTTGAGTCGCTCGCTGGGCTCACGCCTGCTCCTGACCCCTCGCTGCTACAGCAGATTAAAGACTTCGTGGGGGAAGAAGTGGCACGTCAACTTTCCTTTCTGCCGAGCGCTCACGACCGACCATCATATCTGACTCCAGCGCTCCGACATACAATTCAAGAGCAAGTTGCTGAGGCTCTTCCACCGGCTCATCCGTCACCACCTGTCACGGTTCCGCTGACATACGCTGACGTTGTCGCCAGACCACAACCTGTGGCGGCTCCGCTCACATATGCCGAAGCCGTCGCGAGACCGCCTCCTGCCGCGGCTCCAGTGACATATGCCGATGTCGTAGCAAGACCGCAGCCGCCAATCTATAGTGCGCCTCCGGCGCATTTGCGAGGGCCAGTGGCTTACCGACGACCTACTCCAAGGGTCAGCGATTCCTGGCGCACAACGGACAATCGGCCGATTTGCTTATTTTGTGGTCTCCCAGGTCATGTAGCTCGGCATTGCCGCCGTCGTCTCCCGGACGCGGAAATTCCTCCCCAAGCTCCTGGGTACTGGCCCCCACCGAGTCAGTACTCTGTACCAGCTGCGCCGCCGCAAAGTCGTACTTCCTCGCCGGACCGTTCTACCCTCTCCAGCCGCCGGCCCTCTTCTCCACGACGCCGGTCTATTTCGCCTATGCGACGTCGCCCCACCGCTAACCAGGAGGAAAACTAGGCGCCGCCGTTCCTGAGGCGAGAACTGCGTCCACAACGAACTTCGAAAGGCCTCATCCGTCAGCCGCTAACCTCATTGAAATTTCCGTCAACGGCGTTTCTGTCATGGCGCTTGTCGACACTGGTGCTGCCGTTTCCGTCATGGACGCAAAGCTGTGTAGTTCTTTAAGAAAAGTAAGGACGCCAATTGCTGGACTCTCACTGCGCACCGCCAGCGCTCAGAACATCCAGCCGTCAGCAGCGTGTACCGCTCGCGTTGTAATCCAGGGGACCATTTATGCCGTCGAATTCGTCGTACTGCCCTGCTGTTCTCATGCTGTTATCCTGGGCTGGGATTTCCTATCGCGCCATGCTGCTATCATCGATTGTGCTCGAGCTGAAGTCGAGTTCTCTCACCTGCCCGAAGCTGTCTTGGACACTGCCCCTCCTGGTGCCTGTGTTAAGGCCCTAGTTGCCGAAGACATTGACCTGCCTCCCTGCTCTTCAGTCCTCGTACCCCTCTCTTGCGGCCCTCTTCGCGACGACACTGTCCTCTTCACTCCGTCCCCTATCTTTCTGCACCGCAAGTGTCTGCCTCTGCCATACGCTGTACTGACTATATCCGCTGGCCTCTCCGTACTGTTCGTGTCTAACCCATTCTCGTTCCCCAACGCCTTGCGCCTAGGTGAATGTCTCGGCACGGTACAACCATTCGCGTCTCTGCTCATCCGCGAAGAGACGGACGACGCGCCGCACCTCTCCATAGCCGCACTCAGCCCACCTACTGCTGCGCCCGATCCCTCCTCAACCGAAGCATTCCTTCGCTCCATCGACGACAACCTTCCAGCGCCGCAAAGGGCACAGCTTCTCACTTTACTTAATCAGTTTCGCTCATCATTTGACTCACATCAAAGTTCCTTGGGCCAAACTTCCACTGTCACCCATGCCATCGACACAGGTGACCACGCACCGCTGCGACAACGTCCCTATCGTGTGTCTGTCGCCGAGCGCCAAGTTATTGAAGACCAAGTCGACAAGATGCTCCAGAGCGGCGTCATTCAGCCCTCAAGCAGCCCATGGGCTTCGCCTGTGGTGCTCGTCAAAAAGAAGGATGGCTCCATACGCTTCTGTGTAGATTACCGCCGCCTTAGTAAGATTACGCGCAAAGATGTCTATCGCCTCCCGCGCATAGACGACGCTCTGGACTCTTTGCAAGGGGCCGAACTCTTTTCATCTCTTGATTTGCGTTCCGGGTACTGGCAAGTTCCTATGAAAGAAGCCGATCGCCCCAAAACCGCCTTTGTGACACCGGATGGCTTGTATGAATTTACGGTGATGCCCTTCGGGCTTTGTAACGCCCCCGCGACTTTTGAGAGGATGATGGACACCATTTTGCGCGGACTTAAGTGGAAGACATGCCTTTGCTACCACGACGACATTGTGGTCTTTTCCCCGGACTTTGACACCCACCTCTCCCGTTTGAAGCACGTCTTGACCTGCCTCTCTGACGCCGGCCTGCAGCTGAACTTAAAAAAATGCCGTTTTGCCGCTCGTCAATCAACCATCTTAGGTCATGTTGTCTCTAAGCAGGGCGTCAGTCCCGACCCAGCGAAACTTCGTGCTGTGGTTGACTTTCCCAAACCTACCTCCATCAAAGACCTGCGCAGCTTCCTGGGTTTGTGCTCATATTTCCGCCGGTTTATTCGCAAATTTGCGTCCATTGCTGCGCCTTTGACTCAACTGCTGTCTGGAAGTGCGGATTTATCACTGTGGTCTCCAGCGTGCGACGACGCATACACCACCTTGCGCCGTCTCCTCACGGCGCCGCCCATTCTGCGCCATTTCGACTCGGCCGCTCCTACCGAAGTTCACACGGACGCCAGCGGTGTTGGCCTCGGCGCTGTCCTCGCCCAACGAAAACCTGGCTTTGACGAATACGTCGTTGCTTATGCTAGCCGCACACTCACACCAGCAGAACGCAACTACTCCGTAACTGAAAAAGAGTGTTTGGCGATTGTATGGGCCCTCGCGAAGTTTCGACCGTACATTTATGGGCGCCCTTTTGACGTTGTGACCGACCACCATGCGCTCTGTTGGCTTTGCAACCTGAAAGACCCCTCCGGCCGCCTCGCTAGGTGGGCCCTTCGCTTGCAAGAATATGATATCCGCGTCGTGTATCGCACCGGCCGCAAGCATCAAGACGCCGATGCACTGTCACGCTGCCCCCTTCCAGCCGAGATCGCCAGCCTTTCCACCTCCGACGCTTCTCTGCCCTTGCTTCGCCTCAGCGACATGCCTTCAGCGCAACGCATGGATCCCTGGATCGCTTCCCTTCTCGACTTTCTCGCCAACCCGACGGCTGCTTCACCGTCACGTGCGCTCCGCCGCCAAGCTGCCCATTTTGCGATCCGTGACACCCTACTTTATCGCCGTAACTACAACTCCGAAGGTCGCAAGTGGCTGCTCGTTATTCCACGTCACTTACGCTCGGAGATATGCGCATACTTCCATGCTGCCCCCCACAGCGGTCACGCGGGCGTTTTCAAGACCTACACCCGCATACGGCTGCGCTACTACTGGCGCGGAATGTACACCTTTATCATGAAGTACGTGCGCGCATGCATTCCCTGCCAACGTCGCAAGACACCTCCCCATCGTTCTGCTGCTGAGCTGCAGCCGTTACCATGCCCTCCACGCCCGTTCGACCGCGTTGGCATTGATTTATACGGTCCGCTTCCATACACTGCAGACGGCAACCGTTGGGCTATAGTAGCGGTGGATCACCTTACACGATATGCCGAAACTGCTGCCCTTCCGGCTGCCACAGCGACGGACGTCGCCTCCTTCATTTTGCACCGATTCATCCTTCGCCACGGTGCACCTCGTGAACTGCTCAGTGACCGAGGCCGCGTGTTCTTATCTGAGGTGGTGAAGGCGCTTCTCAAAGAATGCAACACGATTCACCGAACTACCACCGCCTATCATCCGCAGACCAATGGCCTCACTGAGCGATTTAACCGCACACTCGGAGACATGCTCTCCAAGTACGTCGCTTCTGACCACACGAATTGGGATCTCGTCCTTCCGTACGTTACTTATGCGTACAATACCGCCACGCAGTCTACCACCGGATTCTCTCCTTTCTTCCTACTTTACGGCCGCCAACCCTCTGCTACTATCGACACTATCCTCCCTTACCGCCCTGATGAATCCGAATATCGGCCTGTTTCCGCCGCCGCGCAACACGCCGAAGCCTGCCGCCAAATTGCCCGGTCACTCACCACTGACACCCAGCATCGCCAGCGCTCCCGCCTCGACCAAGACCAAACCCCACCGAACTACACTTCTGGTGCACTTGTATGGCTCTGGATCCCTTCAGGAACTCCCGGTCTCTCCTCAAAATTTCTTGCGAAGTACCATGGTCCCTACCATGTGCTGGAGCGCACCTCTCCGGTTAATTATATCGTGGAACCCCTCACGCCGTCTCCTGATCTCCGCCGCCGAGGACGGGAGACCGTTCATGTACAGCGCCTCAAGCCCTACTACGACCCCGCCGTCTTGCCATCATCCTAAGTCGCCAGGATGGCTCCTCTTGTCCCCGGGGTGATTGTAAGGCTAAAGAAGAAGATGCGTCTGATGATTTGAAAAGACGAAGACGAGGTGACAGTGCTCTCGAGAGTTTTTGCCAGCGCTACACTTGTGTGTCTTTTGCCGATCTGATCCCAGACTGCTGCCGTTGCCGTTCCCGTCGCCCCAGTACCTCGTAACAAACCCCCCGTTACAGTTATAATATGCTTCGTGGTCGCACATTTTCGATTTTTTTAAAAGAAAATTTGGTGGATTTTTTTTCAGTGCTTATTTCAGATCACAGTCTTCGCTTTTTTCTTTTCGATAAATAATATTTACGTATGAATGAATTAGCGTCCTTTTTCAGTAATATAATGTGACATTCCAGTCCTATCAAAAACGAATTACAGTTTATCGTTGCTCTCTGCGAGCCTGAGCATCAGAATTACAAGTAATTAAAACACAAGTTTTCATTACAATTGATAAAACACTTATAGGTGTGCTTGCAGAAAGGAATACAATAACCAACAAAAACATAACGGAAGTCGAACCATGAGACTGCTGTGCAAAAACGAAAATGGAGTTGATTTCTAAAAGGTGACTTGCTTAGTTGCAGCTGTGTTGTTCCCCTAGGTTAAGTCAGAGGCGGCTTACTTTGTCTGCGTGTTGACAACTATGGAACTGATGCATAGCCTTTGGCTTCGAGAGTCTTTACATGATGTGTAGAAACTTGATTAACTTAGTAACCGCCCTTAGTGAGTGATAACAATGAACTGCGCTGCTTAATCCAACTCTACACCCTTTGTACACTTCCCTCGCTTCCGGGCTTTGTTATGCTTTCTTCTCGATAACCAGCTAGCTTTGACGTGCTTGTAAAGGATACTGACTTTTTCTGTTATAATTTCGAAAACTCAATTAGGAGTACTTTTATCGCATTCTTCCCGGTCTAAATTGAGAAGTCCTACCCCAAGTTACACATTTAATTATTTATGCCCACAGATGATGATCACGAAGCAAGCGTCAGGCGTAAGGGACACGCAGGCGCTCTCAAAAGTGCACCGTTTTTCAACGTGAGGCCAAAGCGGGCGCCGAAGCAGGCGGAGTCGTGGGCGCGGAGTGCAGCACAGCCGTTTCAGTCACTTCCTTGGCCTTCGAGCTGGAAAGAAGTCACATTTACTTTTGTTCTCCTGATTTGCACTCGAGTAATACCACGACATATGTAAAAACAACAAAAATAAACAAGAGGCTACTAGGCTTTGCCGGGAAACGTAGGATTACGCTAGACGATGAGAACCGCTTTTTGTATTCCCGGGCGAGCAAAGCCGGAAACAAAAAAACATAGCTATCATTTGCTGCATTTCTAAAATGCGGATCTTCCTTTTAGGAATAATTCCCGCATTATAAGAGATTAGAGAAAGGAGTGTGAGATGAAGTCGGCAGCATAAGAACCAAGCGCACAGCCACGGTGCACGCTTCCGCGATCCTGCAGCACCAGGGTCATTTGCCTGCTTCTCTGGATTTCCCTGCTCCCTTATGAGGCTTATGAGGCAGAGCGCGCACAACAGAGCAGAACATCTCAGTGTTCCACCTGAGGTATTTTCCACTCAGCCGCCCGCGAAGCCCTACCGTTTCGGAGAGCCGCTTCTTCTATTTGGTGTGCTCTTTCTACGGGCGCCTGGTGCAAAGGCACAGCGCGGTCAAGACGGGACCAGTTTGCCCGGGCGTGAGCTATCGTCCGCGGCATCAGCCGGCAACGGTGGCGGATAACTTTACCGTCTCCGCCTCCTCCATCCATCTGTTTCGATTTTTCTTCCTTAACGAGGTAATGGGCACTGGATCGCAATTAAGGAGACGACCCTGCAATATACGCCTGTGTACACAACTCAGAGGCGTGAGCGCACTTGTGTACACTCACGCATGCTCGGCCCTGCGATCATCCATTAAGGTCACGTCTGCACCTACATAAAACCATCCTTCTTCCTTGGCTAACGGCCGAAGCGACGGGTGGTCCAGTCTCATGCGAATATGCTTCTTGATATGCGTTTTATGTGCTATCGCATTTTAGCTTGTTTAGAGAAGGGCTTCATCCTGGGTAGCCGGCTTAAATGCTACAGGTTAACGGCTACTAAAGTCACTAAAGAAAGATTTCAAAGCCACTCGCGCAGCCTCGTTGCTAGCGTGCGCACGTACTGGTTGTTTATTTTTTTGGCATGTTTTTCGGTGTGCAGTTAATAATCAGTGGGGAGCACGCTAACACTTTGAGCACTGATACCATAGGCATTAAAGAGCGCGCAGTACATTAGAAGCTACAACGCTGGAGTCAGTTACTCAGCAGCCGAATTCATTAAGCTGCTTTCAAGCGTACACGGAAGGACAGGAAGTCCTCGTAGCCAGTTAGAGTATCGTGAAAATATCAATTAGTCGCAAGCCGTTTTTTCTCATTTTATTATAATTAACCTTGACGCCCTCAAGAGCATTACATAATGGATAGTGCCTATGTAGTCGAGGGTTCGACGGCATAATGGATAGTGCCTATACTGAAGCATGCAAAAAAATTCAAAGCACTAAAGGAACAAAGACCAGCAGATAAGTAAAATCAGTTGAGAAACTGCCTTTTGCAAACGAACAACTGGAGAGCAAATTTATACATAGGGATAGACATAGCAGGCAACACGGCCATACGAAGGCAAAATTAAATGACGACATTACGTGACACGCATTCTCTCCAAAAACTCCCGAAATCTTGTTGATAGTGTGCAAGGGCGTGTGAAAAAATCGTTACTTGTGCATGACATCGAAGACTGAATACTTTGGCTTACTGAACCACGTCCTTTATTAAAAGCTCTCAAGTGCGCATTGCTCGAGGCATCTGTGCGGGCATGTGGCCCCACAGTTGTCCCGGCGGCTGAGGCGGGTGCTGATTCGTTCATCGCCGACCGCCTAAAGCTTTGTGCTGGTACTTCTGCCACAAATCCCTCGAGCTTTACCCTGAGCAGAGGGACGGTCGCTCGCGCTGTCGCGGGTTACTGGCAGGACCCACTCCCTGTGCGGGGCCGATCGGAAAACAAAAAGAGTTCTGCGAGCTTTGTTCTACGAGGCTGCGAGTATTTTGGCATTCTCAGACGAAGTGGGTGGCGGGCGCCGGTCAGCGACAGCGACGGTTCGTCCCTTCATCGGGGTCATTGTTATAAAACTTGTGTCTTAATGACGCGGTTAGCGCAGTCTTGGTAGCGAGGCGGCGGACTAGAGTCTGTGTGCCCCTCGGCAGGTCTTGCAGCAATGGAGGAATAGGACGCGCCTGGTGATCGACGCGTTCCTTCCGTTTTCCGCAGAGGTGTTGAAGGGCCTTGCGGCGTTGCTTCTTGGCGATTTCTGTGAAGGCTGAGGGGTCCAACAGGCAGGTATGTCTACCCGCCAAAGTGGTACGAGTGTCCGGCCTGGATGCTATCTTGTATGCTGCTGGTCGCGCCTCGCTGTTGGCCCACTCATTGCCTACGACGCGTGCGTGTGCAGGCACACAGGAAATACGTCGGTGTAGCGTTTATTTTCAGGTTGAGTCCCTGAAATTAGGACGAGTGGCATGTAGAGTGGAATACTTTGAGATGATCACCACACCAAAGAAAGATCACTGACTTTGTTTAGAAGCAGTTACTTCGCAGACGTTTATAGTTGTATACTTTATGTAGAGAGGAGCATAAGAGCGTACTTACGCCAAAGTGAAAAGGCTGCAAAATATGCGCAAGCATTTAGCGGGGTAAAACCGATGTATAGTGAATATTCTGAACATATGCAACGAACAGTACGGCCGCGAAGGCTTCGACGTTACGTATGCCGTATCTGGCTAAGAAAAAAAGAAGAAAAAAAATCAACAACACGCAGCGTCAACAACATTGCTCATCATAGGCAGCCCTACTCAGAAGTTCGCACGTCAGGAGCAAACAGAGATCGTGGCAAATTATAAATACTCGTAGACGTTCGCACGAGCGAAGATCTGTTTTATATACTGTGCATACTTATGGTGAGATTTTTGGTTCAGTGATTGTAACGCGACACCGTTAAAGAGCCCAGTTACCCAGAAAATCCGGTATCGGCGTCGTCGGCGTTGTCAGCGAAAAATCTCCGAGCATGACTCTGGCAGGTGGTGCCCAGAGAGCAATATATAGGAGGCAGGCGGGCCACCTAGGTCATGCGACCTTTAGGCGTCATCACAATGTGTCCATCGAACTGTGAGAAAACTGCCCACCTTGGCAGGTGGCAGTAAATTAATGATCGGTCGTCGGGGAGAGCAACCTGGTCCGCACAAGCCCCACCGGTGGCAGCACCTGCCATCGCAGGGCAGTGGTGCATCGCTGAAGCCGCTGGGCCACTGCCCCAGGGTTAGTATAAGGACTCCCAGCGATCTATGAATGTAAAGTAGAGAAGGACCTTCTGCATATATGTGACTTAACCCATTACGCTATCGCGTCATACCCTTAAGGCGGAGCTTAAGTCTCCCCTCCAAGTGTTCTTTTATCATCTGATACAAGGGAAGCAACTTAATCGCTACACCTACCCGAATTATTGCTAATACTTCGAGTGCTCTTGACATATCATTCTGACAAATATCGAAAGTGCAGTCTGTAGAACCAGTAAGCTGGCATATGATATAAGCGACCACTGTCCCGTATTCATGATGTACCGTAACATGCAACCTTGCGAACGGCAGGTGACTATTATTGTAGTGTGTTACAGATGATAGGTTCGAAGTGTTTAAAAAAGATTTAACCTCATGTAAATGGTCCTAGGGTTTCAGGAAAGCAAATGTGAATGATGGGTACAATAAATTTATTCAAATCCTCGCGCTTATGTACGCAAAACATTTTCCATTCAAATCTCTCAGGCAGTCAAAGAATATAAGAAAACGTTGGATTAACAGAGAACTTATCAAGCAAGTAAGAAGTAAAAACCGCCTGTATCAGTCTTTCCTTCACTCGCGCTCGGAAGATACATTCATAGCCTTTCAAAAGCTTAGAAAGCAATTAAACGTTGAGCTTATTCGAGCGAAAATTACTTACTATAAACACTTTCCTGCTCATATCGACAAAGAACGACCTGGTACTGCATGGAAAATTTTAAATACTGTGCTCGGTCGTGATAGCAATCCTTTAGTTCGAAAGACAATGATTGCCAATGGCCGTAAACTGAGGGGATGTGCATTAGCAGATCACTTTAACAATCATTTTGTAAACGTTAATCCTCAAAAACAAGTGCTCTGCAGAAAGTCATTGAGAACTCTAGCTGCGCTGACACCGTGTTTTTTGCGCCAAATGACGAATGTGAAGCACACAACAAGTTTATGGGCCTACATAATCGCAGACCACTAGATATTGATAACATAGAGATAAAGCCAGTACAGTACGTCTTACCATTTGTAGCTTCTGCTCTGGTTCACATTTTCAATTTAACACTTATATCTGGAGAATTCCCCGATGGCATGAAAACTGTTTGAGTGTCTGTGATTTAGAAAGGTGGTGATCTAATATGGCGTCGAAATATCTCCGTGCTTCCGGTATTTTCGAAGGGGTTAGAAAAGCTGATCTCTGTTCTTATTACAAAGTTCTTTGACAAGGGGGCTATCTTAATTTACTCACAATTTGGTTTTAGGAAAGGGCAGTCGACGAAACTAGCACTGCTAGTGCTTTAAAGAAAATTACAGAACCGTGACAATAACCTGCTAACAGTTGGCATTTTTATCGACTTCAGCAAAACGGTAGACTGCATAGATCATGATATTCTGATCAATAAACTCATCTCGTTGGTATTCGCGGGACACTTTTGACTTTAATTCAAACTTTCCTCAAGAACAGAAATCAGTGTGTTTTCATTAAAAACCAATGCTCGGATCTTTTACCATTCACACGTGGCGTACCACAGTGAAGAATTTTAGTTCCCTTCCTATTCGAAACGTACACAAATGACATTGTAAACATAGACCCTTCTGTTTAGTTTGTGATATATGCTGATGACAGCACTGTGCTTCTTTCTGTTGGTAGTATGGATCAGCTCAAAGTAAGGAGTAATGACATCATTTCAAAACTTTCACCTTGGTCCAGAGCAAACCGGATGAGGATTAACTCAACAAAAACGAAAGCTGTTATATTTTGTGCAAAAAATAAAATGGTTCCACCGGGTTACTCATTGCGATATAAATATCAAAACGTAGAAATAGTGAAAGCACGTAAAACCCTTGGCGTTTGCTTCTCTCATCTACTGTGGGAAAATCATACGGACCACCTGCGAAGGAAGCTTTCGGCTGTTACTAGAATAATGTGGCGCTGCCAAATGATGCTTCCTCAAACTGATAAACTCCGAAAACATATATCGTGCCTTGTTTGTTTCATATCTAAGCTATTGCTCGTGTTTGAGATACGACCACTGAAGCGAACATAAATAAACTTCTACTTCTACAGAAAGAAGCAATCCGTCACGAATCGAGTATACAGCTTACGCAGACAACTATGCATGCTGTTAGTACATATAACATGATACGTGTTGATCGTATATATGAATTGTGATTACTACAGGTTATGTATTTTTCTACACCTGTTGCTATAAACGTTCGAGAAAATCTCGGGTGTTCGGGCTACAGGAGTACAAATGTTAAAACTCGGAGCACTGATGTATGGGAAATATCGCATTTCAGAACAAATTATAAACTACAATCATTGGCTTATAATCTGCCATATGTATTAAACAAGTATCAGCATACAGGCGATTTTAGTTACAAGGAGCTCAGGTCTCATTTTGTGTATACGTAAATATAAACGGCTAGATTATATGTACTACTGTAACTTGCATTTTTATATTTTGCCCGATGTGTTGTAGTTATAGTTCGTGCTACAGTGCTGCATGGCTTAATTTTTGTTGTATTATAGTGTAATATTGATAATGTACATCTGCTGTCAAAGTGTCGTTTCTTTCTCTTTTCTTTACTCTAATGAAATCGTAATGCGTATCTCTTATGTTGTTTTGTGTGCTTTTCATGTTATGTTAAAGCAGCAACTTGATTTTCTTACGTTCGCTGCTGTCATGTAATGGTCCCTTGGACCGTTGTCAAGCTGTGTACACAGCGTTTAGACCATGGTGACCAGCCAGATTTTTCTGGTGAATAGATTTCATTGATTGACTGAATGAAGAAACATGTTCAAGGGTAGGGCGTGCCCACGGCTGAACTCGCACACCAGTGGAAGCCAGCGCACGTATGGCCAAGTAACTGCCCGGAGGTGGAAGTTCACCGCCATCTACCGGGTCACCGGGCAAGGAGCCGATTCTCCACCCCCCGCGGGCTTCTCGGCTGGAAGACGTGGAATTCCCCGCAGCCGAGCCAGCTTGCGGGAAGCGTGAGGGTCATCGTTCTTGATTTGTGGGTCAGCACGGTGACGGCACCAAACGGCGACTGCCCGAAGCCCGCTTTTCGCCTGCCGGCCGCTCCTCTGTCGATGGGGCAAAGCACGGGGAATTCCATGGGGGTGTCTCTTTTTTCTTCCGGTCTATCTCTTCATCTCTCTCTCCTCACCTTATTGAAGCGTGAGGGGAAACCAGATTACTTAGGCCCCCGTACTGACAGGGTCTCTCTTTCTCTCTCTCTTAATTACGTACCCCCCGAGCAAGAGTCCAAGGACCTAAGAGGGCAGGGCGTGAGGGGTCTAGTTCACAACTTTCTTGACTTGTCATTTGCTCATTTGTGTGTTCGGTGGGCTTGACTATTTCTCGCTTGGTAGTGAACGTATCCGCGAGTTTTTTCTTTCCTTAGTTATTTTCTTTTTTTACGCCTTTTCTGGAAAGTTTAGGTTAGTTTTGTTTATGGGGGCTTAACGTCCCAAAGCGCATCAGGCTATGAGCGACGCCGTAGTGATGGGCTGCGGACATTTCAACCACCTGGGGTTCTTTAACATGCACTGACATCGCAAAGTACACGGCCTCTAAAATTTAGCCTCCATCAAAATTCGACCGCCGCGGCCGGGATCAAACCGGCGTCTTTCGGGTCAGCAGTCGAGCGCCATAACCACCACTGAGCCACCACGACAGGTTTTTTGGAGACTTGACAGCACTAGCTGCATGTTGTCGCCGATATCTTGCTCCCATCTTCACCTGTCGCTTAATTTATTTTCAGCATCTGACTATATCCCAATGAAGAGGTCTGGCGTGCCATTATGACTCGCTATCGCTTCATATTTATTTCGCGATGATGATGCTAAACCTCACCGTCCTCGCCTACCCTGCGCCGCCAATGCTTGTCCGTGCACAGTGGGTCTCTGGGCAGGCCACTCGAGAATAGCGAGAAATGCAGGAAGGCCGGTGCCGCCTAATTTGAGGGTACCGTTACAGGTCAACCGGGCATTCCTGAAGATGCTTCGAGGGTGGACTGCCGTCATTGCGGGGACGCCTCTTAATGCTTTTTTTCTGCATTATTGCCACTTCTCTCTCTTTCTCTCCCCGCCGCTCCTAAAGGCACGTCCTCCGCCCTTTCTGTGAGCCATCTCAGTTCATTGTCGTTACGTTGGCTTTGTATGCTTACAGTTTCGAGTATCCACAGGTGCAGAGCGCAGCTGAGGGGGAGTTCGCAGGGGCAAGCAATCAACGCGCTAAGGCACGGAAGTAAGCATACGCACACACAAAGCGAGGGAGAAAGAAGTGTGCCCATGGATGAGTTTCCTCGGCGACCCGCATCCGCCGGGGGCGCTTCGCCCGCAAGTAAAAACGGCCAAGCGAACGCTGTTTCGAACTGTCAGAAGGAAGCGGCGGGTCAGGAATGCAGCGTTCGTGGAAAAGCTCGAGACTTCCAGGTCACAGATTCACCCGGAGGAACGCCCGAAAACGTTTCTTTTTTGTCTTTGGTCGTTTGCTCTGTTCTCGTTTATTAGTTTTCTCCCCACCCGAGATCCGTCCCGACGGCGCTGGCAGATCCGCAAAGGTGATCCTTAAAGTGCACGCTTGCTTGATCGCAGCGCGCGCTTTTGTAAGTGCCGCACGCGTCGCTCACGGCTCCTAAATCCGCAACGTTTTTCGGCGCGCACTGATCCGCCTTATCTGACGCGCTCCCGTGACGAGCAGATTCCCTCTCCCCGCCACTCACGCCGCGATGACGAAAGCGCGCGCACCAACGTGCCCATCCTGTATCATCACCGAGACGCGCACCGGCGCAGAGCTAGCTAGCAGGATATGCCATGCGGAGGGCACGGACTCGGCGGAATTGTGGAGACGAGGCCAAGGTCCCGCCCGCCAGTGCGTTTATTTTAATTTGTTTCTTTCGGCGCAAATAACGGTTCGCAAGGTCGGCACGCAGCAGAGGCAAAACGTACTCCGTCTTGTGTAGAAATCGCGGCGCTGGCATTATCCACGCCTCGCGGCTGTGAGTGAGCGCGGCACGACATGAAGGGAGCCTGACGGATGGCGCTTGGCTTTTCCACACGCCGGCAACTACAGCGCTGTTTGTTCCCTGCGGGTGGAGATCGCTGGGTCTCGGTCAGCGGCGATTCTCGCTTTTAGAATCTGCGTGTCGAGGCGAAGCAACCAAATTCTGTAATCAGGAAGCGTCCGTACCGTCTTCTTGCAAGAGTGCTGGGGTGCGCAATATGTAGAACTTTCTGTCACTTCTTCACCCGCCGCGGTGGCTCAGTGGTTAGAGCGCTCGGCTACTGCTCCGGAGTTCGCGGGTTCGAACCCGACTGCGGCGGCAGCGTTTCGATGGAGGCGAAACGCTAAGGCGCCTGTGTGCTGTGCGATGTGTCGAATACAAAGGTGCCCGGCTTCCTTACAGAGCCCTTGTTCATAAAACAAAGCCCTATGCGAAAAATAAATAACGGCACACATTTTACTTTTCGACTTTCGTCCCAGGCATCATGCATGCGTACGCAGGCAAGTGATTATCGCTGCTGGAATTAAGCGCTTTGTTTCTACTTGTAACGTCAGCGACTAAAGGTGTAGGCGTAATAGCAGGTTTGTTTATCAAGCGCTGAACACTGGCTCTTCCCAGCTGATCTCCTGCTCGTAGTGTGAAGCCAGGCCAAAGAATTCTTCATCGGGGCATAGGTGATGTGTGACGAGTAAAGTTGCTTTTTCTTATGCTTTGTATATTCAGCGTCTTCTGTTCTCTACGCGTTAAGTTTTGTGCTTCCTACTTTGAGATGGACGGAAACGCAGATTGTTGCGTGCTTTGGTGAGTTCATGATCGCATGTCTGGTCTCTCACGGCACTCGCATTTGCACTGGCATGTGGGTGTAAAATCCACACGAAGCTGGGAAGTTGAAACTTGCTGCTGCTTTGACGAAAAAAAAACCATAGTGCAAATGCAAAGCAAGTTCTAACAGGATCTTTGATCATGAAGTTCTCTTAAATAAAAATGTATCACAACAGATTCTGTCAAATCTCATGTACTTTGTTTGATTTACAGCACATCTACGAAAAAAAATCTGTACTTCTAACTTTCCCGTGGAGCCTCCCACCCATTACCATATCTGTCTAGACCATAAAAACTGTGCATCTTCAAGCGAAGCGGCCGCATAACCGTGGATATGAAACATTCTTAGGGCGTCCTTACTCTGTGCTGGACCCCCCCCCCTCCCCCCCCCCCCCCATTACATTTCCGGCCTATTAGTATTTCATTTGGATAGCATGGGAGGCGGGAAGTTTCCGGTACTACACCAATGCATACTCTACTACCTCGGCGCCGCCGCTTTCATGCTCTTGTGGTGAAACGATATCAAGAGAAAGAGATAAGCTTAGACTTTTTTCTTTCGCACCCTCTATCCGTATAAGAGAGCGCTGACCCCAGATTCACCTGGCTCAAGCGCCACTACAAAGATTAGTTTGGAAAGAAGAAATTGGTAGTGGTTTAGCTCTGGTTAAACCTGGAGTGACGCGATAGCTACAGCTGGCCGAGTGGAACTCGCTCAGTCGAACTGCAAAGTCAGTCTTTCGCCGCCCCGTTTCACTGGGCGTTCCTTCTTCATCTTCGTCCCACTTGACACGGCGCATACGCACACCTGTTGCAGCTGTTGCACTACGCAGCGAATAGAGGGCTAGCGTGCTCACCAGAGAAATCCGCGCTTCTGGTGTATATTCCTAGGCACTTGAGACTCAAACAGAGTAACAACTTCAACATCACGGTCGGAGGACAACCCGTGCCGATGGTGGATAGGATTAGAATATTAGGACTGCATATTCAGAGCGACGGATACAACGGGGAAACCCTGAAGAAGCTCGAGGGATATGCGGCGCAAGCCATAGGGATATTTAGAAGAATAGCACTCAAAGGACGAGGGCTCAGAGAGAAAAGCTTGATCAAGTTGGTGCAAGCATACGTTATCAGCCGGATAGGCTATGCTACACCCTACTTGAAGATCCGCGCCTCAGAACGGGATAAACTAGACACGATCATAAGGGGATGCTACAAACGGGCCCTAGGCCTGCCCATAAGCACCTCCACTGAAAGACTCCTAGACATGGGTATTCACAATACATGGAGAGAGATTGCTGAAGCCACGAGAACGGCGCAGCAAGACAGATTAAGCCAATCAAACAATGGAAGGGCGATTCTAAGCATGGTAGGACTCCAGACGGACAGGGGTATTCTAGTAAAGCGGGACATCCCAAGGGACATCAGAGAAAAGATCAGGGTAGATCCTTTACCCAGAAACATGCACCCTACATTTAACAAAGCAAGGAGGGGAAAGAGAGCTGAGGCGCTCACCAAACGCTTCGGCGAAATGAATGAGAAAGCAGTGGCCTACCCGGATGCGGCTAGCGGGAAACTGGGAGCAGCGGTGGCAACGGTCGTTAGTGGCCGGGGTACAGCTGTCTCTTCCGCAACCATACGCAGTCGAAATCCAGAGTCGGCTGAAGAAGTTGCAATAGCGCTCGCTTGCGTGGGAACGGAGGCACAATACATAATTAGCGATAGCAAGACTGCTATCCAAAATTATGCCCGAGGCAGAATAACTCAGGAAGCACTGCGAATCCTAGAGGGACGCAGAATAAATAGAAATATTAGTCTAGTTTAAACACCAGCCCACGAGGCAGTTCCAGGAAACGAGGCGGCAAACGCCCTGGCTCGAGATCTCTACTTCCGAGCCGCGGCAGGACCGCCCGATAGCAAGGAACTGGACGAGAGACTGATAAATTACACAGAAATAGTGAAAAATTACTAACTAAACAGGAGACTCTTTCCTCCCCCGGACAAAGAGCTCACTAACACAGAGGCTACGGCTTGGAGGAGACTACAGGCAAAAAATTTCATACACCCAGTGTTGGCATCGCATGTCTTAAAAGATGAGGATATTGATGATAAGTGTAGGAAGTGTGGGGAGAGGGTGACCCTCGACCATGTGATTTGGGAATGTGCGGATTCTCCAGGGTTCCGAGAGAACATAGACAGTAGAGAGGCCTGGGAAACCCTTCTGCAAAGCACGGACCCCGTCGTGCAGAAGAAAGCGGTCCATCTGGCGATAGCTGCCGCGAGGAGTCAAAAGCTCCTTGCCTGTCTCTAGTCGCGGAGGTCCAGGCCCCTGCCCCGTCGGCCTGCGTGCCGGAGGTAGGGAGTAGGGGGCCTCCATTCTGATGGCAAATAAAGGTTTATCATCATCATCATCTGTTGCACGCCGCGCCGCCGGCAGCAGCAGCTGCTCCGCACCACATGACCAACCCACGTGACCAAGCACGTGACCAACGGCTGCACCACGTGATGAACCCGCGTGACCAACCAGGTAACCAACGGCCCCACCACGGTGGCCACAGCGCCGCCACGCTGAAGGCTCCAAATGCTAGCGTAATGTAGCTATCGCTGCAAAATAATCGAAAATAACGTGCACTGCCCGCAGCGCCAGTTGGAACATCGGGCTACGCCACTACAGGCTGCACATTCCTGAGAACAATCTGTAGGCTGCAAATTACATTTTACAGAGAGCAGTTCACGCTGTGCGTAACAGATGGCGCCACTAAGGCAACCAACACCTCGCGCCTTCTGAGCCGTCGTTCGCAGCCGCCTACACTGTGTACAGTGTATGAGAGTAAAAAATTGAGTAAGCTGTCCTCCAGCGCACTCCCTTTCAAAGGCAGGACGTTCTGCCCAAACCCTGGAGCAGATTTCCGTGCCTAAAAATAGGAAATATCTACGGTTGGCGAAGGAAACAAATTCCCTCCTAAGAGCTTGCGAAGTTCTAGCAGTTCATGAAGATTTTACCCGACCTTTCATTCTCCTAAACTTGTCAACCTCAAGACGACCAGTGCTGCGTTTGAAGTCCTCCTCCCATCGATAACTGCATCAAGTGACAGGGCTTTGCGGAGGGAATATACCTCCGTAGTTAAGAGTCAACATTCCGTATATCTAGTGCTTGAACTCTGCTTCGGTAATTAGGCAGCACACCCCGCCCCTAAGAGGGAAAGTGCTAAATGACAGCTTACTTGCTTTTTGCTCCCATATACAACTACTTCGTGTTGACAGTGTAGGGTGCGAACCGCTCTTTCGCAGCTTGTGCACTTTCGTCCAGTGTTTCTCATCCGCTATGACTTTGAGCATACAGATGCGAAGTGGGCATATTTAAGGGTAGGCGAGGCTTTGTTCTGTTAAAAAAGAACAAAATAACTTTTAGATTTTTTCGACCTGATCATAGAGCATTTTTTTTTAGCTTTCAGATTATACAGTATATACACTTAGGTAATCTTCACTTCTTAAGCTTAATATGTAGTGGCTGTCTTGTTGGTTCAACTTTTTTGAGGACTATATACACCGCAGTCGCAACACGGACAAGAAAGACTGACACAAACACAGCGCCTGTGTTTGTCAGTATTTCTTGTCCGTGTTGCGACTACGCTGTAGTCCCCACTTCAGAAGCATTTTCAATGCTTTTTTGTGGTAATGTCTAGCTGAAAGGTGTAAGTTTTCAGAGGTATTTGCATTTTTTCTCATCCCACCTTGTTTTAATTTTATAGATTTGACAACCTTGTGACAAAGAATTTCTTTAGGATTCAAAAATATATAACACTTGGTTATTCGCGACTTCAAAAATGCTTTTTTCGTCCTTTTTTGTGGTCACGTCGAGTGGAAAGGAAGGTGCTTTATGCGCACTTTTATCAAAATAGCATTTCTGGAAGCTTACGTACCTTTTTCTCGGGAACTATTACGAGCAAACAAACAAATTTTTCGTCAGATTCCAACTAATGTCTTTAACATGACTGCAACCGGCATCAAAAGCCTAAGTCCATTTCTATCTTTATGAGCAAAGAAACCATTCGTTGGTGGAAATTTTAATGCCCAAAGAAAGAAAAAAACGCAGTGAACGTATTTGTTTATGTTCAGTGCTTCCGGCACCAGTTATACAGAAGAGCAAATTTTATTCCTATGCAAAATTTCAACATTCTGAATTCAATACATTTTGTAAAGAAAAAGCACATTGGGAAAAAATAAAACAAAAAATTCCAAACGTAATTTAAATGCAATTTTTTCGCCGTAATGCAAGCTGCATCTATTTGAAAGATTGCTGCCAATTTCATTGCTTTTAGTACAGCTGCACAAAAGTGAACTTTCGAAAACCATTTTGGAAGTCTGACCCCACCGTTTATGCAATGCACAGTGGAGTAGAGGAAAACGTTCCTGCGGTCGGTTGGCAGCGATATCACGGGTGTGCGTAAGCGCACAGCAAGATCATTCCTTCAGAAAATTATCGTTTATTTCTTTTACCGCTGCCGTGCGCATGTGCCGGCGTCTGTAAGTTGCACCGCTGGAAATGTCAGCAATCACGTAAACCAGACACGCCGACTTGGTTCAGCCTATGGAGTAGAACGTGTGGTAAGGAACAGGAAATCTCTAATATGTATGGCTACGAGCACTTGCGTCAGCGCATTGTCGCGTTATTTCATTAATAGAATTTCTTGTGCGCAATAATGAGAATGCCTTCAAAATGAAGTACTCCCGTGAAGACGGCAGGTTTATAAATATCCTCAAAATTAGTTACTTTCGGCTATAAATGCAATAAATCAAACACGTGTTTGCATACCGAGGCGTATGCATCGATCAGCTGTATTTTGCATTATTGGACAGTGTATACCTAGGGCGTTTTGGATTCAGATATTGTTTTTTACCGCAGGGAGTAACCTGGCGATATTATTCGGGCTCAAATTCAGGTGGATATCGGTTATTCAGTAAAATATTCTATAATAAAAACACACGGCAGCTCTGGAACTAGCAGTCTAATCCGTTTCTCTATACTTGGTGCTGCTAATCAGCGACTGCATGACTAAGAAATGCAGCGCGGCCTTCCTGGCGGATGTGCATAGAAAGCCCAGACGAATTTCAGCGAGCACTGGCAGCGCTGCGAGCTTCATTGGAGGATATGAAGCCCGCACTTAGTGCTTGACGAGTCCAAGGGCACGGCAGTTCTACAACTAAGCAGACTAATCCGTTTGTCTACTTGGTGCAGGTGAACAAACATTATGATGTATGTATCCGATCGAATAACCCTTGTTTAATTGTTCTGCCGTGCCCTCGGCTTACGTGTCCATTGCTTAATGATTTATCTTTGTATCTTGCACAACTTTATTGCTTGCTCAGGACGTAGAAACTAATGCGGGTCCCGTCATGTCACAAATTTCTAGGCAGCTGCAGTAAATCGCTGATAACATAAAGGTTATCAAAGAGGATCGGTTTTCTTCCATTGACACTGAACAAGAAAGGCTTTAATGTCTAGATGATAAGGTTTCCACTTGCGTGAAACAAGGCGCTGCCTTACAGGAACTATCAGCGTCTTTGAAAAGAAAATTGCTGGCCTGGGAAACTACTCGAGAAGAAATAACTTAATTGTTTATGGCGTTCCTGAGGACCATGAGGAAAACAACAACTCACGGGAGAAATAATTAACCACGACATATTCAGGGACGACCTAAAGATTGAACAAGTCGCAATAGAAAGAATACACGGGCTCTGCAAACCAGAAGCTACCAAAGGCCGACCCGTAAGATTGACTTCCCAACTACTGACTACTCAAGTACAACTGAGTACTCAGTTGACGAATATTTTTCACCTCGAGTACGTAAAATTAGAAAAAGAGCTCTGGAAAGCTAGTAAGGAAAACAAAAATTCAGGGCAGAAAGTTTCTCTGGTTTGCGATAAGTTACTTGCCAGCAATGATCTCTACCGGTGGGACGACGAGACAGACAGTATTGCGCTGATTCGAACATATACTCGGGCCTCCAACCAAAAGAACGGGACAGACAGCATTGCTTCTTTTCAGTCAGGTATCCAGAGTGGTAACTAAAGACACGACGCAGCCAAAGCACTGTCGTTACATCCTCGCAACCCAAAGCAGCATCCGAAATAACACTTGCCAACATGGACGCTCACAGCGTAGTGAACAAAATAACCCACCTTGAGTCATTCGTCCTCTGCGTCAACCCGGATTTTATTGCGATCACGGAAACGTGCTCAACAAACAATAATAAAGATCTCGAGGTAACTATCCTATACTCTGAAATAGTCCGAAAGGCATTTCTATTCGTGGTTCTTCGTGATGTCGAATAGGTTGAAGCAATCTTTTGTAAACTCCTGTATTCAGCGTGACCGGTCATAATCGGCTGCGTTTATCGTACCGCAGCCCGTATTCAAACCTCGACGTGCCGCAATCATTGTATGTTTATATGCTTAGGCACTTCCTTGGAGCCAGGTTAATCCTAATGGCGGATTTCACCCTATGCGATGTTGACTGGAACACTATGGAGCATCATTCTAAACTCGCATACTTACTGTTTGATACCATGCTATCGTTTAATCTCAGACAAATAATAAATCAACCAACCCGTGTGCAAAGTAGCAGTTAAAACATACATGATCTAGTTTTTATTGTGATCACTTCCCAACAGACGAAGCAAGGCTTCAGCTTCTAGGTGGTATGTCAGATCACATGATAGCACATTGCAATATACCCATTCATGACACGCTAATGCCCTCATTAGCGTTAGTAAGGTTTCTCGATTTCCACAGAGCAGACGACAACAGCATACTTGGGGTTGTGAATTCACTTGCTTTGAACAGCTTGCACTAGGGAGTAACAATGACACTGAAACATTGTGGCAAAGATTGAAACTCATTATAGCTTTTTGCATAAGTGACTACGTGCCAGTTAAATCTAAGAAAACAAAAAAACATAACCCGTCGTTAAATCGCAGCATCATTCATGCCAAGCGAAAAGTAAAGCGCTTGGGAAAGGCTTTATACATAACATCCAATATAAACGGATGTTCTACTCCGTTGGAATAAGTATTATTAAAAAAAAAGTCGCCAAAACTAACTATTTTTCGTGCAAATACACTAGCTTCTTCAAAGGTTCTCGGCGGAAATTTTGGGAACAGCTATACCCTAGAATACAAGATATGAATGTAATAACTCCTGATAGAAGCAAATTCAGAGCCAACACCCTGAATAAATTACTTTCAGTCGACCTTCACTACCGATGACGGAAACCTACCACGCCTAAAAGTACCCAACATGTGCCTTGGGCCCCTTGAGGTTTTCGACGCAGGCGTACTGAGCCCATTGCTAAAATTAGACACTGAAAAGAGATTCGGACCTCATAATATACCGACCACATTTCTAACACGATACGCAGAACGTGTCGCAAAATACTATCCCTTATTGTTAACAAATCTTCACCTTCAGCTTCCCTTTCAAAAGACTGGAGACTGGCAAGAATAATCCCTATCCACAAGTCTGGAAACGAAGATCGTCGGTAACTTTAGGCACATGTCACCAACAAGCACACCACGTAAACTACTGCGACACATAATACTGAAGCATAAAACAACCTTCCTGGAAAGTAAACCAATTATATCGCCGTTTCAGCACGGATTTCCGAAAAATACTACGCAGTCACTCAACTAGTTTAACTAAAACATGATGTTTCACTAAGCGTCGACAGCCAAAAGCAAATAGACCTCATTTCACTACACTTCTCTAAATCATTCGATCGTGTATTGCATAAACAACTAATTCGAAAGTTGGAATCTGCACTAGGCAAAGAACCAGCCATTCACTGAATCAAAAGATACTTAGCTAACTTACCGATCACAGTTTACAGAACTTAACCGCGAAAAGTCTGGCATAACTGAAGTGACGTCCGGTGTGCCTCACGGGAACGATCTCACGCCTATTTAATGCATAATAATCATCAATGATTTACCTGCTAGCATTTCTGTTAATAAGAGGCTTTGTGCTGATGATTGCATACTGGCCCATGAATTTAATTCGCCATATGATTATGCAACACTTAGCATTGCATTAAAATCGGTATCTGAATGGCGCGCTAAATGGCAAATGAGTCTTCACACACACACAAAAAAAGATCAGTCCTCTCACGAATTACCAGGACGCGTAATGCGTGCGACATTTCATACACACTAAACAATATCCCGCTGCCCGCAGTTACCTAGCATAAATGCCTATTATATCGTTTGATCTTAAACGGGACTCTAATGTGAGCTTCATTACGTCACCAGCACTAAAAGACCTTTTCCTCACTTCGAGGCGCCTCCGAGACCCGCCACCAGCTATTAAATTTTTTCCTAAAACATTTTTGTCAGACACGTACTTGAGTATACAGACGTGGCCTGCTTTCCGCTTGCAGATAAACTAATAAAAAACTATAGGAAGATAAGTGGAAAGCTGTGAAATTCATCTATAACAAATACAGACAAACTCACTCACCCAGAAAACTTATAAACAACACTGGAATGCTCACGTTACAAAACGGCGCCAGACTTGCGCAACACAAACTATTTTATCAACTAATTCATAATGTGATGAACGTAGCCAGTTCAAGGTATATTTAAAAATCAGAAATAATATTGACACAAGATAAACATTCACAATCACTAGAGGAGACTCGAATGTACACAGACTGTTTTAGAGAATCTTTTTATTCCCGTTAGCTATTGGAGAATGAAAAAAACCTACCGTCATGTGTAACTAGCTCATCATTAGAAAAACTTTCAGTCATCTGAAGCGCTCCTACTAGTTCTACGATGTGAATTATAACCACCATTTCGACTGCTCTGTTCCTCTATCTTACTTAACTAATGAAAATAGTGCTTTCTGGTGCACAATGCATCATGCTGTCTTTTTTAACATTAACATTTTTTTTATTACTCTGATGTTATTCGTAACCGGTTTTTTATTATTGCTATTAACTGGACTGCCCCTCTTCACATACTCCTGCGCTGCAGTGTCGTTAAAATATTCATTTTTTATTCGACCAACTTGTCTTAAATTCGAATTAGCATCTTCTATCAGGTTGGCATAAGTGGGATATGATAATTAATTATGATGAAAGTTTATGTGCTACCAACAGGATCAACAAAATGAAATTTACGTAAGGTATTAAGGACAGCTTAATTAGCAAAATAGATGAATATAGGTACCTGGGGGTGACCGTAACGTCGGATACTGAATGGTCGACTGCTGTCTCCAACATCTGCTACTCTGCGAATAAAAGCTAGGTTTATTAAAACATAAACTAGGCAATTAATCCAATGTATTTAAGCTTCAAGCGCACAGATCCATTGTTCGACCCACTTTAGAATACACTAGCGTACAATGGAACCCACACACTGCAATCAACATAGAAAAATGAGGAAAGATCTAAGGATTAGGAATTAGATTATATATAACCGGCATAAGCGAAGAGACCCTCCGTCAGCTAAGTTGCATGTACAAATGAATGTACCCTCTCCTGCTTGGCCGATTCAGTCTGCAGTATTCTCTAAATAAATAAATAAATAAAAAATAAATGTAAATAAGACCTCCCATTAGTATTCGAGAATTCGTCTCGTGCTCCTAATTCGTATATTTTGTAACTTATCCTCAAATTAAACCATGCTGAGAATAGCAGACGTTAAATGTAGTTTAATATCACTGCTTAATTGCAAAAAAAACTCGGTGAGAGAAACGGAAGTTATCCGCAAATATTTGTGCGGTGTCTTCAACTTTGTGTGCTTGAAAACTGCGGCTTATAGAATGCTCATTTGAGGGTCGAAATCGGGCTTAACCCTATGCTTAAGAAGTCTGGTCGAGGTGCAAGAGTCGGGAGAAACCGGGGCCGTATTCCGAGTTTGTGTCATAATAAAAAGCGTCATAATCTGCCGCAGCGGCCACATCTTATTGGTCGAAACGCCGGAAGCGGATGTCGGTTCGGTTGCGACTGTGAGCGGCGGCAGGATGTCACTGCGTTGAGGTTGCCGCAACGAAACGTCCAGCAGGGCTTTTGCTCTTTGGAGAGAAAAAGAACGCGACCAATGCGACAGAAGAAACATTCTGCGCATCGGATTCCACTGTAAAGAGAAATATCAAAGCTGCTTTATTTACCCAATTGAATTCAGCAAATACAAACAATATAGATCAGGCACTCTTTTCTGCACCGTAAAGGCCGGAGGTGTATTTAAAGAAGAAAATATTGTACGCAACTACGCATGGCTTTTCAGTGACAGAAGGCGGCCTCTACAGCCGTCGATCGTCAATAGTAAATAAAAGGCAGCTAGCTTGTTCGCACAACACAGCGTTTTACATTTATTTTGAGGGAAAGAAAACGCAGAGGAACATATGTAGCATGCACTCACTTGCTGCACAATGCGGTCTTCGTGCCGGGTTGACCCAAGTCGTCGTTATGACTTGCCGTCTGCAACATCGCTGAATGTAAATTGGAGCTCTGATCGGACGGCTGTGCAGACGGTAATTTATGTTTCTTTCATTCATTTTATGTAGGCACTGCAAATAAATAAAAGGGATGAGCTAAAAATCACTGTGTTTCTCTTGATATATGCGTTGGGAGTCTTCGCAGACGAAGTTTTCATAGGTTCGCCATGGTACGAAGCGCACGCATGCCAACATTGACGCCTTAAAATTAACTAGCAAGCTAACAAGCGACCTCAGTGATGCAGAGACACACAACCACGGCTATCGAGAACCGTAAGGCACACCAAAAAAACCACCTCTGACATGTCAAACGCTTCGATGTAGCAGCGCGTCGCTGGCGATCGACTGACCATCCGTTCACGTGAGTGGTTTCACGCTGGCAGACATTACACACGATCATGATGCAGGACGCTTCAACAGCTAATAGAGAGCTTTAGAGTAGGAAATACACGTTCGCGCGCAGTAAACGCAAGTATTTTGCGGGCCATTCTGCTTTATGTTACATCTTTCAACACACGCATGCAGACGAAATAACTCAGTGATAGTGGCGCCATGAAGTTTGAGTGAAGAGAACAATTTCTACAACAAACCGGTGCTTGTTAAGCCTAGGAGCTACCGCACCGTCCAACGAAATAAAAAACGGGTCGAATTTATCGTCCATCCAATTTGTTATAGGCAAGACAAGACGAAGCGAAAGTCCCGTACCCAGTTTATACCCATTTCACGGGCCGAAAAACGCAGTAACATCGACGAGTTAACTTCGAAGCGAGAGCATCCACTTCAGAGCGCACCACCATGTTGGCTGTCGAGCATCTGCTCCGTACGCTATGTGTTTGACGTCACCGTCCGGTTTCTTCGTCCCTTTTCGCTGCATCCGAGCCACCACATCCGCTTCCGGCGTTTCGACCAATCAGGTGTGCCCGTTGCGGCAGATTATGACGCGTTTTGTTATTACACAAACTCGGAATACGGTTCCGGGTGTGGCCAGAAAATGAAGGGCCCCGTGTGGGGCCAGCTGAGTGCGTTGGCGACACCCGAGAACCTGTGCAAATTGTTCTGCCCTACACACACCAGGGCCTGTATAGACGAATACTGCAGATCACTTCACTGCGGTGTGAGCAACGCACACATTGTGGCAGCCGGAATATTAGCGGGAGAAAAAAATACATCTGATTAATTGGGAACATCACATGCGTTTGTATATTCAGTTCTAAATTTTGTGCAGTGCCAGTGGTGGGAATTCATTCTTGGCAGCTCCGCAAGCATTCCACATCGCAGCCAAAATATTGTAGCAAGGAAAGTGAGCTATCAAATGAGACCATAATGCAGGGTTCAAAGTTAATGCCACCTAACAAGAAATTTCTTGTCTCACGGTCCACCACAAGTACTTGATGTTGAGACGGGCACCAAGAAAACGCGAAGCAGGCTGACCGGGTTCGTCGGCTAATTTGAGCCGATCCGGCATTTAGGAGACGAGTAAATTCACTCGTTAAATGAAACTTTTTGCAGCAATAGGGCAAACTGCGCATTCTCAGAGCGGCTTCAAGAGGGCGTGGCTTACGTCGGCCGCATGACGTAACGCTGGTAACGCTCCGTCCCGAGTTTCCTTTTGTTTCTACTTGGTTTGACTCTCAGTCTGCTCCGTACTGGATGGATGGATGGAAGGTATATAGAGCGTCTCCTTTGAAACGGGGTGATGGCAGTTGCCACCATACTCAGTTTTTCCCTTTATTTTTGTTTAACTGTGCTGTAAGTTGTTAACAAAATTCGCCATTTTCTTTAAAATACGTCTTCCTACACTTTTAACCACATGTCACCTCCCTGCTTCTGAGAGTGCTACTCTATACGGTGTGTGGCGCCCTCTTTGTTCTAAACTATGCACTAGAATGGAAAAGATGTTTTTGTACAGGCATCGAAGATGTCGCTACCATCGCAGTCTCGCGTCGGGGTGTAAAGCTCGGAGAGAAGATAGCAGCAACAAGCTGCGGCGGCTTTAGGTATGCAAGAAAACAAACAAATTATTAGATCTAGTCTTTCCGGCTTAGCCCATTAATCAGTGAAAGCTGATTGGCATTAGTGGTTGAGAGATCTGGAATGGCAGGCCCATTTTGACGTTTCACATGTGACTGCCCGGTTGGTCGTCTCACAGGCCCGCTTTGGCGTCATACTCACCCTTCTTCCGCTTGCGGTCTGCAGATCGATCACATTCCAGGCGCACTTCACGGACTCTAGTTCCCGCTTGCACAAAGAAAATAGCCTGATTTTCAGTGTTGTTTTATTCGCAATCTAAACCCTTGGTTGGTTTTGAGAAGTAGAAACTTTCATTTGTCTGATGAAAAAGAGTGTAGGTGCAGAGGTAAGGGATAAGGTTCAGAGATGCGCTAAGTGTCTTGAAATCTACGTTTCCTGACGACCTCCAGGGCCCAGCTTACTATCCGGGGTTGTACCTCTGGGAGAGGGTTGAGCAACACAGTCTCCCACTGACATTGGTTTGAGATTGGTCTGCAGGGCACTGGAATAGGATGTGATTGAGATTTGCTTTATCATGATTGCAGAGAATTTATTCCACCGGATACACCAGGAAGTAGATATAAGGATTTCCTTGTTTGAAGTTGGCAACTGGCTCTGTTTTGGTGAGGAACATGAAGGAAGGAAGGAACTCGGAAGAAGCGGTTTCATCACATTTTTTGAAGCCAGCTCCCCCCAGCATCCACTATACTTCATTTTGGGTGGAAAAAAACAGCGCGAAAGGGACGGAAGACAAAGAAGAAGGAAACCCCACGGACGAGCGCTGACTCACATTTATTTTTATTCAGAAAAAAACAGACATTTATATTTAAAAAGTCACATGACCTGACGTCACTCGCGCACATGCCCAGAAATACAACAGTCTAAGACTATATCATGAGTCAAAATCAAACCTTACAACGCGATTTCAGAACTCTGTGATTAACCGAAAAAACACGAGACAGCCAGAAAAAACAAAGGTACTAAAAAACAAAGGTACTAAAAAAAACAAAACACAAATCACGTGTTGTCAAGAAAAGCGACCTCTTTATCGACCATCAATAAGGAAGGCTGACTGGTGCATTCATCCCGTCTTTTCCGAATGTGATATGCCTCAATGAGCTCCCTTGTCGTCTTATCTCTTTAGACAGTCTGCTATTGAGGCAGGTGGCTGTCACCAGGGGTTGGCCGTTGTTGTCTACGAACGCGAGTTAAATTGTTTTTGTTTTGTTTTTTAGGAAAGGCAATGACGCAGTAACTGTCTCACATATCTCGATGGACACCCGAACCGCGCTGTAAGGGAAGGGATAAAGGAGGCAGTGCAAGAAGTAAGGAAGAAAGGGGTGCCATAGTGGAGGTCTCCGGGCAACTTCGACCACCTGTGGATCTTTATCGTGCACTGACATCCCACAGCACACGGGTGCCTTAGCGTTTCGCCCCCAACAAACCACTGTCGCCGCGGTCGGGTTTGAACTCGGGCACTGCGGATCTGTAGCCGAGCGCCGTAAACACTGAGCCACCGCACAAATGCTTCATTGGGTTATTCTGCCGCGTCCACGTGGACCGTTTCCGACAGGGCGGAGTAGTATTTGTGCAAGCCATTGGCTCTGGCGGCGCATCGGCTTTGGTCATGCACGGGATGCACGTTTTGGCGGGAGGGGATATGAATATACGGCTGGCGATTGCACTAGCGAGAGAACGTTTGGAGGCAGGCGTGGCGGTTTACCCTATTTTGAATTTTGTAAGAATAGCTCTTCCTTTGGCCGTGTTGGAAAGGCGCTCGCACTGTGCTGTAAGGTGTGCCTCAGCCAGTTCATCGTCAGTGTTGTGTACCCCAAGCTGGAGGAGTTTTTTGGTGGGGGTATTTTTGGGAAGGTGGAGGGCTGTTTTATATGCAGCGGAAAGGATTCTGCCTGGAGGCTTTTCTTTGCTCGGAAGAGATGAACGTAACGCGTTACACGACTACCATTGTACCCCTTAAATTGCTTCTACTGAATGACTTGTACAAAGCTATTGCAGCTATTCGCGTAAAACTCGGGAGAGAACGTCACATGTACAGCTTCAAAGGTAAGCAGTAAAAAAAACCGGAGAATTCCTTCCCCATGCGACGGTCCTTGAACGGTTTATTTGGTTGGAGCGGAGCCTGGGACGTCACACAGAGCCTACGGTGGCGTGGCCGGAGTAAGGAAAAGGAAAGGCGTGCAAATTAGACCTTCCTATTTCCTCCACAGTTGATTTTCCTCTCATTCCATCCTACTACTGCCAAGAATGCTCACTGGCTTTAGAAATAATGCAAGAACGCTTTCTGCAATTTAGTTTCCGCTAATAGTGGCGATCACGGTACCATTTAAAGTTTAGTATTTTAAGAGCGTTGTTGCGAGATTATTAGGCTAAAAAAAACCTAATATCGTGACAACTTGATCTCTCTTCCCAAATGAATTTTTATGCTCTGTATTCCGGCCGTGGGATACCGGCTACCAGTAGCTGTTATTACAATGACTACGGCCACCACAGTTTGCAAGAATGTGGAAAAGGTCTGCATGCGAGTATTGTCCGCATCTGCAATCAGCAGTGAGTAGGTATATTCGCGTTTCTCAACGTCGACGCACACAAACAAATAACACCGAAAGCCTCTAGCGCCTCGACGAAGTAGAGGGTGATACAGAGGAGGCGTACAGGATGTTCCACCTAAGATGTTCTTTAATTTTTACAAAATTGGCTTTTTGAGTAAGAAGAGCATTTTTTGGGCACAGCCTTGTCAGCGGTGTAGCGCACCGCAATACAGCTAGCACGTGCTAGGTAGCAGGCTGGTTAACTAATATTAAATAGTGAACATTTGAGCTATTACTGCTAGTCTCCTTTTTTATCCTAAGGCACGTAGTCCACCGTAAGTAACGCCGATATTAGTTTTTAGAAGCTCTAAAACGCACGTACCATCGGCACTGTTGCCGAGCAACTTTTGCCTATATTGTGCGTTTTCGAAAAGCTTGCAACGGTTTTCATCTGCAGAGCTGTCCATGCACTCCAGGCACTCTACGACAGCGAACACCACGGAGGAAACTCCGGCAGTTGACCCGCACCTGTTACATCTGTGGGAAGCCAGGAGATCTCTGACAAGGAGGTGGAAAAGGCAAAAGTTAAATCGCAAGCTGAAGACCAAGATTGCAGAACTCACCAAAGAAGCGTATGACTGCGCACATAACCTCGCTAACCAAAACTGGCTCAAGCTGTGTAATGAACTCAACGGTAGAATGGGCACGGCTAAAGCATGGGGACTCCTCAGATCCCTTATCGAGCCGAACTCAAACCAGAAAGAGCAAACAGACACGCTCTGTAACGCCTTGCACAGCTATAAAGGAGACAACGAAGCCCTCATTGCAGAAATTGCACAGAAATTCCTCGATCTGGGATCCTCGTACCCTCTCCCTGTGTACACCGGTGCACCCAATGAAGAGATGGACCAAGACGTAACGGTTGAGGAACTGAGGGCGGAGCTTGACGTCACGCGTAAGAACACCGCTCCTGGACCGGACCAGATAAACACCAAGATGCTCTTTAATATGGATGACATCTCTTTAAGAAAATTAGTGAAATACTTCAACACGCAGTGCTGGCACAAGGGCCAGATCCCTGACTCCTGGAAATTGGCTTTAGTGCGATTTATTCGCAAGCCCAATAAGCCATGCGATATTGATCATTTACGACCGATCTCCCTGACGTCGTGTCTGGGTAAACTGTTCGAGAGGGTCGTGAACGCCCGACTGAAGCGACTCCTGAGGAAGACTGATATCCTCCCTGACACGCTGTACGGGTTTAGAGAAAAGCTGTCTAGACAGGATATTCTCCTCCGTATCAGAGAGGATATTCTGGACAACCCCGGCAGATGTCAGGTCAAGGCCATCCTTGCGCTCGATTTAAAAGGGGCATTTGACAATGTCAACCACCAGGGAATACTGGATGAGCTTAACAGAATCAACTGTGGTGACCGCACATATAATTATGTGAGGGACTTTCTCTCCAATAGAAAAGCGTCAATAAGTATTGGTGATCGGACCTCCACTCCGTTCAATCTACGTTCCAAGGGCACCCCACCGGGAGCGGTCTTGTCTCCGCTTCTCTTCAACCTGGCCGTGCGTGGGCTACCAGAGAAGCTAGACCGCATCCAAGGCATTGAGAATACTATATACGCCGATGACATTACGATCTGGTGTTGCAGCGGTAATGAAGGGAAAATTCAAGGCCGGCTTCAGGAAGCAGCGAATGTCATGTGCCAGCATGCGGCGAGGCATGGGTTAACGTGCTCTCTCGAGAAATCAGAGTTACTCCTGATCGACCGTGGCAAGAGGCAGAATACGGGGCTTTTGCCGTCCACTCCCTCTGTCGCCATTACGGTCCAGGGTATGAGCATTCCGATCAAGAAAGAGATCAAGATCCTGGGAGCCATCATACCCAGCGGCAACACTAACACCACTACAATCAGACAGCTCCAAGCCTATTCCGAACAAGCCTCTAGAATGCTACGCCGGGTAATCAAGAAAAGAAATGGGCTAAGAGAGAAGGAGGCCCTAAGATTAGTTCAGGCTTTCATTCTCTCTAAACTAACATACGCCACCCCGTACTTACGGCTTAGCAAAAAGGAGAAAGACCAACTAGATGTTATTATTCGAAAGGCAGTTAAGACAGCGCTGGGACTCCCTTTATGCACATCCACTAAGCGCTTACTACAGCTGGGGATCCATAACACCATCGACGAACTAATAGAGGCCCACCGTGTAAATCAAATTGTCAGGCTCTCAACATCTAAGCCTGGCAGGAAAATATTACAGAAGCTGAGAATCAGTCCACCCCGGGAAGTCACTGACAAGATCGACATGCCCATGCAGCTGAGATCACACATTACGAGACTCATCCCATACCAAAACGCATGGATGAGGAATATAACAGAGGACGGAGACTAGCCAGAGCTAGACACCTCTCTAAGCGCTGGGATGGAAACAAGGACACGATCTACGTCGATGCGGCTGGACCCGCTAACGGAGTCGCGGCAATTGCAGCAGTTTCACCCCGGGGAGATATCATTGCAAGCAGCCTTATCCAAGCGGTGGATACCACATCGGCTGAAGAAGCAGCTATCGCACTAGCGATATCAAAGAACAGCGAGGCAACGGTTATGTCCGACTCACAAGCAGCGGTACGCAATTACCTCAGAGGCCGCGTTGGCGCTCCGTGTTGGGAAATTTTGGAAAGGTCTAATCCTTCCAACATCCAGATCTTCTGGACGCCAGGGCACCTCTCAACGACGGGAAATGAGGCGGCCAACACAGCTGCTCGAGCTCTCCTCCTCCGAGCATCTGGCACGCAGCCTCTCTCTGACATAGTTGACAACCCCTCACCCTTACTAAGTTACGCAGAAATTACGGAGTACTATATATCACAAGGAGGAAATATCCTCTTCCTCACAAAACCCTAAGAAATATGAAGAGCACACAATCAGGCGACTACAAACTAATACTCTGCCCAATCCTTACCTAATGAGTAAATGGTACTCAGGAACCTACCATTCGTCCTGCCCCTTCTGTGGAGCAGTTGGCACACTCTTTCACGCCGTTTGGGAATGTCAAGAAAACGCAGACTTGGACAGCAATCCCGATCCGACTCATGAGCCCTGGGAGGCAACCCTTCATAGCCACAGCCCACTCGATCAGAAATCGCTGGTTGAGAGGGGCCGGATTATGATGACGACCAATGGGTTCTCGAACTGAACCCACCCAGTTTTTGTGCTCTGAATAAATGTTTTTCTTCCTCCTCCTCCAAAAGCTTGCAGGCGAAGGAAGCCCTGCAGTGCACGGAACTCGTAAAATTAGCCAAAATTTGTTGGGCCACCACGCCTAGGGTAACTGAATTTAGAACATTCTAAAGAACTTTTATAACTGTTTCTTTCGGTTAGCTGCACGCCTGTCAATAAATAAGAATGCTAACAGTAATAGTTGAGAAGTTGACCATTTGCAAGGTACTATTTTCTATTCACAAGGTACTTGTTTCCTCCCAAGGTGGGGTCAAAGACCCGTTTCCCAAGCTCTTCACCCTGCAAAGCCAAGCACTACGCTGGGGTAAAGCTTGTACATATTGCGTCACCGCTGGGAAACGGCGGCACTGGAGATAGAACCTCCCCCCTTCCGCACACGAGGCGGGTGTTCAAGCCACTAGGCCGCCGCTGCGGTAGTTTGGTAACTGAGAGCTTCTAGTAGTTATTCCCCTTTCTCTTAAGGAGGGACTGTCGCGCCATGTAGCTGGTCTGCGCAAGCAAAGGCTTCGTGAATACGTCATCATTGCGACGCAAAAGTCGGCCTCACTTGGGGCTCAGACCATTCCCTGGTCAACAAAAGGCGCCACGTGAGGCCAACTTTCTCGCTCTTATTTGTATGACAAGGCTTCAGAACTGTTGCTTGCCTTTTCATCCTAATCAGGCGATCACCGCCAAAAATTTGGATAACGTTGTAAATCTCAGCAAATCGCAATGTGTCGCTGTGGTTGTATAGCGCATGCTAAGAGTAAGCCTAAAGAATGTCATCTTTTTTTCCCTCCTTTCTCATCGTAGCGGTGGCCTAGTGGTTGAGCATCTGCCTCACATGCTGGAGGTGCGGAGTTCGATCCCCAGTGCCGCCAGGTACCCACCAGTGATACTATGGTACAAGCTTCCCTTAACCTGGTGCTCGACTTAACCAGGGTAAAATTATTGGGAAATTGGTCTTTGACCCCACCTTGAGCAACGAAAATAACATGTGCCATGGCGCTCTGCGGCCGCGGATGCCCTTGCACCATAAGAAATTCACTATCACATCCCCTCCTTTTTCTCCTCTAGTGGTATCATACAGTCAGAAGGTAAAGCTTCATATTGTCTCCGATTACGGTCAAAGAAGGCCGACGACATCAGACACATCAGATCACACCAGATGATAACACAGAATATCTTACAGCGGAAAAGTGCCACACATTATTTTACAATCTATCATCAGTCGATGTATTTTGAGGTTCCCGAGTAAAAGTTGACGTATTCATATAAGCAAAGCAGTTAGTGCGACCGAGTACCGTTGCAAAAAAAAGGGGGGGGGGAATCAGATCAAAGGCCTGGGGTGCTGACTAACCGGGCGAAGAATTCCACAGGCCAACGAAGCTACGCGAGATAGAAAATAGCACACTACCAAGGCTTCTAGCAAAATAAGACAAGCATGCCCTATTTCCAGAAAACAAATTTGTCACCGTGGTGCAGTGGCTTGTACCATTGTTTACTTAGAAGTCGAGGAACATAGCACTAGAAAAAAGGAGAGCGAACTAAAGACAAAGGAGAAAGTGCGCAATCCGGGTGTTTTTTTATGTCTTACAGCAAACACACTCTTTTCCTTGCGGAATCACTTAGAGAACATAGAGGTGTTTTTAGTGTGAGAGTGCGACTAATGGAATGTATGCTTCACCATATAACCGTTTTTTTATTACGGCAGTTCGACGAAAGGTGGAAATTGCGCCGCCATCGCAGCAACGCTAATGAAATCATTACGGGTGTCCTCCGCTGTCTACATGTCCATTGGAACGCAAGTATATAAGAATACAGCTAGTTTAAAAGCAACCGTGCCTTAACTAATACTTTCTAATTCAGACCCAGAAATCCCTATTTCTCTTCGTTTTTTCGCTGCAGCGGCTTAAAAACTCAAACAGTTTGGAAAAAATGTGAAAATTTCGGTTTTTAGAATTCTTTGCAACTCCGTAAATATTCGTTTTAGCTAAAGTTTGCTCCTTAAAATCTCTGAAAAAAAAACATTCCGTCAATTGGACATCACTGTTTAAAAGGCAAATTATCTTCGCTACATACAGTTTGGAATCTAGCGTGAAAATCTGGTCACGCCAAGAAATTAGAATGGAACCAGAGGAGAGGAGACGGTGTAATTTAGCAACGTCATGTTCTCTTTGTTGATCGTAGTGGCGCTGTGGTTGAGATACAAAAAATACGAACTCTGTGTTAGCTGCGTTAACTCAATAAGCGAAGGCAGCTCCTTACGAGCTATTGAAATGCCGTCCGACACATCACGCTTGACTATATTGGCACGCAAGTTCTTAGTCAATGTTTCGTCATGAGAATTTACCTTGTGTGCACGTTATGAATGAAGGTATCCTGAACTAAAAACTGCGTTACTCTAACCCCGTTGGTTTTACCATAAATCTGCACACCTTGGAAGCTCGGGCTATGCTCGGTCTCATCCTAAAAACAGCGCAAACAAGACAAGGACGACGGAAGGAAAGGACAACACGAGCGCTGTCATTGTCTTTTTTGCACTGTTTTTAAGATGAGTACATACCAACTCGCCCAGGCTTCTGTTTTGGTTATGCTCGGTTCCGAGGTGACCAAGTCATATCTGGACGTGCGCGTCGTAACCTTTCGGCCGAGTTTTGACGAAGGCTGAACCAAACAATTTATGAAGCGCTTCCTATCGAAAAACAACTGCATGCCTTCATTTCTAAGCTGAAGCTCAGCTCAATTCTGGCTGCGCTGCTCATTCCATCTGCCCACGATCCTTGGAACTGGAGCGCTATCAAGCAGTATTATAGGAGATATGGAAGTTAAAAGATCTTCTAGCCATTCTTGCACATTCTTTATGCGTCTGTTTAAAACCTCCTCTGCACATCAAGTTATACTCTGTTCAGCCTTCCACAATTCCACAAATACTGAGCCAGCATTGGCCGCTGTGCTTGCTGGAGAGACAGAGAAGAGGGTAGAAGAGCGTATAAGAAACACATTCTGTAGTAGCTGAAATTAAAGACGTAATATTCTGCGCTGTCATTGGTTCAGCACGGGGGAGAGGGGGCCCTAAAAGCGTCTGATTGGCACCGTAGAACGAGAGAGACTGACCTTGCCCGTGCGGTGATACCCCACGTGCTAGTGATACAAGGATTATAGATACCCTTATTATCGAGTCGAGGAGAGAAAGAGTGCCCCCCCCCCCCCAAAAAAAAATAGATCTGCAAAGACAGATCACATACCTTCCTCCTCCCCTACAGTGGAAACTTGAGTAGGACTAAAGCAAACAGTGTAGCCCAACACGCCCGCTCTTTGCATGGGTAAGCAGAACAAACTTAAGATTGGTTTAGTTTTATGCAGTTTAACGTCCCAAAGCGAGTCAGGTTATGAGACGCCGTAGTGGGGGGCTCCAGGTAATTTCGACCACCTGGTGTTCTAAGCGTCTACGGGCATTTAGCATTTCGCCTCCATCGAAATGAAATCGCCACAGCCAGAATTGAACCCCCCTCTAGGGTCAGCAGCCGAGCCACCGCTGCAGAAAAGGCACATTGATAAAACAGTTTCGCATATAATACAGACACCACAGCACTATTACAAATAAATCACCGAGCAGTTTTATTGAAATCAGGAGTAAATCGGGAGACAAAATATGAAATAATCGAAAACAAAGTAACAACAGGACCTTTGGTCTGTTATATAAGCTACTTGTTATCGCAATCCTGCACTCCAATCTTGAGGTGGATTTAAGAAGAGGAGGCGAAGCAGTCACTGCGGGTCAAAGGAAGCGTACGTCTTCAACGAGCGCGTTTATTCACATCGTCGCGACACAACTCTCTCGTTTACGGTCCACTTCCTGTAGTCGTGGCGGTCGAACAGCAGTGATGTCCGCTGTCACGCGCGTACTACTAAGATGGCCGGGGGAGGGGTCGATTCCGCTGTTGGTTCCTCAGTCGTAGAGTACGCGATCGATTCCGTTATTGACTCCGTTGCTGGTTCTGTGGCCGACGAGTTCACGTTCGGCGTTGGTGATGAAGAATCATCGGTAAGTTTTTCCAAGGTAGGCACCCCCGTGAGCTCCGTAACGTTCGATGGTAAATCTTCGGGCAGGCTCTCCGTAGCCTCCTCCATGGTCGAGTTTTCTCCTTCTGTGACCGGCGGCCTGAAGGGCGTCTCCTTCAGCGTCGGCCAGGTGACCGGCGTCCTCACCTCAGTCTCCGGCACTACTATGGAGTAGTTCTCGAATACTACCTCGGTGGTCGTGGCTTCGAGGTATCTGCGCCCCACGTGCAGCAGCAGCATCAGCATGCTCAGGGCGAGCACCGCGATGACGCCCACCGTGGCCACCCTCGCCGACTGGTGGAGCTCTTCATCCGCTCTGAGGTCGGAGGGGGACCCCAGCACGAGGGCCGAATGGGCGGTCTTTTTCTTGCTCGAGCTCGATGTGTCCTGTTCGACCTGCGGGCACACGAAGCACGCCTTGAATTACAATAACTGTCTTTAATTAAAGATTAGGCTCGTCTTATGAATATGTATACCTGGGCACAAATAAAAGAACTGTATTACAAAATCGACGTTTAAAAATACGAGGCTCGGGCGTAAATTGCATGACTATATGACAATATGTACTCCCCGAAATGGATGTTTCAATTTTGAGTTTAGATATGTCCATGGTATTCATTACCCCCGTTGCATTCGCATTACGATATCGTTCGAGGGTGTAATCGGACCTTCTAGTCATTTCTTGGTCGCGCGTATATTTGACAGCAACCTCACCTTGCTGCCGCTGCTGGTCGTCCAGTCGTGGCTCACGGACTTCGTGCCATCTCCCGAGGACGAGGATGAGGGAACGGATGCGGCAGCGTTTCCAGAAGGCGCACTTTCGTTGATACCTGACTCCATCTTAGTCTCGGAATGTTTTCTTACTTGAGACTCCAATACAAGCGCCCTTGATATCACGTCTATCTGGTGCACCGAACAGAAGGATTCAGCGGGCACCCCCATGTTTCTCCTCTTTTTCCTTTGGCTATCGAGATCCGAGCGGCGCAAAATGGTCACATGGTCAGTAAACTGAAGTTATTAAATAGAGTATCAGCAGAAGTAGAAACCCAGCCATAAAAAAAAGAGAGAAAGAAAATAGAAGGGGTAAAAAAATTTAACCGGCGCCCAAGAAAGAACTTGTGGCTTGGTTTTGACCTTAATCAAGGCGCGTTGAAGTGAAGAACCACCTTTCGCGCTCTGTCTTGTGCGCGGTGATGCTTGTCTTCATCTGCCTTCGCCTAATAAGCGACTGTGGGTGCTTGAACAAAAAATAGTACCTGATAAGAATGAAGATATTTGACATGTTTAATTTGCGAAAAATTGACTAGTGGTGTTCTCGGAAAGCTTTCAAGGGTGTGGAAACAGCCACCTGGAGTGGCTAAAGGCACGCTTCATATGAATTTTAAGGCACATACGAACGGGAATAATATTCTTATAATCTGGCTTGTGGTAAATATAAATAGGAGAAGTGGAGGAAATGACTTCCTGTTGTCCAACATTTTCACTGCAAGTATTCACTGTCTGGTTATGACCAATCCCCCTTGCAGGCATGTGCTATTTTGTGAGGCAATCATCACCAGAAGACACCCTGGCTTATCCCCCTCTGTGGTTATGTGCCAATCCTATAGAGAGTAGCAACAACAACAAATGGCTTTCTCCCACCTCCCTCGGCACTAGGCCGTGGAGGCAGGAGGCCGGAGACACTGCTTTAGATGCTGGCCTTGTGTCCTGGCGGCCTCTTCAGCCAGTCGGACATGACGGATCCGGATCTCAGAGTCCGAACTACGCAGCAGGGTCTCCCAGGATTCTTATGAATCCATATTTAGCGCCCTGATAGGAGAATGTGGGCATTCTAAAGATTATATTATAGAGACCCTCCCAACTCGCAGTGTGTACACTCGTCTGATCTTACCTCCGGGAACATATGGTTCGCCAGGCTCGGCTGTGGGTACGTGTATGTTTGAAGTAATCTTCACGAGACTGTCTGCGTGTTATTTCATGACGGGTCTGGTGGGTGTATACCAGCCTGCGTTGCAATCTGTAATGTTGAGTTATTTTCCCATATTATGCCATGTGTTCACCGTTCCCTTGCCCAAGGAGGTCGTCACATATGCCCAGTGGTATAAACCTCGAGCTAGCTCGTGAGCAGCCTCGTTTCCGGGGTCGGCAACATGTGCCGGTGCCCTGATAAGCGCAATTTTTCTCGCAATTTGTCGCTGTTCGAGAATCTTCGCAGCCGTGGTCGAGTCTCTTAAATAGGCTGCAAACAGAAATCCTGCGGTGTTTATGGTTTCTACTTAAGAATAAATAATAGCATATATATGAAGGCAGCACGAACGTGAAGACACGGACAAGTGCTCGTCTGTGTCTTCTCGCTCGCTCTGCCTCCTTTTCTGCGCAGTTATTTCTTCTTAAGTATGAACCACCAACATGCCCTACATTATTCAAATTTATAGTTTAATAAGCCACCCTCTCGCATTACAAGCTGTTTGACATTAAAAGTGCCGCGGTTGTCCATAAATGCGCCTCTTTTGCCACCATCGGTAGCTGCAGTTAAGCAAAATGTCGGTTTACACCCGCCCTGACTAACACATAGGCATGGCTTTCGTAAAAATTTAAGAATTTTCGACCCCGTCCGGTACGCTCTGTTAGTCACTTTTCTGATAAGTAGAAGAAAACAGGTTTTCTGAGTGGATGTCCGGGACGTCACACGAATTTAACCACATTTAAAGGGATGGTGTGCTAACTTTTGCAGACAATATTTTTTTTCTGAAAGAATCGAAAGCTTCTTTCTCATATAAACGAATGCCTGGCACGCAGTCGGCCTGCGGTGATTTAGATGAACGAATGCGATTGCTAGCAAACACACGAACACCGCGCTTTAACTACGGTTCACAGTGGAACCACTCCTTTATGGCGGCGCTGCTATCGAAGACTCTGAGCACTCTCTAGGGGTTCGACGGGGACGAGGGCCGTTGGGCTAGGTGGAAGCGAAGAAAGTGTAATAATGGAGGATGAGCCCAGCAAAATGGACTTTATAATGGTCAGGAAGAAAACTATTAAAAAGAAAGTTAACACCAGTATCAGCTACATAAACATACAAAGGTGTAGAAAGAGAGCGAACTGGTTAGAAACAGAACAGCAGTTAAAGGGCGATCAAATACGTGTATACGCTCTCTGCGACATCAATCTCAGATTTCTAAAAGATCCAGCGTTTATCGATGGCTATGCCTTGGAAGGGTGTAACAGAACAACAAGGAAGAAGGGGAGGGGAAGGCATGCTGAGACATCAAGGAACTAATTGGCAAAGAATGAAATCAACTATACAAAGAGCATTTCTAGGCATCAGGGGCAACTGGCGGTAGGAGGAGTTATATGGGGAGAGGGAGAAATGTAGGCAAGAAAACGAGGATCTTATTGTCTCAATAAAGATGTAAGACTGTTTGGAGACAATGCTGATATCACGATGCCGAGGGAACATGAATGACCAAATCGAGGATCTGGATGCATACTGAGATTGTAACGGGAAGTTAATGCTAGAACTTTGTGAGTGGCGCAACCTAGTTATGACAAATAGAGAAACTTAATCTGAGGGACAAATCGCGCGGGAATTCTGGAGCAGGCGGTCCACCATTGACTGTTGCCTAATGTCGCAGGAAATCTATACCAAGCTGGCAAAAATAGAAACAAACTAGGAGGGGGAGCAGTTTTTGGGAGTGATCATAAACGTATTACTCTGCAAAAGGGAGACGTCAGCAAAAGACAAATGCAGATGACACAGAGCGAATACGGAAAATTAAAGGATAATTAAATTAATGCGTAGATAGCAGAAGGCGTCGAGGAAGATATAGAGAAACGTTGCATAGAAAAGTGGGACAATAGCCCTGTTTACATGAACCTGATTGCGTCGGGTCGAGTCGGGGGTCAGGTTGAGCAAGGTCACCCCAACTCGACAGCTGCGTGTTTACATGAACTTGATTTTAACGAATCGAGACCGGTTGAATTGCGGCAACGCCAAGCGTCGAGCAGCGCAGTGCCAGCAAGCAGTGGCAGCCTCCAAGGTCGCGGAACGGCACCGCAGTCTCGGAGGCACGACGCGCAAACGAAAAACAATTTCCCGTTTATTATCTGCCCTCCCCCTACACTAGCTCTTCGATTCCACCGCGTTTACAAGCACATCGAGGCAGGGTCGAGTTGAGTCAAAATAACCTTCACGGGAGAGTTGACTGGAGCCGACCACTCGACTCCCAACCCGACTCGGCGCGCGCTTACATGAACCCAGTAACCGGTTATCGATCTGATAGCTCGACTCAACCCGACCCTGTCGGGTTCATGTAAATGACCCTTATTATCATAACTATCATCAGTTCGGAAATGAAACAAGTAACAGTGGTGTTATGATCGGGCGTCGACCTCCAGCCTAAGTGGGTTAGCAGGCGGTCTATGCTTGGGCAACGATGAGTCAGGAAAGGCGTCGTCGCGGGGTCGAGTACTGGTATACCCTTGGCGGCGGTGCTGATACTAGAAAGCATCCTTTCTCGTCCCTACGGGAAGAAAGGGATCCAGCCCCACCTCGCTGGCCGGCCAATTTCGGCGGCGCGCTCACAATGGCTCCGGGCTGCGCCACTCGGACGGCGCCGTAGAAAGCAAACGACATGTCTTTCCTGGATGGAGAACGGGAACGGCGGGCGAAGCAAGCCGTCTTTTCCTACAAAATGGGTGCTCAAAGTTAGTTGAAGTTGAAGGTGAGTTTTATTTTGGCAACGGGACAGGTGTCAGGGAGATTGACGAAAAGGCAAAACATGCCTGGCTAAGCGTGAACCTTCTGTAGCACGGGGCGCATCATACCGAACATAGAAATAAAAGAAATAAAAACGAAGTGACAACATATACATACAGCTGCATCTACAAACACATTCGTCATGTTCAGTAGATATAACTAACAGTAATTAAGGATGTTCAAGGAAACCTCATTTTTAGGAGCTGTGGGAAGAACATGTTGAATCTTCAACGGAAAATACATATTTATCACAAAGCTTCTTGAAAATTTCTTGAGATTTCGTTTAATTTATGATAGGTATATGATTTGAGGAAGATGATTAAGGAGGTCTGCTATCTGATAGGCCAGATTTTGCGCGGCGCAATTAGTACGGATCTTCTCGTCTGTATTTTGTGGAGTCAAATTCATAATCCCCCCCCCCCCCCCCACACGCACACACACACACACATACGCACACAGTAGAATCAGAAGCTACAGGGAAGCAAAGAAAGGGACAATACGCACGGTACCGTGGGCAGTGAGCAGCGTCTTTAGAGATGAACATTACAACAATGTCAACACTGGGCACGCTGCCCATAACCACGAGTCTGTGGGGAGCGTTTCTGTAGCAGCACCGTTTTCAGAGGCGTTATTCATTCTTCCGATTGGCCACGCACGGACCGTTATCCTCGGGAGGAACGTTTAAGAGAGACAATAAATGAAAAAAAAAAAGAATGACTGCTGTAGGATTTTCTTCGCCAAGAAAGACGCCATGAGCCGCTGACGCAAAAAAATAGGGTGCAGGAAATCTTGAGAGTTCACTGTTATGCGCCTCGGTTTATTGCATTCGGTTTCACCGGTTCCTGCTGTCTGATTAACGTAGTGAGCCCAATCAGCAATGTTCTATATGCGCGGTCGTTGTAAGCACGTGTTTGCATATGACCAATATGTGATATGTGTGAATATATGTGATGTGTGAATTGGAGGAGAATGTCCTCAAAGTAACTGCTCCGCTACTGTCGCCTGGGAAATTGCGGTGAAGGCGAGGCAGTAAGAGAGCGTCCCAGGTCAAACAAAGCGACTTCGCCCGTGCCCTACGATGGACCCGATGGAGAGTAGAAATGCGCGCTCTCTCACTCACACATGCGCACTTATAGACAAGTAGAGGATGTACTCAACGATGCGACGCCAAACGCCAACTCACAGTGCAAGTGCTGGTTTGACGTTCGTTTTGTGCGTCTGCTTCTCCTAGTCATGTCCAGTGCTCATTATCTCTTGATGCACCTTGATCATTCGTGCGCAGTGACCCTGCAGACACCAACTTTTCCTCATTTCTCGCTTAAAGGACCATAAATTGGTATAAAAAGACGAGGACAACCACGCAGACATACACTAGCCTCTTTCTTTCGGGACTAGGGTGATAGCAATAGTTGATAAGCTTAAAATAATTGGGCATAACCTTTCAGCTGATAAGACCTCCTGGACTGGTCACAATGAATCATTATCAGATTACTTCTAATCAGCAGCAGGTGCATTATTCCGATGCAAGCAGTTTCTACCAGTTTAAGCCTTTCTGCAAATTCATCACACTGCTTTTGCATCTCACAATAATTGCTGCGCGCTTATGCGGGATAAAACTAGTTTTATGTATGCGCACAGTATTACGCGGATGCAAATGAAAACACTCCTGCACATTGTCAATTTACCGCGACTACAACCAAGTCGCCAATTTTTTACTGACATTAATGCCACGAATATATTTGAATTCCGTTTGGTGCACTCATTGTTTTTTTTATGGTGAGAATTGTTAAGCACTTTTAAGTGCTGGTTCCGGCCTAACCGCACAGAGAAGAGATCCTTGAACCGGTGCATTAAACCGATGGCTCATACCACATCGCCGTGTGGGATACATACTGCAACCAGTTGCCTTTCAAGTTACCTTCCTGCTAAATAAATACAAAAAGAATGTGTTGATTACTTTACTTTTACTCGAAGACAGACTCCAAGTTTTTTTGTAAATTTGCGATATTTTCCTGTAATTGTCATATGCAAGTTCCAGTGCTTTCCAGTTATATTGTTATATAGCTGCTTTTAATGCTGAACAGACGCCTTGAAACATAAGCTACTTGTTTATGCCTGGGCATTGTTGCTATGTAAACTTTCATTGGCTGTGGAACTTGTGGGTTACCACCTTCGCTAAAGCAGTACGCGACTGCTATATTGGTGGGGTGCCCCGAACCTGGAGTTGGGAATAAAAATTTGTTGATTGAATGCTTGCTTGATTGATTAATTAATTGACTGGTGTCTACCGCGGCTAAGTAAAGCATTCGAGTGATAGTCATTCCAATAGCAGTCACCTTATAGTATGAATTTATCAGCTCGCTTCATTAAGACCCAAGCTCTCAGCGAATAAAAATGACGCGTGCCCTCTCTTCCCTCAAGTGATACAGTCCGACTTCTAAAGAAAACATGTTTGGTCGGCGCCCTGCCCGAGAACTCTTCACCCATCGACAGCCGGTTTGTTTATTTCTGGTGGCCGCACTCGCTTACCCACCCGTCATCGCAATCGCTTGTATACCTTTCACCGCTATCACTGTGAACGCACCATGAACTGTGATCTGAAACCGCGTGTCTTGTAAGTGACCACTGCGGTGGCCTCTGAAAGCTACAAACATTCCCTGCGTAGAAACGCGCGTCTGAAAGCCGGCGATGGCAGTGATGACTCGTTGGCTCATAGGACTCTCCCGTCGCACGGGAGGTGTAGCCGTGACGTCATGTCCCGAGGTTTAGCCGTGACGTGATGCTTGCACGGAATGGAAGCGCCGGGCTCTCTGTCACTCACCATGACATCCCCGGACTCGTGTTTTATATATTTGTGAAAAATAATTCAAAAACCGTGACTACGTAGGTGATCAATCAACTTGAAGATTAAAAAAAGTACGGTTTTTGAAATTTATTTACAAAATTTTGGTTACGTTTGAAAGACTCATATCTCGTGTGAATGATCAAAAGTATTCGTTATACGCACTGAACACATTTACGGAAAAGCTTGAGAACCGTTTCAGAGTCCTTTTAAGTCCCCCCAGCCTACGCGACCGGCGCAGATGTTTCTGACTTTCCGGACATTGCATCCGGCTATTCACAGGCTGGTACAACAGGCGGTACAAAGGTAGTACAACGCTTGATATCATGTTACCTGGCAACAAGAGAGGTATGCTGGGGCCAGCGCTTTACAGCCATATGTGAGGTCAGATTCCGCGGCCTCGGCCTCCAGTAAGAATATGCGTCACCAGTGGCCGCTACAGCTTTCTGTTGAGAGATTTTTCTCAACATGGTGAAAGCTGTAGTGTGTAAAGAAAACAGAGTACAAGTTGAAGTTGATTTGTATCGGTGTGTTGCCGCACTATAACGGCGAAGACTCCTCTAAATACACAAAATCGCGTCTTTTGTTATGGGGACCGATCAACATACCCGAAAAAAAAACTATCACCAAGCAAAAATTTGTTAGACTGTCAACAGACTGTCCAGTCTTTTGTGATCAAGTCTAGAGAGTTCCTATAAACAAATCTTATAGACTAGCCTTTAGAGAATGGAAATACTATACGCCGTTTATAGGCTATCTATATATTTATGGCTACACACTTTTGTAGATTTTTGCCTGTAGATAGTAATCAACTTTGTAAAGCCAAAAAAGTTTATAGGAAGGCAACAGAGTCGATGAAAAGTCTATGGGAAGTCTATAGACCATATATATTAGGGATATAACAAGGTTCGCCAAGAGCGAAATTGATGCGGTTGACGTTACAGTCCCTATCTGAACAAGGATGGAGGCGAGAGGGAAACAAGAAACTCTTATGTTTCCGAGGACCAGAACATCCCATCATGAGACTTCAACTCGCCCAGATTGATGCCGAAGCCTCGACAATGTTGCTGAAAAGACATGCTCTGGAACGGCTCGCCAGAACGAATTCAGACACATGGTCCTCTACAGCATCGAATTGCCTTCGTGTCTGCATGCTTGAAAAAAAAAAAGATATTGAAAAAAAATCTATTCACCAGTAACGAAAAGGAGCACCCTTGGAATACAGACTGCAGCTAGTATTTTCTATGCTACTGAAGCCATACTAAAAGACACATAAATATAAAATACCAGGAAATAACTCGAATATAACAGTACAAGTGCAATCAGACCATGTTAGGAAAGCGGCTGCAAAACTAGCAAGAATTTGAATCACACTACAAAATGAAAAATGTGTTAATAATGAATTTATTAAAATATGTTTCGAGCAGGTTGTTTTCAAACGCAGCAAGCAATTTGTGGAGCATGCAGCGCGACATACGGATTTTGCATGGTCGCACTGGCATTTCTAATTCGCGTGTGATAGGGTTCATGAACTATGGCCCCCTGCATGGAGCTAACTGAGCACTTACGAAGACGTTCGATGATTACAACGAGAAATTAGATGCAGCAGGGCAACACACCCTCGAGCTGGCGCTGCCGGTTAGGCCGGACGCGGACAGTCTATACCGCTCGGCCGCTGCTGTCAAGGTCGTTCACTTCCTCAGGTAGCGACCGGCTCCCATTGCATCTGTGCGAAGGGCATTCGGTGCCGTGCCTAGGTTCAGGAGGCCCAACTAAGCCTCTGAAGAAACCGGTTTATAAGAAAAAAAGCAGAGTGGCGCAGTGGAAGCGTGCTGGGCCCATAACCCAGAGGTCGTGGATCGAAACCACGCTCTGCTATTGTTTTCGTTTTTTTTCTTCTATCCTTTTTTTCAACAGTAGGATTCAATCTGTACTACAGTTTGCATTCTAATATAGGGTACGTTGCGGTGCAGCGCAATCAGCAGAGTGGCGCAGTGGAAGCGTGCTGGGCCCTTAACCCAGAGGTCCGTGGATCGTAACCACGCTCTGCTATTGTTTTGGTTTTTTTCTTCTATCCTTTTTTTCAACAGTAGGATTCAATCTGTACTACAATTTGCTTTCTAATATAGGCTACGTTGCAGTGCAGCGCATTCAGCAGAGTGGCGTAGTGCAGTTCGACTTCCGGCCACCGAGCGTGACGGACGCGTTATCATGAGCTCCGTCGGAGCGGTTTCAGCGACCCAGTCGGGCCGCGGTAACAGTTTTTTTGCTGCTACTGCCGAAGATTACCAGGTTATTCTGCCCAATCTGCCATCCTGACGCATCGTCGCCAACACCGTTTTCATGCACGGCGATCGAGGAGCCCGGCCCTACCGTGTTGAAGACTACCGGGACACTTTGGCCAACCTTGGTGCGCTCCCCGACGTTGTGGCGTTGGAGGCGTATCAAATGAACCACGTGTGGGCTGTGACAATGACAACTGCTGACGCTGCTCAGAAGTTGCTTTTGGCTGTCGACAAGAAGGTAAAGGATCGCCCGTGTTTGCTCTTTGATCCGAATAACCGAGAGGTTCGCGTAAAGCTGCACTGGTTGCTGCATGGCGTTACCGACGAATACGTTCGCGTGGCACTGTCGCCCTACGGGAAGGTGTTGGAAGTGACCCGGGAGAAGTGGCGGGCGCTTGGTGTCACTGAAAAAGGGTCGACGACTCGTACAGTTGGACTAAAATTGCATGCCGACGTCAAAATAGACGATATTCCGCATCAGCTCAAGATAGCCGGAGAGCTAACTCTTGTTGCTGTGCCGGGCCGCGCTCCTCTGTGTCTGCGCTGCAAGAGCACCGGGCACATTCGTCGCGACTGCAAAGTGCCGCGCTGTAGTCGTTGTCGTCGTTTCGGCCACGTCGATGCTGATTGCGCAAAGACGTACGCCAGCGTAGCCGGACCAGTGCAGGCAAACGACATATCGGACCACCTCATGGACGAGGAAGACTCAGAGGAAATAGGAAGGACGAGCCGTAACCTGGTTACGCAAGGGGCATAGTCGAACATTCAAGGGGACGCACTAATTGACGGTGGAGATAAACCCACAGACAAGCGGCGACATGACGACGCAAAAGGCGGGAACGAGAAGGATAAGGCAAGCACTACGGGCCACCCCTCTCCTGGAGGAGGCGAGATACCATCCACCGAGCCGGCACCAGTCACCGTGATGGACAGTGACAGTATTAGTGCCGCTGCAAAGCGACCTCACGACGCAGGTGAAAATGGGAAGGAGCTTAGTGTCGTTGCTGCAGACGAGCCGCCAGCCAAGACGACTGTCGGACGGCGTCCTTCCTTTCGACCGCTGCCGAACACTTCGGCTGCGCGCAAGACGGCGGAAACGCCGCCTATGCCGCCGTGAGGACCGCCCTGTGCTAGCACACTCCGGATCTAACCGCAGTTGTGAGGTAAGCGCCATGCCCCCGGTTTTCTTTCCAACCTTGCTGTAATGAGTATGGATAAGTCCATTCACGTGGCAACTTTAAATGTCCGAGGGCTTGCCTCAAGGAGGAAGCAGAGTCAACTGTACCGCCTGTTAAGCGACTTTGACCTTGACATTCTATCAGCGCAGGAGACGAAAGTCGAGGGCGACGTGGAAACCGGGGGCATGGTGCAACAATTCGAAGCGCGATACTGTGCTATTGTGAGCCATTCCGTGGGATATTCTTCAGGCTGCGCATTGTTGGTCCGACATAGTCTAGGAGCTAAAATAGAAGCCGTTACGTCATGCACGTCAGGACGGTTTATTGTATGTGATTTCTTGTTATCGTCATTGGAGTGGCGTGTAATCTGTTTGTATGCGGCGACTATTGCTGGGGAAAGGTGCAGGCTTTTTGAACAGGTAAAACAGTATACCCAGTGTAATAGGTTGGTCATTCTTATTGGTGATTTCAACTGCGTTCTTTCAGCCCGGGACAAAACTAGCGGCCGACCGTACAAGGATGCAAGCACCACTACCCTAAATGAAATAATAGGGAACAGTAGTTTGGCGGATGTGGCTGAATGCCTTGGTGGTGGAAGAAATACACAGTACACCCATTTTCAGGCTTCGAGCCACGCTCGTTTGGATAGAGCATACGTAACCCTTGATTTGGTACCCTTTTTCAAGGAGTACCGAGTGAGCGCTATTTCATTTACTGATCACTGCTTAGTCAGTTTTTTAGTAGCAAGCACAAAAGAAAGGAAAAGAAGCTTCGAGTGGCAGTTATAGAAATTTAATTCAAAATTACTGGATGACGAAATTTTTCATGGCCGACGTGATGACGCAAGTTGATGCAATGAATTATATGGGTAATACGACGTGCAGAGAAAAATGGGAGAACTTCAAGCAGACAGTTAAAATGAAAGCATTGGAGCTGGCGACTGCTATACGCAGACAAAAGGGGCAGATGAAAAAACGACGCGCATAAACTTGGAAAAATTGAGCAGTGAAGAGTTTAGTAGACCCGGCATGTTCATGGACGATATTCGCGTACTAAAGCATAAAATAGAACAGTTCGACATCGAAAGATACCACGGTGCTCCGGTGCGAGCGAGAGCTGAACAGCTGATAGCGGGGGAAGTTCCGTCAAAAAGAGCGTTGGGCTCAGATAAGTGGCACGCGTGGCGCATCAGATATTGGAAATTGAAGTTGGTGGAAAAGTTAGTGACACAGCAGAAGATATTGAGCGCGCTTTCTTCGAGCACTACAGTGGGTTATTTGCCAACTGCTCAGTTGACATTGATCGTTTCAAGAAGGACTTCCTTTTGTTGATGCCCAGCCTAGACGACAGTACGAAGGAACTATTGGAGGCAGCTATCTCAGTAGAGGAGGTGAAAAACGATATTGAAAGCTTGCAGCTGGGGAAGTCTCCGGGCCCGGATGGTCTGATCTCAGCCTTTTATAAACGTGTAAAAGAAATAATTTCACCAGTTTTAGCTGCTGTTTATAATCAGGCATTCGAACTCAATGTACTGCCGCCGTCCTTCACATCCTCCCACATTGTTCTTATACCGAAATCAGAAGACCCCTCTGTATTGCGCAGAGTAACTTCTTACCGTCCAATTTGCCTCACAAATGGGGACTATAAGATAATGATGAAAATTTTGGCTGAGCGATTGCAGACAGTCATTAATGACCTGGTGGGGCCGCATCAAACGTGCGGTATTAAAGGCCGATCTATTTTCTCAAATATACATGTAGCGCGTAGTATCCTTGAATGCTGCGACGCAATGGGCACACAAGTGGCAATGATCCAAATTGATCTGGAGAAAGCTTTCGATAGGGTGCCTCATGAAAATCTTCTGTGCATTCTAGATCATGTGAATGTGGGTAGAATTATTCGAGGCGGGGTCGCCATGGCGTACAATGATTGCTCGACAAGTCTAATTGTCAACAAGGTGGTGGGTTCACGCATTCCAGTGAAATGTTCGGTGCGCCAGGGTTGCCCTCTTTCGCCACTGTTGTTTTGTTTGTATATAGAGTCATTTTGTTTGAGCGTGATACAGAGCGACTGTATGCGCGGTTTTAAACTACATCAGTTAGAAGTCCGACTGTTGGCTTATGCGGATGATATAGCCATGTTTTGTAATGATTACGACAGTGTAACACAGGCTGTTAAGTGTGTTAAATGTTTTTGTGCGGCCAGTGGCAGCGCGGTAAACTGGAGTAAGTGCCTGGGATTCTGGCACGGGGATTGGCCGGAGGCTCCAGACAGTTTTGCCAACATGAGTTTTACTACGACTCCTGTTAAATACTTGGGAGTTCCTCTTGAGTGTTACAAAGACAGCGAAGCCTGCTGGAGGAGTGAAGTGGATAAAATGAGGGAAAGAGTGAATAAATGGAATGGATGGAATTCGTCAATGTTCTCGAGAGCCACAATTTGCAACATATTTTTAGTGGGCAAACTTTGGTACGTCCTTCAAGTCTAGCATTGCTTCAGGGTTCATATCCAAAAATTTCATCAGGTGTTTGCAGTGTTCGTGTGTGCATCTTCTTGGGAAAGATCAAACCGCACCAATTTATTTCTACGAGTTCGAAATGGAGGACTCAGTTTGTCACATTTGTTTTTGAGACAGGTTGTCAATCGGTGTTTATTTCTTCGGGACGTTAAGCACCCGTTTCTACACACTGTCTGTCAACTTCGCCTGGGGAAGCACTTGCCTAATATGGTTGTCTCTGCTGGCAGTATGCCCGGTGGAGTGCATGGTTTTCTACGCGAAGTTGTGGTTTCATGTAGGTTTTTGACGGCGCGGTTTTCACTCCAATACCTGAGTGAAGTCAACCGAAAAAAATCTGTATAAAGACCTTTCTAGTGTGGTTCTCCCCGTGCCTCTATGTCGGTCCCTTTACAGGGAAGGTATAGGTAACAAGGTACTAAAACGTGTTAAGGCAATGTTAGTCCCGTCTTGTGTTAAGACTTTCTTTTTCAAATTACACACTGGAACTCTGAGAAAAAGGTTTTTTTCGGTCCCTGGGACACTCACTGTATATTATGCAGAAAGGAGGAGACAATTGAGCACGTGTTCCTTGAATGCTGGGATGCTGTGTTCCTTTGGGATGTGCTTCAGCGCACAATCAAGAAAGAATTTCCGCTTGATGGGTATGCAATTCGCTACTTGCCAATTGAAAGTAACGACGGTACCCCATTTGATTTGATCATGCTAATTGCCCCACACAGTATTTGGAAATGCAGAATGGCAGTAAGGCACGCCGATCTCGATGCAAGACCGGCACGTCAATATTTCAAAGAAAGCATTAGGAATTTTGTTCAGGAGAAAAAGATGCTGGAATGTAGTCCAGAGTGGCTGTCACGTGTTGAGTTATTATTGGCGATGAAGTAATTTTAGCATGAGCGTGACCGCACAAGCTGGGCGGCCGGTGTTCTAACAAAGATGTTGATTGCGTTTTAGTGCTTATGTATAAATATGTGTTTTCTTTTCATGTGGGTCAAAATACCGGCAATAAAGAAAGAAAAGCAGAGTGGCGCAGTGGAAGCGTGCTGGGCCCATAACCCAAAGGTCCGTGGATCGAAACCATGCTCTGCTATTGTTTTGGTTTTTTCTTCTTTCCTTTTTTTTTCAAAAATGTGGTTCAATCTGTACTACAATTTCCCTTCTAATATAGGCTACGTTGCAGCGCAGCGTAATCAGCAGAGTGGCGCAGTATTCACGGCTGATCAGGGGAGCATAAGCGAAGCTGTCGGGTGTGTACGCAAGTTCAGCGAAGTCACCGGTAGCGGGGTTAATCGGTCCAAATGCCTCAGACTCTGGCATGGATGGTGGCCATCCCACCCAGAACATTTCGCCAACGTACCGTGGGCGACGACCCCGGGCAAGTATCTGGGCGTTCCGCTCGATGCTTATCGCGAAAGCGAGCAGTATTGGAAACAGCAAACTAAAGAAGCACGTGACAGAGCTGAAAAATGGAAAGGCACCAATCTCTCAATTTTCGCCAGAGCTACAGTCTGCAACCTGTTTTTTATTAGCAAGCTCTGGTATGTGATGCAAGTTTTGCATTGCTCTCGGGTGCACATTCAGAAGATACACCGGATTTTTGCCGTCTTTATATGTGCTTCCGAATGGGAACGTTGCAGCCGAAAGAACCTGTTTTGGCGGGTAAAATACGGGGGCCTGGGGCTAAGACACATCTTTTTAAGGCAGCTGAGCCGTTTTCTGTTTTTTCGCGACGTCACAGACCCGTTCTTGCGCACCGAGTGCCAAGTAAGGCTGCGGCGATTGCTGCCCGAGTTTGTTGTTACCACAGAAGAGCTCTCGGGTGGAATTTTTGGTTACTACAAAGAGATTGTAGCAAGCGTTAGGTTTCTTTCAGCGCGTTTTTCCAGCGATTATTTGTTTAAAACTAAAAGAAAAAAGCTGTACCATTATCTTTGTGATATTGTTTTCCAAGAGCCCATGTACACGGCGTTGTACAGTGGAGGTCCGGGAGCTGATGTTTTAAAAAGGGTGAAGAAAATGCAGGTACCACAAGGAGTAAAGACCTTCTTTCTTTAAGTTACACACCGGGACACTCCCAGTTAAAAAGTTTTTGGAGGGCAAGGATTTCTTTTTACCGTGGGGATCGAACTTCTTAGTTTGTAAACAGCACGAAACAATAGACCATGTTTTCTTGCATTGCTGGGAAGCGGTTTATTTTTGGGATGCGTTACAACGGACAATAAAGAAAGAGCTACCACTTGACGCGCAGGGAATTCGTTATTTAAGCACAGACAATGAGGATGGGGTACCATTTGATCTCATAATGCTATTAGGCCTCCCCTGTATATGGCGCTCCAGAATGGCAGGCTATTATTGTGACAGAGACGCACTACCTGCCCGAATTTATTTTCGGGAAAGAATGGACTGCTTTCCGGCCATCCAGAAAGCAGCTGCGAAGCCTCCCGAGTGGCTCTCGAGGCTAGAGCCGCTCAGTATGCTTCGTGAATTTTAGAATGACGAAGCCAGACTCATGCTGGCTGACCACGACAGTGTCGTGTGTACATAGCGGTTTTTGTGTATTTGTTGAGTGTTTTTTTTGGTTAAATGTTATGAGCCAAAGCCAGGCAATAAAGAAAAAAAAAGCAGAGTGGCGCAGTGGAAGCGTGCTGGGCCCATAACCCAGAGGTCCGTGGATCGAAGCCACGCTCTGCTATCGTTTTGGCCTTTTTTCCTACCCTCTTTTTTATATGAACGATGAATCCGTGGCCTCAGTTTTTTGGGCACCGCAGCACAGTAGCCTTGTACCGTTTTTAAAACACATCATGTGGGGCATCAAAACCAGCACAATAATGAGCAGTTTCCTTATACACCCGACAGCGCTGCGCCAGCGTGTGTAAACATGATGGCGTGCTTCTTTTCAGTCCGCTAAGTGCGACGCTAAATGTATACCTAGGGAGCAGAAGCCGTTCAATATCTTTTTTTTTATATCTGGTCTGTTTAACATGACAGCTGTAAACTTTTACCTTGATCTGCCACTGGTTACCCTTATTCCATTCGTACCATTTGGAGGTAAGCAAGGAATCTTCATGCTCAGAGTCGGGTACAGGCCAATTTCGCCTTATATAGACCTTGCCGATGTTACGTGTTGCTGACACTGATGCAGATCGCCATGTACCAATACTGAACAACACATGTAGAAATAGACAGGGCTTGTGAGTTAACAAAGTAAGCTTGCGCAAGCGACACCGTGTAGTAATGACACTGCCAAATAAGCACAGAAGCAACCAATCGGACTAACATTGAAATTTCTGTATTTGTCCTCGTCTGCTCGCCCTGCTGGCATGCCATCTCAGCTGCAGAATGTAAGACTTCTGAGCCTGGCGGAGTGCTTTTATTCCGGGTAGAAAGATATTTAATTATGTTCAGAGCACAGGTGTAAGTAGTCTTATGAAATAAATTGCCGTCTACAGATCGAACATTTGGTATCAGCACCCCTTGAATTCAGATTATACATTCTGGAGTTCCAGATCCTGATGCGACACATTGACACTAACGGGCGCGTTTTGCAGGGCTTGGGATTAATTTTGCCCCTTGGACTTGTTCACCATGCGGCGACACCGCAGTGCAGCAGACCACTTGTGTATTTTGACTTCACTCGTGTCGGCATGTGAACACCAAAGCCAGAGCCACCGCGGCGAGTAGCCCCCTGTACGTGAGCGATTGTCATATAGCCAACCGGTGCTCGAAACTTCTGGCCTGTAAGCGATGCGTGAAGAGTAGAAAAACAATACCAATGCGTTCAACCTGGCATCCTTCAGGATGTGGACGTCCTCGAAAAGGTGCGCTGTAGCGACCACAGAATGGTAACGTCTCGAATTAGCTTAGACTTGAGAAGGGAACGAAAGAAGCTTGTGAAGAAATCAATGAGTTAGCGATAAGAGTGAAAATATAGGAATTCAGGATATCGCTGCAGAACAGATACTCAGCCTTAACTGAGGAAGACGATACTAATGTCTATACAATGAACGATAATCTAGCACCCATCATTACAGAGTGCGCAGTAGAAGTAGGCGGTAGGAAGGTTCGACACGATACCGGAAAGGTATCTCAGGAGACGAAAGATCTGATTAAGAAACGCCGAAGCAAGAGGGCGTCTAACCCTACAGTCAGGATAGAACTAGCATAGTTATCGAAATTAATAAATAAGTGAAAGGGGGGTGTAGCGAGATAAAAAGTTCAATATGGAGAGGATCGAGCATGCTCTAAAGAACGCCGGTAGCCTGAAAGCGTTGAAGAGGAAACTAGGCATTGGTAAAAATCAGATGTATGCGTTAAGAAACAAGGAGGGCAATGTCATAAGCAATATGACTAAGATAGTTAAAGTAGCCTAAGAGTTCTACACAAATCTATACAGTTGTGAATGTAATCAGAGCGTTAATGAGAGAGACAGTAGAGCATAGCAACGCGTCATCCCGCCAGTAGCGAAATAGGAAGTAAAGAAAGCCTTAGAAACAATGCAAAGGGGAAAAGTAACTGGTGAAGATCAGGTAACAGCAGATGTGCTGAAGGACGGAGGGGATATTGTGCTAGAAAAACTAGCCACCTTGCATACGCAATGCTTTATGACCTCGGCCGTACCAGTAGCTTGGAAGAACGCAAACATTATCTTAATTCATAAGAAAGGAGACGCAAAAGACTTGAGAAATTAGAGACCGATCAGCTTACTGTCCATTGCCTACAAGGTATTTACTAAGGTAATCGCTAATAAAGTCAGAGGAACCTCAGACTTTAATCAACCAAATGATCAGGCAGGCTTTCGTAAGGGTATTCAAGAATAGATCATATTCACACTATCACTCAGGTGATAGATAAATGCGCTGAATATAACCAACCCCTATATGTAGTCTTCTTTGATTACGAGAAAGCATTCCACCCTGTGGAAACCTCAGCTGTCGTAGAGGCATTGAGGAATCAGGGTGTAGAAGAGACCTATGTGAAAATACTGGAAGATATCTGTAGCAACGGCGCAGCTGCCATCGCCATCCATAAAGCCAGCAGTAAAATTCCAATAATGAAGGCCGTCAGGCAAGAAGACACTATCTTCCCAATGCTAATCACCGCTTGTATACAGGAGGTATTCCGAGGCCTGAATTGGGAACAGTTGGATATAAGAGTAAATGGAGAATACCTAAATAATCTGTGATTCGCTGATGACATTGCCTTGCTGAGTCACTCAAGAGATAAATTACAAAACATGATCAATGGTTTAGACAGGCAGAGCAAAACGGTGGGTTTAAAAATTAACACGCAGCAAACCAAAGTAATGATCAACAGCCTAGCAAGGGAACAGCAGTTCACAATTGGAAGCGAGGTGGTGGAAGTGGTAAAGGAATACTTAGGGCAGGTAGTGACAGCTGATCGGGATTATAAGAGGGAAATTACTGGAAGGATAAGAATGGGCTGGAGAGCATATGGTATGTTCACTCAGATCATGAATAGCAGTTTACCAATATCCCTCAAGAGAAAAGTGTACACCAGCTTTATCTTGCCGGAACTCAGCTACGGGGCAGAAACATGGAGGCTAACGAAAGGGGTTCAGCTTAAGTTAAGAACAACGCAGCGAGCCACGGAAAAAAAAATTATACGTGTAACGTTATGAGACCGGAAGCGGGCAGAGTGGGTGAGGGAAGAAACGCTGGCTAATGACATCCTAGTAGAGGAGGAGGAAAAACATTTATTCAGAGCATAAAAACTGGGTGGGTTCAGTACGAGAACCCATTGGTCGCCATCATAATCCGGCCCCTCTCAACCAGCGATTTCTGGTCGACGGGCCTGTGGCTATGAAGGGTAAGGGGTTATCAACTGTGTCAGAGAGAGGCTGCGTGCCAGATGCTCGACGGGCAATGAGGCGGCCAATACAGCTGCTCGAGTTCTCCTCATCCTAGTCGAAATGAAGAGTAAGAAATGGGCTTGGGCAGAGTAGTGCGAATGCAAGACAACAGTTGGTCCTGAAGGGTAACGGAGTGGATTTCAAGAGAAGGCAAGCGGAGCAGGTGGCGGCAGAAGGTTAGGTGGGCGGATGAAATTAAGAAGTTCGCATGCATAGGGTGGGGCGCAGCTGGCAAAGGACCGGATTAATTTGAGAGACATGGGAGAGGCCTTTGGCCTTCAGTGGGTGTAGTCAGGCTGATGATGATATGCTGAGGCACCTTAGCACAGGGGGATTTGAACGGGGGCGCAATGTTCTTAGAACGTTGGAAGAAAAGATGGAGGTAGTGCAGGTCAGAATAAGTATCGTGAGGAGCAAAACCGCAAAACAGGTCGGGATTGAGGCAGGCGACAACACTGGGCGGTTTTTCTCCTCACGATGTCCTACCAACTGGCCTACAACCTAGTCCTAAGTTACCGAATAAGTATGAAGATTTTTACGAGGGCCTTTATTCACGCTAAGTCGAGAGAAGTTCGCTTACGAAGCAGTGTGTGGAATAATGGCGTATGGGTCACTCATATCGGTATTAACGACAGTTGCGATGTGCGCACTATTTAAAAGCTCTGGGTCACTGTCGACACAGTTGCTTCCATCGCCAACGTGTCCGTCTTGTCTTCCGTGCTCGACTCTGATGTGTCTGCTTCTGACGGCGACCTCTCATTGGTCGATTCTGCAGTCGAGTCTGCGGCCGGTTCAGCGGTTGGCTCTGTTCCTCGTTCAGTCGACAAAGTGTCCTTGGGAGTACGCATGTCAGACGTGCCTATAGGGCTTTCCGCTGTCGACTCTGACGTCTCTGGTTGTCTCGCTGATGAGTTCGTGGGTGCGCCCGTTGTGGATTTTGTTGTTTCCGATTCGGTCACCGACGCGTCCGTGGCCGCGTCCACAGTCGACTGTGCTGTTTCTGATTCCATCGTCGACGAGTCCGGAATGGATGCTTCTGTTGATGCCGTCGTGGATGACTCTATGCTCGATGTCGCTGATGAATTGGCGGTTGGTTCATCCGAATGAGGCACGCGCGTGGGCTCTTCCGCGCTCATCGTCGAGTTGATGGTCGATTCTTGTTCTGGCAATTTTGTCGTGATTCCATGCTAGATGTTTTTGATGAATCGGTGGTTAGTCCTTCCGAACCGGATGCGTCTGTGACCTCTGCTTCCGTCGATTGCAAACTAACAGTTTCCCTCGCTGTAGGGTCGATGGTTATTTCTGAATGAGATGCTTCCGTGATCTTCACTTCCGTCGTTGGTAAACTAATGGTGTCGGTCATGGTAGGCTCCCCCATAGTCGAGGTGCCTACTTCCGTTGGCGGAGGGATGACGGGCGCTGACTTGAGCGTCGGCACAGGGAGAGGCGTTCTGCTGGCCACCTCCGGCATCACCATTCCGGAGAAATTGTCAGAAAATGTCTCTGTGGCCACAGTGGTATCCAGGTACCAGCGGCCTACGTGTAGCAGAAGCATAAGCATACTCAAGGTCAGCACCGAGAGGACGCCGACCACTGCCAACTTGGCCGCCAGGTTGAGCTCTTTGTCCTCCTTTATCTCGCCGGGCGACTCCAACTGGAGCGATGGGTCGACCCCTCGTTTCTTGGTCTGCACAGGAAGCATACCTTGCATTGAATAATGAAGTAAACAGTTTGGATCGCCATCTACGACTTGTTACAATTCCAAAGATGACTACCTAAAAATGCTGAGATGAACTAGATTGCAGCATGAGCGGGGAGACTACGAGGTATTAAGAATCCTTAAATGGTTATTATGAATATGAATAACAACGAAGCCTTCGGAGTTTTGAGCACGCCATCCCCTCCGAAAAATTTTAAAGTATAAACTGTTGTATCGTAGTAATGAAAATTAGCAATGAAACAGTACACGTAGCATACGGTCGAGCCGATCTGTATCCTCCTACTTCGTCGTCTTCTCTCCCCCCATGCGCGCGAGTGCGTGCAGCGCACTTGCCACACTTCATCTTTATCACATTTCCGCCGCACTTAAAAAAAACAAAATGTCTAGCGGATGTCATAGTCTTTGAACCATGCGGGCCGCTTCTTTTTGCGAGTACTTCGGCGAGGCGGCGCAGGAGGTGAAGCCGCAGTTGCCGCTGTGGATTTGCTACACGAGGGTTGAGGAGCGGCTGCCGATTCCGGAGCGGGCGGAACGGCTGGCATCATATGGATCCGAAGAAGGACCCTGGACCACGGTTCCGGACTGTGGACTGGACGGCGGCATTCGGTTGCCGTCGATAGGCGGCGAAATATCAGCGAAAAGGGCCGCTGGAGCTGAGGAGGACAGTTGCTGCTGAACTACTTCTGGGCGAACCGCAGAAAACTTGGACGAGTGCCACACTCGCCCATCATCCAGCAGATAAGATGCAGGTCCACGCTGCTCCACAACCTTCCGAGGCTCCGAAAACCGAGCTGACAGTTTGCCTCGCACATTTGGTTTGCGGACACGCACGTACTGGCCAATCTGAAAGTCACGACACTGGGCGCCACTCCGCTGGTCCGCATAAAGCTTGTATTGCGCTTGCTTCTCGTCAAGCCTCTGCCGCAAAAGCTTAAGTGCTTTTGTCGGATCCATTGAGAAGGACTGATCCGGCAGTCCTACGACGTTAAGTCTTGTGCGGGGCAACCGGCCATGAAGTAGGACAGCTGGTGCAATTCCTGTCGTGGCATGGGGCGTACAGCGGTAGACACCGAGGTAGTCCACAATCGCTGTACGTAGGTCGCGTCGCTCGCACAGAGCTAGCTGAATGTAGGACTTAAGCACTCGATTGAATCGTTCAACGAGTCCATTAGCTTGGGGATGGTACACTGAAGAGTAGCAATGGCGTATCCCCCGTTCGCGGAGGAAAGTTTGCATGGCCATCGATGAAAATTGAGGTCCGTGGTCAGAGACAATCTCTTGAGGGTAACCCTCACGAGCGAAGAGGCCAAGCAGGAATTCTTGAACGGTTTGAGTTGTGATGGCATCAGCGAAGACAACTTCTGGCCACTTACTGTAATAATCCATGAGAGTAATCGCGAAGCGGCAGCCACTGGGAGCTTGGTCGAAAGGCCCCACGATATCAATGGCAACCTTATCCCAAGGTTTCTCTGGGAAGGCGACAGGTTGCAGAGGAGCTGCCACCGGACGAGCCGATTTGTCACAGGACTGGCACACGACGCATGTGCGTACCATTTCTTCGACGTGCTCGTCCATTCGCGGCCACCAGTAGAGCTCTCGCAGTCGACTTTTCGTGCGGCTGATCCCGGGGTGTGACTCGTGCGCGATGTCCATGAGGCGTCGTCGCAAACTTTCGGGAACGACGAGCCTGTCACCTCGGTACAAGACGCCTTGCACGACGGACAGCTCCGAGCGCAGGAGATAGTGTGGCCTAAGGTTCTCCGGTAGGGATTTCTTGTTCGGCCATGTCGCCGATGTAAACTGAATGGCTTGAGCAACTGCCGCGTCGCTGATGGTTGCCTCTTGAAGCTCTTGTAGAGTCAAGGCTGGCGATAGCAGGCAGACGAAGTCGTCGTCACTGGCGTCGAACTCACTGGGCTCACTGCACGATGTGGTCGGTAAGGGAAGGCGAGACAGAGCATCCGCAACAGAGTTGTCATTGCCTTTGCGGTACTCTACAGTGTAGTTGTAGCACAACAGGCGAGCCGACCAACGTGAAATTCGCAACGGCCGATGGCCCGTTCCTTTCGTCGACAGCAAAATGACAAGTGCACTGTGGTCGGTGCGTAGAACAAAAGGCCGGCCCCACAAGTACACGTGCCACCGTTCGCACGCCCAAACGCAAGCTAGGGCCTCACGTTCACCAACAGAGTACTTTCTTTCTTGGGGTGTCAAGGTACGGGAGGCAAACGCAACAGTTTGCAGGGAATGGCCGTTGTCTTGCTGAAGCACTGCCCCAAGGCCATATCCGGAAGCGTCAGTCGTTACGACCACGGGAAGGGCAGGATCAAAAAAATGCAACACGTCACATGACGTCAACATGGACTTCAGTAGTTTGAAGCTTGAATCCGCAGCAGCAGTCCAAGTGAAGGCGGAGTCGCTGCCTCGAAGTAGGGCGCGCATAGGCTCAACGACGTCGGAGTAATGCGGGATAAACTTGGAGTAGAAACCCGCAAGTCCAAGGAGGGAGCGAAGCTCGCTGATGTCAGATGGAGTCGGAGCCTTCGTAATCGCCTCGGTGGCAGAAGAAAGCGGAAACAGTCCTTCACCGCTGACAACATGCCCCAAGAAAGTGAGCTTCGGAACATCGAAGACACATTTGTGGTTGAGCTTGAGTCCGGCTTGGGACAGGCGCTCGAGAACAGCACGAAGGTTGGTCAGGTGCTCCTGTCGGGAGGTGCCATGGACTATGATTTCGTCGATGTAGAAGAGGACACCTTTGCACCCTTTTAAAATTAAGTGCATCATCTTCTGAAAAGCCGAAGGCACCGAAGCAAGGCCGAAACACACTCGTTTGAAGCGGAAGAGGCCATCATGGGTAATGAATGTGGTCAATTCCCGACTCTCAGGGCTAAGTGGTACTTGATGGTAAGCCGAGGCAAGGTCCAACTTCGAAAAACGCTGTGACCCGGGCAAGTTATGTAGAAGTTCTTCCGTTTGAGGCAAAGGAAAACTGTCGACCACAATAGCCTTGTTCGGCTCACGCAAGTCGACGCACATCCGGATGGAGCCATCTTTTTTCCGAGCCACGACTATGGGTGAAATCCACTTGGAAGCGTCGACCCGTTCAATGATGTCTTGAGCTTCAAGCTTCTGGAGTTCCTTGGACACCTGCTGACGAATGGCAAACGGCAGCCGTCGGAGCTTGCAAGCAACAGGAGAAACGGAATCCTGCACTCTGACTTTGTGCACGTAGCCACGAGCAACTCCGAGTTCCTTGGAGAAGAGATGTTCGAAGTGTGGACGTAGCTCAGGAGGTAACAGAGGCGTATTAGGTGTCATGGAAAGACATTCCAACGATGCACCTTTGATCTTCATTTGTAGAGCGGCAATGGAATCCAGGCCCAGCAGCGTTGTGCCTCCCGAGACAACGTACAACAGGATGCAGGCGGTACGGTCGTGGAACTTTGCTGTGGCAACAAAACACCCTTGGACTATAATCCGAGACTTAGAATAGTCCAATAGTTGAACTGCAGTTGATTTAAGCGGGAAACATTTAGCGAAGAATCGGTGGTATAGATCTTCAGAAATAATTTACACAGATGAGCCGGTGCCAATCAGGAAGCGGATGAACTTGCCTTCAATCAGGACTGAGGCGAAAATTCCGTTTTTTTGACTTTCAACATTGAGAATAGACGCACTGCTGGATTCATCCGGCATCGACGATGTGTCAGCAGTATCTGCAACTTGCTGAACATGAACAGGACGGTCGGACGACTTGCAGAGAGAGTCGAAATGGCCCACCTTGCCGCACCGACGACACTTGCGGTTGCGGGCTCGGCATGCAGGGTTGTTCGCTAGGTGAGTTGTAGAACCGCAGCGGTAGCACATGCGCTCTGGTATTGCAGCAGCAGGTTGTGATGGTTGACTTTGGCACTTGCAGCAATGGGCCTGAGGTGGTGTTTGTCTCGATCCGCGCTCGCATCTCACACGATGTACTGGAGCGTCCTCCTCAGCCAATTCCCTGGCTTCCCGGGAAGCTTGCTCACACTGTCGAGCAAGGAGCATGGCGCGCGACAGAGTCAAGGAGGAGCCTTCCATGAGTAGGCGCTCACGCAGATGGCAACTCGAGGTCTTCTCCACCAGCTGGTCCCTGATCATATCGTCCGCCATGGTCCCAAACCCGCAGTCGCCGACAAGGCTGCGAAGGACAGCGACGTACTCATTGGTTGTCTCTCCTGGAGCCTGAACTCAACGGCGAAAGCGATGACGTGCAGCGATTACATTCACGGACGATTTGTAATGCTCCGACAGGATGGATATCGCCGCATCAAATTCGTCAAGGCGGGGCGCCTCGTCACCGGAGCGCGAAGCCGCAGCTGTAGGCGCTGGAGTGGACGACGGCGGCGCCAATGTATAAAAAATGCGCTGACCTTCCAGTCCGAGGCATTTCAGCAGGATGGCCTTCCGCCTGTCCGCGCCCAGAGTAGAGGCACCAGAGGCCAGCATGTAATTCCGGAACGCCAGCTCCCATTGCTCCCATGGAAGGGCAGGCCGACCAGGAGTAGGCAGGAAGGGTGGTGGTGGCTGACGGATGGTGAGCTCATGACGGATGGTGAGCAGGCCACGTGAAGGTCCCGAATCAAAACAGCATCCTCGTCGCCAAAATATGTTGTATCGTAGTAATGATAATTAGCAATGAAACAGTACACGTAGCATACGGTCGAGTCGATCTGTATCCTCCTACTTCGTCGTCTTCTCTCCCCCCATGCGCGCGAGTGCGTGCAGCGCACTAGCCACACTTCATCTTTATCACATAAACCAGGTCATTCATATGCGGCTGCCTATTCGGGAGTTCTTCAAATCGATTCCTCTCGCATATTTATCTGCATTACAAGCGAATTGCTGCATGCAGAATAACTGAAAACCTCACCCTGCTGCTGCTGCTTGCCGTCAAGTCGTGGCTGGTAGACCGAAAGCCGCGTGTTGAGGACGATGATGACGGGTAGGAGACGCCAGCCGTTTTAGAGTACGCACTTTTGTTGGTGAGGGGCTCCATGTTATCCGGATAATGCTTTTTGACTTGAAACTGCAACGCAAGCTGCTTCGAAGGCCGTCGGGTGCACCTAACAGAATGCTTCTGCGGGCACGCCCTTGTAGTCTTTTTCGTCTTCCTGCTGACACGTGTGAGCGGCGCTGGAACGGTGAGAAAGTCCAGCAACTGCAATCAATAAATCTAAAGGCCTTTTTGAAATTGAGCGCATGTCCCAAAAAAAGAGGTGAGCCGTAAAAAGTCGCTGCGTTGTGAACGTGAAATAACACAAATAAAAATTGAAATGACGATTACATTTACATATGGTTGCTGCATTGAGACGCAGTGCCGAGGATCACCCGCTGATGTTAATCTTCATCTTCTCGAACGCAATAAAGCTTTTCGAGCATAAAAATGGCAAAGGATACAATACAGCAGCTAAGAGCTTGACACGTTTACATAAGTTATAGGCATACGATGAGGTCGTACAAAAGAAACAATTCCCATGTGTCAACTTCCCGATGAGGTGAAGGCAGGGCCGCGAATGATGTCCAAAGCGTTGTTGCTTCAGCGTTTGCGTCCTTAGGAGAGGCCTGGCAATTTGCTTTGCACTTTTTCTGGTTAAGATAGCCGTCCGCATAACTCACCGGCGGCGTCCACTAGTCGCCGCAGTCGAGCACATAGTCGGGCACACAGAAGCGAGAGCTTGTCTACATTGGCTGGCCATACTGGAACAACCCAAAACGGCAGATGGCAGAAGAGGAGAGGTGAAAAATGGCACTGCCCTGGTGTAAGCAGATGAACTTTTATTGAACAAGAACAACTTATATAAATATGAAAGACGCATCTGCACGCGTCGCCCAAGCAGGTGAAAAGGCACAGATTTGCCATGCAGTTCTCATATGTATTGGAGTTTGAGTATGGCTGTGCAGTGTCTTGTTAGGTTTGCCTGCTATTTTATTTGTTTATTGTTTATGTCAAGGCACTTTATAGCCCATGCAGAGGGCATTACAGAGGGGGGTGAATGGTTACAAAGTGCTACATAAGAACAATGCTGAACAAGTTTTACCAGTGATAACGTTCATGTACAACACAGTTCTGCTGGCCTTCTACGCGACAACAGAACAGGTATGGATGGCTGCAGTGGATCTTCAGTATTTTCTGCTTATTCTACTGCCAGAACTAGAGTGAACTACTTCACTCTACCAGAACTAACCGCACTGCCATTTCAACCGCACTTCACATTTGTCTAAGTTTACACTATGCCTCATTGGGGGATCAAGTCCTAACGACCACAGGATAATGTTAGCGCATCAAAATCTTGTTCATAAAGGGAGATGTGTTTCCTTACTGCAGATGCGCCATGCTTAAGGAATTTTCGATAAAGAAAGCAGTAACAGAGGCTGTTTGTGTAGACAATTTTTTATTTCTGTTTACGAGTAAGAGTTTTGCCTTACAGCACATCAGCAGAGGCATAATAAAGGGCCTCGCACCCGATTTTATGCAGAAATTATTCAACGCTTTTCTGCTCATCAAAGGTTTATGCATTGGAATTATTGAGAATTATGATAGTGCACGAAAGCTGGGGGTAAAAAGGAGTGAAAAAAGTGTATTTGATTATTTCAACACTGGCTATCGATGAAGAAAGCGCGCTGGAAAACATTTCACTCCCATAAAGTTAACATACCGAGCGACTCACCTTGCCTGAAGAAGTAGCAGCTTCTGTTACACATGCACGCGCCCCACACCCGAATATTTGAGTACTTGTGGGAGCGGGTGCACATGGGCCAAATACCTGTCAAGGTGACAGGGTGTCCCTTTCAAAAATGCAAAGTTGGGTTCACCTCAGTGTTGCATGCCAGGCGGTAGGCAGAAAGTTGGCTGGTTCCTACCTCGTAATAATACTCGGGAGGAGCGTTCATCATACACGTCACGCTCTGTTTTGAATGCGTACAAATTGATGAGTTGATTTTTTCTTCATACTGGAATCTCCGCCTTCTGCAAAATGCTTACTTTGAGTATTTGTTTTTTTTCTCGAAAATATTCAGTTTTTTTTTTACTGGGATTGGCTTTCGTTCAAAGCACGATTACTAATAAGCTTATGTAACATTTCGCTTATGGTGCCAATTTTGTTTATATTTTTTATGAGCTTCTTCTGCGAATATAAACAAACCAGGAACAGTGGGATAGTGAAAACTTCCTGTGTGCAGCTTTCTTCTCGACGCACTACCGTGTTATACGCAAGATTGCAAACAAAACAATATTATTTGTATAGTCAACGGTGTGCACGCTTCCAAGGGCATGAGAAGCAGCAGGAGCAACATATGTTTGTGATATTCATTTGCAGCCACAACGGATACGTCCTCGATTTTCTGGGGCAATTTCATTTCAGCATCGCATATAACGTCACCAGTTAGACGTTCCAGATGCCCAGAGATGATGGAGCACACCACGCTATTGACCGGGAGGAAGACGAAGAGGAAGAACAAGTGTGAGAATGGTGGATGCAGTCTTCCGACAAAGGGCTTTGTTGACGACGGCAGCGACACAAGGCCAACCGACCTCCACAAAGCCGCCGGCCAGCAACCAGACACCCCGGCTCCTAAAATCCACCAAAGACCCGCACAAAGCAGGAGCTATTCCGGCTGCAGCAGTACCGGCAGGGACCGCAGCGGTGCCCTTCGGCGCCGAACATCGGCCGCGGCCTAAACGCAGAGGCGCCGCCATCGCGGTGGCCGAATTCACGACCACCCCGAGGGTAACGGCCGAAGCCGAACGCGGCCTCGGCGACCTCAACAGTTCCCAGCGTCGTCAAAGCCACCGCCATCCCTGCTTCTTGTGCCTGCTCTACCTGGGCGGGATGGGCAGCCTGACGCCAATTGTGGCCGTGTATTTGGTGTCGCATGGCCGCTCTGCGGGGCACTTGCAGATGCCAGTACTCCTCGCGGCTTCGTCCTCGACTGCGTCCGGAACTGAGGCGACGTCGGCGTTGAGCGCCAGTACAGCTGCATGGACGACGCGGACCGTGACAATGGAAGGACCCGGACTGCCGTCTCGAAGCCATACGCAGTCTTCCCCTGCCCCCACTTCGACAAAGAAGGTGAATAAAGACCGCGTTGCGACTAGACTGGGTGGGTATAGACAGCGGAGACCCTCGGAACAACAGGAGGGTGTTGTGGGGGAGAAGGCACCAGCGAATGAAACCGAACGACCAGACGAAGTGGTCGCCCTCAGGACTGGACGCCGCGGCCGGCGGCAGCGAGAACAGCGAACGCCTCTCGTCGTGAAAGTGCGAGGACAGCGCAGCACGAGGGGGCGCGCACTAGCTAGCTCACGACGACACCGTGCTTAACTAAGTGTTGTCGCTGTTCGAATTCGTTTTACTCCCCTTGGAGTGTGCTGGGTTAAGTGCTTTGTAAATTACAGACCCTGTACGTTGGTGTTGCGTCGCTCCCCAACAAGCGTCTTTTACGTAGCAGACAAAAAGAACAGCAAATAAAATGGAGGCCAACTTGAAAACGCTTTGTTTCACTCATTCATTTGAGAGCGAAAACGTACTTTTGATGGCGTTGTGAGAGAATAGTTGTACAAAGGTTGAGGACGCTGAGGAACGCGGTGAATATGATACACCACAGGCAAACGGAGCAGAAGCTGTTTTCCTGCCACCTGCGCAACTTTGCTGGTATTTGAAACAAAGAGCAAGAAAAAAATAAAAACGTGTACGTAATTACGTCGGACGCAATTGCACATTTAGAGACCTTGTACTGTACCGAGATATGGTGTGAGGGAAAACTTAAAACGAAAAAAGTTAGTCTGTTGCGGGGCTGTAAGAACTTTAAGAATGGATCAGTTGACCGAGCAAAGTATACGACTCCAAACATAGCGACTAGCGCAAAAAAAAAAATTACGGGGGAGAAACGACCGGAGTCACGATAGTTCTACTGTTCTGTCCTGCAGTACTATGTCTAGAGTCAGTAAGCGACTAGCTTACTTAAGAGCTTGAGCAGAGTACGGCTATCAACGGTAGACGTTCGCTTGTTAAATGATCTTTGAGAACAGTCTTTTCGAACGTGGCATGGGTTGCATCAGTTCTCTGGGACGCTGTTATCCGAAGAAAAGGGCTTGGTAACACGCAGTGCGAAGTGTCTGGTGGTGGAAAAACTCTGCGGCCTTTGCCACTGAAGGTTAAAAGCCATCCAATGCACATATATGCACATGTATTATTGAGCAAATGTAGCGCACTTTATTAGTGCTCTACATACTAGTGAGCACGAGAGTTTAGTTCGACTGTATTAGTCAGCAAATGTAGCGCTTTTGGCAGCATGCAATACTACACGAGAAGCTTGTGCGATTATAGCGTATAGAAATTCTTTTGAAATTTGCTCGGCTTTAAAGCACACGTTCATCATGCCACATTAAAAAGATAGCTTTGAAATTGCGTACTACAACCTATGACCCTCTTTTTCAAAGCGTTGGCCTAATGTTAACAAAGAGCCGCCTCTATGGGTACTCTGGGAAAGGAGAAAAATATTTACGAAAAAAACATGCCTTTCTCTTCGTGTCGGCAAACATTGCTAGCCGTCTAAAATTTTTTGTTGCGTTTAAGAGACATGCGTTTTGAACCAAATATTAAAAAAAGTTCTTGGCACTTGAAATAGTGTACTATACACGCTTAATTCCGTTGACGCGCTCTGAAAAATGGAAGCGTTTCATGATGTCTGATTTTGTAGTTCGCGCCCAACGTTAGTGCAAGGGCTTGGCTCGTGCATTCAAAAACTTTCATCAACTATACTTTTATGTAAGAAACTGGTTTATACATGCCCGCTCTCACCTAGTCATGACACTGCGTTTCAGATTTTGCACAGAAGAACATGAATAAGAAATGTAAACCTGTCGTAATCGTAAGTGAATACCGTGCTCATGCTGACAAGTGCAACATGCGAGTATTTTCCTCAGCTCGTTCATAAAGTGGAAGTCGTTCGGGCGTGCAATGCACGGCCACCAGCAGACTTCGAAATTCAGCAAATTTATCCTCGACGAGTAAGGGTCGCATAAGTTGAGCTTGTCGAAGTATTTTCTGCAATTGTCTCCGAGACCCCTTCGAGAAGTGTGCGGACTCTTCAGTTTTAAAATAAGAAAAAAAAACTTTGTTCCCTTCTTTCACCTTGCAGTGCACAAGTGTAGCACAGCTGGATACGCAAATCCAGTCTGGTGCGCAAATGGTCCCAAGCGATGAGGCGGAGAGACTTCAGGCCTAACCGGCACCAGACATTGCGGTCACCTGAATTCGTGTCAAGCGCCTTCAAATTCTAGGGATCTTAAAAGAAATACGTGCATAGCTGGATAACCACACCACCACAAAGCGAACAAAAATTGGAGAGGGCACTTAAGCTCCGTCTTAAGGGAATGACGCGATAGCTTTAATACGTTAATGGCCACATATGCAGAAATGGTCATTCTTTACTTAGCATAGTATACTGAGGGGCCACTTGGTCAGACATATTATAAACGAAAACGTAGCATATGGACGGGACGTAGAAGGGCGAAGACAGGACGATTGCTACAGGACGATAGCAATCGTCCTGTCTTCGCCCTTCTACGTCCCGTCCATATGCTACGTTTTCGTTTATAATACTTTAATTAGCACTCATATATTTCTTGCAGTCCTCATACTACACCCGAGGCAGTGACCTAGCGGCTTCAGCGATGCACCACTGCCCTGCGATGGCAGGTGCTTCCACTAGTGGGGCTTGTGCGACCCATGTTGCTCTTCCCGAGCAAGACCCTCGTGACCAATCATTAATTTAAGTCCTACCTTCCAGGGTGCGCAGCTTTCTCACAGTCCGGTGCGCTGGTTGTGATGACGCAGCAAGGTGACGTGACCAAAGTGGTCAGCCTGCCTCTTGTGTTGCTTCTCTGGTGATTTGTCGCAGATTTTTCGCTTACGGTCAGCGACGCCGACGGCGCCAAATTTTCTGATACACGGGCTCTTTAACCGCACCGCGTTAGAACATCAATGAAAACGAAAGTGGGCAACCAAGAAATCTAATGGGCAGCATAGTCAACAACCCACCAGATGTCAATCCGAAGCCGCCAGCTTCCCGGCATACCTCGGGGTCTTTGGTGGTTGCAGTGCAGGGCCGCCAGCTTTCCCTCTTGTTTATGGTAACAAAATTGACGAGGGGGGGGGGGGGGGGTGAAGATTACTGGTAGCACCCGCAGGAAGCATGCAAAGAAAAGTTTTCAAAGAATTTCACTAATTTCAATGTGGTCTACGATATTGTCCTTTCGTCAAGAGCTACCAAGTTTATCCTCGAAGTGGCAGTGAATGTACAAAGCGTCATTTCAAAGGTTCAAAATACCGTGCGACGCAAACGCGGAGATGACTCCCGGTAGGCGGTGCGGACCAGTTGGGAAGTGCATTAAAAAAGTGTGTGACAATGTACGCTACATCATTTGGAATATATAATTTTAAAACGCCACGACAAAACTACGTCGCGAAGCCCTAGATACCCCCAAAAGGTGCTTTATGCGCCGTGTGTTCCCGCGTATAGCGGAAGCTTGTAGTGTAGTCTGGCATTTCCACCGCGCACACTCTATTCCCTCGCAAATACTGCAGTTCAAATAGCAAGTTTTATATTGAAGGCAGTTCTCAAACAGCGTGCACGATAAAGGAACCGCGCACTGTAACAGGCTACTTCGAGGGATTTCGTCCATATCGCTGATTATATTCCTGTACTATTTGCAGAGTTTTCGGCTTTTGGTTTGGCTCTTCCCGAAGTTACTTGCTATATCACAGGTTATCATCTTGGCAGATTGCACGCCTGCCACTTTAATATCTCTCGAAGGGCAGCAAAGCGAATCCGAAGAGCGACAACACTTAGTTAAGCCCTCGGTCATGGTGAGCTATCTTGCGCTCGCCAACTCTTGTTGCGCAGTCGTCGCACTTCCTCGACGCGAGGTCCCCGCTGTTATCGCTGCCATCGGCCGCGGCGTCGAGTCCTGAGGGTGACACCTTCGTCTGATCGTTGGGTGCCGTTGAATGCGGCCTTCTCCAACCCATCACGTTTCTGATGTTCAGATGGCCTACGCTGCCCATCCCCAGTCAGTCTTGTGGCAGCGCTCCCTTCCTTCCCGTTGCTTGTCCAGGAGGTGGCGGGGGATGACTGCATACGGCTCGGAGACGGCAGCCCGGGTTCCTCCCATAGCACGGTCCTCTCCATCCAAGCAGCAGTACTGGCGCTCAACGCCGATGTCGCCTCAGTTCCGGGTGCAGTAGAAAACGAAGGCGCGAGGAGTTCAGGCATTTGCAAGTAACCGGGAGGATGGCCACGCGACTCGTAGTACGCGGCCACGACGAGCGCCAGGCGGTCCATCCCGTGCAGCAGCGATGGCGGCAGGTTGGGAACTACAGCGGCACCTCTGCGTCCCGTCCGGAGCCTATGTCCAACGCCGAAGGGCAACACTCTGGCCGCTGCCACCGGCGCTGCAGCCGGAGCAGCTCCTGGTGCGTGCATGTTTTTGGTGAATTCAGAAGAGGATTTGTGGAGGTCCGCTGGCCTTATGCTCCTGGCGTTGTCAAGAATGCCCATCGGCGTTGTTGTTGCTGCCTTCCTGACGTGGCACATACCCACGACCGGGGATTGGCCAGGGTTCAATGTGGAGAGCCCATAAAATAGGGTAAACTGGTGTCTAATTATTGTGCCTTGGGTGAAATTTCAGAGTAATTAAAACGAAAAGGAAAAACAAGATATCGGAAGAGAATAACTGAGAATAAAATATATAGAATACCCAAAAGCTCTTCAAGAGAAAGATAGTTTTTTATGGCCCCTTGTCAGCAGTCCATATCCTTTATTTTCACACTTCGTCTTCATCTCGGCCCTCAGCGGGGTGTGCTCCATCGTCTTTTGCTATCCCAATCGACTTGTATTCGAAAAAAGAAGAGGCAACGTTTTAGGAGATACCGAAAGGAATGTGCCCTAAAGAAACGACCACGGAACTGTTGTGGCTGGAAAGAAAGATCTCGAATACTCTTGTCGTCTTCTGCTTCTCATGCCCCCAAAAGTGTGCGCACAGATGCTTCTTATTATTATGTTGTTTTATTATTATTTGTGGCGCTATAGGTTCCACAGGGCACAAAATATGAAGTCAGTAACGAACGTTATTAAACGTTAGAAAGAAAAGCATAAAGTCTAGTGATATGTTAAAAACCACATAAACTTCAACCGTAAATGATTTTCGTCTACCACAAGTGGAAATTTGACTCAGTATTTGAAGACAGGACAGCCTCTTGAAGAAAGCAAGCGCGCACCGGCGAAGTTCCTGGGCAAGTCCACAGTAAGTGGTGCACTGTGGTGTCGGAAGCGGGTGCTTCGCAGTAAGGGAATTTTTTTCCGCCGCAGCAATCTTCTCACTTGGCCACTAGTGGCGAACTTCAGGCGTAAGGGCCACTCCGACCTCCAGACACCTCATGGAGTTCTCCTCCACCTGTAAAAGGTGGGGGATTAGGTAAGTACACGTGGCAATTCTTAGGATTATGTGTACTCTGCCTGAAGCAGGCTGAAGATATTAAATACTTCAGAAGTGGATCTGGTGACAAAGAGGCAGGGGGAGTTTGTGGGATGCCGGTTAAACGGGATAGTATGTCAGCTGCGATGTTATGGACATCTGTGCTAGCTTGAACCCAGTGGATGAGTGTACGCACCGGATAGGACTGACAAGCAGCATGTAAAGCCTGGGAAACCCGAAGGGCACCACGGATTTTCTTTATATTCTTCAGAGCTTCGTGTGAATGAGTAAATATGTACACCTGGTTATAAGGAGGGTCGGCAGGTAAAGCTGCTGCATCTTTTTAAATGGCTTGCAGTTCGAAGGCAAGAGGAGATGAAATGTTAGTACTGTACGTTTGACGGCTGTAGAGGTGATGAGTGTTGGGCTTATAAAAGCAGTTGATGCCCCCGTTGGGGTTGTGGTGAAATCTGTGTAAAGAATAGAGCCACCATGCTTCGTAGAAAAATATGGTGGAAATAGCGTAGAGGAGAACTCTGACTTCATACGGCGAGCAGGCTTGTTTGAAGTAATGTGACCGTAGCCCCACGGAGGTGGTTGAGGCTCGGACGTTGGATGAAGGGAAGCTTTCCGCGCTCTGTTGATTTGTCGCTGGGTAATTAAATCTTCCACTGTATTGAGCTGCGCATACTCCTGCAGCCGACAAATATGAGTTGCTCAAGGTAGGCCAGTAATGAGATGCATGGCTTCGTGTTTGAGTGCTTCAAGTGTGGACCACTGTCTTTTCGTATGTTGTTGAAACTGAGCCTGGTGTACGAGCCGAGGTTGAAAGACAGCACGAACAAGACCGCGAGCTGTATCTGAGCGGGCAGCTCCAGAACAATAAGCTATTATGCGGATAAGGCCAAAAGTGTTTTTAGCACTCTTGCACATAGCTGACAACCAAGCCATGCTTTTGCCTGAAGCATGAAAGTGCAGGCCCAAAACATTGGTATGTTCTTATTCAGGAAGTGGCGCATTGTCAATAGTGAATAGGAACGGAGTGGCTCAGAAATAAAAGCGGCTAGCTTTATTGGCCACATGGGCATAGTAGGATTTGGAGGGGTTGAGGGAGAGGCCAGTGTTGAAAGAAATTTGTGAAGATTGAGGGAATTTTGCAGGGTGTTTTGCTGCATCTGAGCTGGGTGGTTTGTGGGCCACTGAGTGATGCCATCTGCATATGCTGGAACATGAACATTAGTAAGAGTAGAAAGAGTGTGTATGAGTTGTATGAATGCGATGTTAAATAGATTAGGGGCTAAAACGGAGCCCTGCGGTACTGCTCAATTAGATGTCCTGTGGGTGTACCAATAACGAGGATAGCGAACGGCCCTTGTGAAAGAAAGGCATGAATTGTGCGACAAATCTGTAAGGGCATGCTAAGTGATGACATAGTGTTGAGAATAGCTACGTGAGGCCTTCGTGATATCGGTTGCTAGGGCTGCGCGAACGAGATGGTTCTGAGGTGTTTGACACGTGTTAAGTCGTTGGCAAAGGGGTCAAGACAATCCTCGGATCACCATCCTGGTCGGAAACAAGTTTGGAAGGAAAAAACATTCCTGATGATGGTCGAGCCATTAGGAGAGTCGAGTGGGAAGTAGTTTTTCTTACAGTATACGAATAGAGGAAGTAAGACAAATCGGACGTAGTGCCCCAAGAATTGTGGGTGATTTGCGGGGATTTTGTACCGGAACTACCACTGAATGTTTCCAACGGATGGCATTTTACTGAATACCCAGATTTCTTAAAAAATTCTGAGAAGTGAAGTGCATGTCTTACTGTCCAGATTCCGGAATAGGGCATAAGGCCATGTGCAGTGTTAGGGCGGATGTCTTTAATGGCATCTGTAAGCTCAGCCATAGTGAACGGGCATGTGATCTTATCTTCTGCCTCATATTTTGGACTGACTGGAACAGGTACAGATGGGCAGTCATAATTCGGAAAGAACGGAAGGGCACTTGCGAAGCGAATTCATCTGGAGAAAGACGAAGGACAAGGCGAACACTCTCGGTGTAGTCTTTGACGGATGGCTTGCGTTTCATGGAATGAAATATGGCAATGCTGATGTACTTTTCATACGAAAAATATAGAAATATTGAATGCTGGCATGAGAAAGAGGCCGCATAGGAGGGCGCAGGAGTAGCACAGGTTTATACGCAGTAGTAGGCTAGGTGGTAGAGGGTAACGATGAATTGACCCCTGCAAGTGAAGACGGCGACTTGAGTAGCGGTGAAATACCGGGGGCAGGAGGCGCTGAGGTGCGGAGGAGACATCCTTGAGGCTGAAGGGTAGACAAAACGGCAGAGGCATTGATAGCAGGATGTGATCTTTTCATTTTATAACTACTGTTCATGTCAATCGGCCCGGTTGAGGTAGGCCTAACCGCCTCTTAGAATGAACGTCGGCGTTGTGAAGGCAACGTCAGAGCGATTGTCTTGAGATCCTCTGGCTCTCTTGGGTTCATCAGGCAGCGTGAAGAGGTGACACTATGGCCAGAAAGGTAAACACAGCCCATCAAAGCACGAAAGTAGCCGATCGATTGTGGTTGTTGTTGCCTCAAAAGCGATGGTGCATACTCACGGTGGGGGATGGGCCAGGTTTTGGTGCAGATCCAAACAAAAGAAAACTCATCCAGGTTTATCTCAAACGGCTAATGAATATAAATAGACGCATCTGTGAAAAAAGTCACAAATTTTGAAAGATCTTGAGGAAATCTGAATAAAAATCGAGGAAATAAAGCGGTGAGGATTGAATAACTAAATTTTAATGCAATAATCTGAAATAAAGTAAATGTGAGAGAAAAGTAAAGGCAACGAGAAGTAAACACAAAAATCTCCCGTTTTCGATGACATACCTGTGAAGAAGCTCGCATACCTGCCTAATGGCATGCCATTCGACGGTTGCAACGAAGGAGAGGAGGACGGGATGATTAAACGGCTGCGCTAATTGAGCGAGAGGATTTTGCAAAAACTTAATTCTGTGCCGTGCAAACCGCCGGCAGAAGAGGATGAAATGATCTATAGTTTCAACGTGTGCTCAAGAAGCGCATAGATTCGACGGACGTGAGCTCAGAACGGCATAAATAAAGATTGAGGCGATGAATCCTGCAGCGCAAAAGCGTCGTGGAAACCTCACATTGCTTTGATGTGCATGAATGTATGTTCCATGGGAATTTTAAGTGTTCGAAATCCGTTGCAGCAAGGATGGGCCCATGGCTCAGGCTCTGGTGCTGTTGGAAACGTTCGTCACAGACAGGGCGACAGCCCAATTTCGTCTTCATCTTCATACCCTGTGTGCAGATAGATGATTGTGATGTTAATAATGTTTCATTTGCATCTTGCAAATTAGATGGTAAGGCGGCGGGAAGAAAGCTGCAAGCAGGCAGCTTGACCATCCCACTGTTCCTGGTTTCTTTATACCGGCAGAAGGCGCAGATCGAAAATATACGCACGGGTCTGGGCACTGGCATGAGCTGAGCCACAGTCGCTGCCACGTGCAGGCAGATGAGGGTTGAGAGATGTGAGAGCAAAGATTGAAACAACAGACGAGCGTCGCAACAACCTCTCCCGCCCAAGCACCGACGCTGCCTGTAACAGATACCCCAGTTCCCTCCCGCCCCAGTACTGGATAACAGACAGTACTAACCCGCTGTGAAGCAGCACCTTTACCCTTACTAAAAAATATGCCTAAAGCGAGCACGTATACTAAGAGCGGAGGAGACTTTCGAAAAAATGTGTTCGAAACAGCTAGGAGATGCTAATTAGCAGGGTGGTTAGCTCATATTGAATGGTATCTTTTTAACTATTTATGTTAGGCTACTTAAGTATTGAGAGGTGTGTAGCACACCGTAAGCAATATCCATATCAGTTTTTAGAATTTGAAAAACGCGATTAGTTTCGGCGCTGTGGTCTAACAAATGTTGGATGTTCCGAAGAGTTCCGTGCACTGCAGAGGTTGCTTTCCTTGCAAGCTTCTCTAAAGCGTTTGCATTTTGGCGCGATGTAGCCGAAATTGGTTGGGCCACAGCGCCGAGGGTAACCGTGTTTTTGAAATTCTGAAAACTGATATCGATATTACTTTATATTATTGGTTTATTTTTGGTTTTCAATGCATATGTAAACCAAGGATGGGCTATACTTACGATGGGCTATACACCTTTCAGTAATTAAGGAGCCTAATAGTAGTAGTTAAAAAGATAAGTATACAATATTAGTTAACCAGGCTGCTAGTTAGCACATTTTAGCTGTCTTCTGCTCTACTTCACCCCTGAAAATGCTATGTCGTAAAAGGGCTCTTCAAACTCAGAAAGCTTTTTTTAGAAATTTTGTAAAATCTTATGTGAAACACCATGTATAAAGAAGCGCCCACTTGCAACTGATAATGTGTCATTTTCTACACTCCGCAGGATGCATCTGAAAAGCGGTACAAGGCCACTGTGCTTCGGTGCCAAAAAAATTGTGGCATAGATTGAATCTTCCTGATGAAAAGAAAAGGATAGAAAGAAAGAACAAAACAATAGCAGAGCGTGGTTTCGATCCACGGACCTCTGGGTTATGGGCCCAGCACGCTTCCACTGCGCCACTCTGCTGATTGCGCTGCACAGCAACGTAGCTTATATTAGAAGGCAAATTGTAGTACAGATTGAATATTTCTGTTGAAAAAAACAAAACAAAGCTATAGCAGAGCGTGGTTTCGATCGACGGCCCTCTGGGTTATGGGCCCAGCACGCTTCCAGCACCACTCTGCTGATTGCACTCTGCAGAAACATAGTCTCTATTCGAATGCAAACCGTAAACCGGTTTCTCAAGAGGATTAGCTGGGCCTCCTGATCCTAGGCACGGTAACGAATGTCCTTCGCACAGACGCAACGGGAGCCGGTCGCTGTATACCTGAGGAAGTGAATGACCTTGACAGCAGCGGCCGAGCTGTAAAGACTCCCGCGCCCTGTCTAACCGGCAGGGCCAGCTCGAGGGCGTGTAAGCCTGCTGCTGCTACTTCCTGTGCTTAATAACAGCGAACGTCGTCTCAACGGCTTACTTTTCTCCATCGAGCTGCTCGTATTGCACGAAGACGTGTGCAGCTCGAAGAGAAGGGCCATTGTAGCCTTGCAAAATCCGTTCGCGGTGCCGCACTGTTTACAAGAGGCTTGCTTATAAGAAAAAAACCTTCCCGCCCCATATTTAAATAAAAGCATTATTAACAACGTTTTATATAATTTAGTGTTATAGAAATTGTTGCTCGCTTTTCTGTCTCTCTTTAAGCGCGGTTTGATTGCACTCGTGGTGCTCTATAAGATTTATTTTCTGTTAGTGTAATGTGCATTTTTTTTTGCATAGCTTCGATAGAATTGAAAGTCCTAGCTGTGGTATGTAGTCCAACTGCGCTCGTTTTCGATTCACGTGAACAGGTTTCTTTCCTAAATTTCAATAAAGTGTTGGTTTCCAAGCATGCTGTCACTAATGCAATTTGAGGCTGTAACAGCACCGTGTGCCTGAATGCCTTCTGATGAGCCGTTCCAGAGCATGTGCTGCAGCTACATTGTCGAGCCTTCTGCATCAAACTGGGCTAGTCGACATCTCATGATGGGATGCTCTGGCCCCTAGAAACAAAAGAGTTTCTTGTTTTCCTGTCGTCTCCATCCTCGTTCAGATACCGGATCAATTTTGTTCTTAGGGAAGTTTGATTCTATCCCTAATAACAATGATGTGTAGACTTCCTATAGACTTTTAACCGACGCTATAACCTTCCTACAGATTTTTTTTTCCATTTTCATTGTTGATAAACTGTGTATAGACAAAAGTCTGCTGATGTTGTATGGTAATAAATCTTCAGGTGGCCTCCACACTGCCTAGAGGATTTTTATTCTCTAAAGACTACTCTGCAATATTTTATTACAAAAACTGTATCGGTTTTATGACAGTTTATAGACTAACTAAATATATTTTTGGTAAGGAATGGCTCTTTCTGGGTGCGTTGATCCTTGACCTATGACAAGACTGGCGTTTTTGTGGTTACAGAGGTGTCTTTCTTTGCTGTTATAGTAAGCTTCTACAATGTTTTCCTTGAAACACTACTGATTTAATCACGTTGAGAGCAATGCTCGCAGCCGAGAGCTGCACTGGCCAGTGACGACATACATTCGGTCCCAAAAACCGAGACCGCGGTATCTCGCCTCACACAAGGCTGCTAAGTGCCTTGACCCTGCAGACCTCTCTTCGTTTCTAAGCAACATGGTGTCAGGGGTTGTGCCACCCTTGTACCACCCGTTATGCCAGCCTGTCCACAGCCGAGTATAATTTCCAGAAAATGAGCTACAGCAGCACCGGCCACGTAGGCTCGGGACTTAAAAAACTCTGAAACAGTTTTCAAGGTTATCGGCAAATGTGCTCTGTGCGTAGAACGAATGCTTTTGGGCGTTCACACGCGATATGAGTCGTTCAAACAAAACCGGCGATTTATAAATAATATATCAAAAACTCATTTTTTTTTATTTTCAGCCCAATTGCTCACCGCGTAGTCACTGTTCTTTAAAACTATTTTTCAATAATACATACGGCACGAGTCCGGAGATGTCACGGTGAGCGACACTGACCCCAGCGCTGCATTCGCTGCAAGCCTGACGTCACGGTTAAACCTTTGGGATGGGGTTAGCCGGCTGCTTTCCAGTTGTGTCCGCGGTCGCCGGTTGCGGCCTAACTGGAGAGGACGGAGAAGGGGGGGGGGGGGGGGTGGAGGCGCGTGCGCCGGCCCCTTCAGTCTGGCGGGTCGTTGCTGCCATCGGCGGCGTTCGGACGCGTCTGTGGGTTTCGATCCCCATCGCAGGATTCACTGGCAGAAGTCGTGGTTGTAGATAGCAGCCGTGAAAGGCACACAAGCGATTGCGCTGACGGGCGGGTAAGCGGGTGCAGCCACTGGAAATAAACAAACCGAGTGTCGATGGATGAAGTGTTCTCCGGCGGGTGCAGTCCCAACCTCTTTCTCTGTGGTTCGGCGGAAGGTATCACTTGAAGGAGCAGAGGACGAGTGTCATTTTTATTTCCCGTTATCTTCGGTTTTAACGAAGCTAGCTCGAGAATTATTGTGTTAGAATGACGTGTGTTGGAATACCATTACTCGTCTGGTTTACTCAACCCAGGAAAATATCAATCAACCAGTCATTCAATCAATCAATCAATCAGTCAATAAATAAATAAATAAATAAATAAATCTTTATCTCACAATCCAAGTTTTGGCACCCCAGCGAAAAGGCAGTCGCATACTGCTGGCGAGAGCCGGAAACCCACAGATACGTCAGCAGGCAACAGTTTACATAAAATAAATGCACAGGCTGAGGAAGAACTTGCATTTCAGTGCATTTGTTCTGTACGAAAAGCAGCCGTAGTAAAATATAATTGGAAAACCGCATCAATAGCGAAAATAACAAAAGAATTTCAGAGAATAATTACATGTACCCATATTTATTGAACAATACCGGGAATATAGAAAAAGAACACCACTACTGCTTCAGAAAGTATTCGCGAATTTGTCTTCGAATAAAAATAGAGAAATCAGCGCATATTTATCGTATTTATTCAGCACGAAAGGTACCTGATAGTTAAAATATTGCAGTATTGACACGTGTACTTATCTTTATTGGGCTACCACGTTTCGCCGCCTAACAAGTGTTATCGCACAGCGCCGGACGCGCCTGCATCTATCTGAAGTTTCTGGCAAGTCATCGATGCTTCTATTTACTGTCTGTTGTCGCCGAACCTTATGTTATCTAATTTCATCCCTTGACGCGAATGGTGTAGAACTTTGTGGAAGGCTCGCGGGTCGCAACGATTACTTAGTCTGGAACATTCGATGACTGCTATATAACAGCCGACGCGCTTAACCCGCGGATCAGTTTTTCGACGATCGCCGACCGTGTTCGCCGCAACCGTTGTGCTGTAATGTAGCCTCTTTTGTGG